>NW_019154102.1:27222114-27556632 GCF_002288905.1 Enhydra lutris kenyoni
GATCATTTTTGTACCTTCCTTTTTTTTCTACATCTTGTCCAGACCTTTATTCTGTATTTAAGTGACAAAATATATCTGGCTACTTTTTTTCAGTATTAGGATTTCCTATTTTTGAAGCCATCACAGCTCTTTCTGAGGATATTGGAACACCAACTGTTCTTCCCTTCTTAACTCTTAAATTAATTCTCAACACAACAGCTGGTTTGATCATTTACAATCCAAATTAGATACAGCTTGAGCCATTTCAACATCCATTCATTGAAAGTAGAATAAAATCTGAACTCCTGATTATAGCATAATATTCTTATGTAGCATTGGTTGATATAATTCTTTCCAAATTCATCTCATTCTCTCACTCCCACCAACCAACTTCATGATTTCTTGTACTGTCTTTCCACTAAGTCAAATTCTTTCTCCAGTTTTGGGCTTAATATGTGCTATTCCATTGGAGTACTATTTTCCAGCTTTTTCTTATCTTTTGGATACTGAAGGAGAAATATATATGTGTGTGTGTGTGTGTGTGTGTGTATATATATATATATATATATATATAATTATTATTATTATTTTTAATCTTCTCCCAACCCAGAAAGTTAGCCGAGAAAGAGAACACTTTTATCATGGAATAAGCATTAAACCAGAATGTGATGCACAATCCTAAGAGATTGTAAAAACAAAGTAATCTTGCCCTTTTGTGTAGGCAAGAAGATACAACCTGTTACATAGGTCTTCTTAAATAAACAGTAATTAGTCCTTAAGTAAGAGGAAATGACAGCAGCCCCCCACACACACACACAGTTCATCCTAACATTATCTGGTAAATGGGGTGACCATCTATGTTCGTTAATTGACTTTAGTCAAAGGAAAAACAAAAAAAAAAAAAAACAAGAAAGATAAACTAATTTCTTTATGACTGAAAATAGTTTTATAACTTGGAGCAAGACACTAAAGTTAGGTGTCTACCTGCCACAGAAACAGGGAGATAAGGAGAAATTTACATTTCAATCTTATCAATGGGATTGTTATTTCTAAGTACAGATACTATCCCCAAATGCCTTCCTTTCTACCTGTTTTCTTATTGCTTTTTCACAATTTCAAATTATCTTTTTTTGTTTATTACTTATATTCCCCAAAGGACATAATTTCCTCTAAGTCAGTCTTTCCTGTTTAGTTCCCCAAAGTTATTAAGTTGCTGTTGCAGCAAGAATACAAAATACAAGGGTAAATCTGAGAACTAATGAAAAAGATCTGAAAATTGAAAATTGTAAAACACTGCTAACAGAAATTGAAGAAGACCTAAATAAGTGTAGAAATGTATCCTTTTCATGTGTCAGAAGACTCAATCTTATTAACAATTCTTTCCATATTGATCTATAGATTCAATGAAATTCTAGTGAAAATCCCAATAGATTATTAATAAAAATGGATATTTTTCCTAAAATTCATACAGACATTCAAAGGACCAAGAATATTTTCAACTGTGAAAATAACAATTTTTCATTTAATAGCTAACATTGTAAAGTGTATACTATGTTCAAAGATAGCCTGTTTCTATTTCTGAACTTAATACTAAGCCTTGCCTCTAAAGATACAGAACTCTATGGACCTGTGAAAGTGTTTGCTTTTATTTTCTTTATACCTCTCTAGGCTTCATTTTGATATATATTTTGTAAAATCAGTATTTTATTTCCTTATCCCTGAAAATGTCTTCCACATGTTATCTCCTCATAGGATTATAAAAGAGAAAATTTTATTTTCATTCAAGAACTCTGATCCAATTTTCAAATGAGGGGCAGTTCTCAGTTTTTACTGCACGTAAATAAGGATATAATCTCTCTCTTTCCTCTGATTTTGGTCATGAATTTCTAAGCAACTATTTCAAAGTGGTCTATACTCAGTATTATGTAATTTCATCTTGCATGATGGATGTATTAGATGCTCTTTATATTGTTTTTTTTAAAAATCCTACCCATCTAATTTAATATCTTAATAAAAAATCAATCATGACACTGTGAAATCACATTCAATAGTTGTTGGTTTGTATATTTTAGTAACACTCTAATTTCTACAACTGCAAACAGGAAATCAGTCTCCAACATCCTCCCCCACCCTGCCACACACACAATTCCTGCAAAAGATCACAGAGGAAACCTCCACAGATTGTTCAGGTCGGGAAAGAAGAGACAGTGCCACTTTCTCTTCAATGAACATTATTGATGCTGGGCAGCTATTCAGGAGAGAAGTAGTCTCTAAATATAGACTTATGAGTTTGATACCTTCCTTTTCAAGTTCTTGACAGTATTACTGTTCTTTTACAAAAGAAGGGACAATCTTTTGTGATGTGTTGAAAAGGAAGAAAGGATAGTTGGTACAATGCCTTAAAGAAACGCTATTCACATCACAATTAGGCTGTGTCCATCTCTTCCCACCACTGTGTCGCCAAAGTTACCTACAAGTCTTGTTTGACCAGGGATCAAGATGGAGCACACTGTGAAAACTGACCCTTTTTTCTGTATGTTGCTTTTAAGTTGTACTTCCTCTAAGAAGACGTCCCTACTGCCCTCCCACTTATCTCTTTTCTGAATTACATAATATAATGTGTATAATGTGGCCACTTTTCCCCGATTCTTCATAGATTATGTCTATATGGTTGAGAGGCTGATTGCGCCTCTCAAGATAATACCTTAAATCCTTAAAGAGCTAACTTCTAATTCTTCTGCATATCTCTCCACATTTATCTGCTGGCTAAGAATATCTGAAATACTTACTATACTGATACTTTTAAAATAGATACTCTATAAACTTCTAATTTTGCCATGAAAGTATGCAGAACATTAAAATGCCTAAATTGTCTTTAACATTAGCATTTATAACAATCTCAAAAAGTCTCATACCTCTGTCCACCTGAGAACATTTCATTAAAGAAAGAGGCTACAGATGTCTCTTCTTGCTGTGAGAAACATCTCCCAGAATATTCCCTGGGTGGGCCCTATACACATATTTAGCGGGTTTCAACCCAATTATTCATTTTGCTTCTCTCCTAGCTCCTCCTGTGTCAGAACAAGTAGATTCCACAATGGAAAACAAATTTGGTCTTAAATACTTTTTATTTATTTTTTTTCCTATTGGTTATGTATTTAAGCATTTATTCAAAATTAAATGTGTCAAATACAGACTTAAGATGTTTGTGTGGGAAAACAACTGTTTTATATTAAAATAACTTTTTAACAAATTGATTTTTTAAGAGAATGCATATTTCTATTTGCATGACCTGGATGAGTGAGTCCCAGTGAACCAGTTAAGGATCAGTGAAAATGCCTTCAAATTTTCAAGATATCACTCGTGAGCAGGATTCTGGACAATATCCCAATTTCTAAAGAACAGCACTGTCTTTATTTTTCACTTTGGAGTTTTGTGCAGTGGGTGGGCTAATCCACTGGGTTCATATCAATTAGATATTCATAAAACATTTTTGCTCATGTGTTTTTCAGTAATGAAAAAATGGATTTTCAGTTAATGGAAAAATGTGTATCTACTTAATTCTCAGAAAAGTTTTTGTTTTTTTTTTAAAGATTTTATTTATTTATTTGACAGTCAGAGATTATAAGTAGGCAAAGAGGCAGGCAGAGAGAGAGAGAGAGGAGGAAGCAGGCTCCCTGCTGAGCAAAGAGCCAGATGCGGGGCTCGATCCCAGGACCCTGGGATCATGACCTGAGCTGAAGGCAGAGGCCCCAACCCACTGAGCCACCCAGGCGCCCCAAAAAGTTTTACTATATATTCTAAAGATAATAGTTTTTAATGAAATAATCTTTTAAAATACCACATTCACAAATCAAACGTAGATACCACTAACTACTCACATTCTTTTGTAAGATAAGTTGAATAATGAATGAAAATAAATTCTAGGTCAGCTTTAAAATATATTTGACAAGTGTGAGTATCTGTTTAATTTCAGGCTATTGGGGTGCCTGGGTGGCTCAGAGGGTTAAAGCCTCTGCCTTTGGCTCAGGTCTTGATCTCAGCGTCTGGGATTGGGCCCCGCATCATCGGGCTCTCTGCTCAGCGGGAAGCCTGCTTCCCCCTATCCCCCCTGCCTGCCTCTCTGCCTACTTGTGATTGCTGTCAAATAAATAAATAAAATTAAAAATAAAATAAAATAAAATTTCAGGCTATTAAAACATGTTACATTTTCCTTTTGCTTTTGTTGAGTTTTCCATAATGTTTAGATCTCCCTTTGTTTTTTTCCCTATGATTCTTCCAACGTAGAACTTTAATCTCTAATTCCTAGTTAACATCACTTTAGCATGTATTTTCTGGGTTTAGAATTTCAGTTTTACTATTTCATCTGACTTAAGATGACGATCAATTAACTATTCTCCTCTTCAGTGGTATTTGTTGTAGTTGCATTTTCTCTTTGAAAAGTGCTGAAAAGACATAGATCTTTGCTAGTAAGAGGTATTTTTCTTTGGAGTCTCATTTTCTACTTCAAGTGGAGTAGGACCCATCAAACATCACTATTAAGTGGTCTCCTATGGAAACTTTCATAATTGGACCTAATTTTCAGTTTTTCTCATTGGTTAACCTGTAGAACAGCAGTGATATTATCCTGTTATTTGGTGAAGATCTATTCAGAATGTAAATACAATCATTACCTGAATGCAAACTTCATCAGCTTCACCTTCTATTTATTTTGTACTTTATGCAAAACTATAGTTTCCAGTCTTTGGGAGTTCATAGAGTTTATTAGTTAAAAATTGGAAGACTGTGGACTCTGAGAAACAAACTGAGGGTGTGGGAGGGGAGGGGGTTGGGGGGATGGGTGTGCCTGGTGATGGGTATTATGGAGGGCACGCATTGCATGGAGCACTGGGTGTGGTGCATAAACAATGAACCTTGGAACACTGAAAAAATAAAATTTAACTTGAAAAAAATTGGAATATATACACATTATATGGCCAGTAGCCTGCAGAAAATTGGATGCTAATATCTATTATAGTAAACAAAAGTGACTTCAGATTAAAGGACTATCCATTAAATGTAAATAGTATAACTTCATAAACATTAGATTCATCTCATTTATCCTATTTCACTACTCACTATTGTGAAATTTTAACACAGACAGTATTATCTGTTTCCAGAACAGGATGTTAAGGATCACTGATCTAGAGTAATGGACTCTGAAGTCTCACGTAAGTCAACCAAATAGTGTCCAAGGAAATGTATCAGGGTGTTAGGAGAAAATATTAAAACTTGAATTTATATTTAATTTTTAAATTTAAAACTTCAAATGTTATGATTTAAACACGTATAATTATACAATATAAAATGTACAAATACAGTAGTATAATAAGATAACATAAATAAGTGGAAATATATTGGGAATGAGGACTTGTTATTTTTTAATTTTTTTATTTAAATTCAATTTAGTTAACATACCATGTGTTACTAGTTTCAGAGGTAGAATTTAGTGATTCATCAGTTGCATATAACACCCAGAGCTCACTATATCAAGTGCCCATTCTAATGCCTATCACCCAATTACCTGTCCCCCAACTCACCTTCCCTAAAACAAACCTCAGTTTCTTTCCTATAGTTATGAGGTCTCTCATGGTTTGCCTCCCTCTCTCTTTTTATCTGATTTTATTTTTCTGTCCCTTCCCCTATGTTCATCTATTTTGTTTCTTAAATCCCACATATGAGTAAAATCATATGGTATTTTTTTTCTCTGACTTATTTTGCTTAACATAGTAACCTACAGTTCCATCCATGTTGTTGCAAATGGCAAGCTTTCAGTCTTTTTGATGGTTGAACAATATTCTATTGTATGTATGTATGTGTGTGTGTGTGTGTGTGTGTGTATACATATAACATCTCTTCAGCATCCATTCATATGTTGGTGGACATCTGGGCTCTTCCCATATTTTGGCTACTGGAGACACTACTGCTATAAACATTGAGGTACATGTGCCCTTCAAGTCATTATATTTATAGCCTTTGGATAAATACCTAGTAATGCAACTGCTGGGTTGTAGAGTAGCTGTATTTTTAAATTTTTGAGGAACCTTCATATTGTTTTCCAGAGTGGCTGTACCAGTTTGCATTCCCACCAGCAGTGTAAGAAGTTTTCCCTTTCTCCATATCCTTGCCAACATCTGTTGTTTCCTGAGTTATTCATTTTAGCTGTTCTGACTGGTGTGAGGTGGTATCTCATTGTTGTTTTGATTTGTATTTCCCTCATAACAAGTGATGTTGAGCATTCTTTCATGTGTCTGTTAGCCATTTGTATGTCTTCTTCAGAGAAGTATCTGTTCATGTCTTCTGCTCATTTTTTGACTGGATTTTTTGTTTATTTGGGTGTTGAGTTTCATAAGTTCTTTACAGATTTTAGATACTAGCTCTTTATTGATAAGATATTTGCAAACATTTTCTCCCATTCTATAAGTTCCCTTTTAGTTTTGTTGACTGTTTTCTTTACTGTGCAAAAGTTTTTTTATCTTGAGGAAGTCCCAACGGTTCACTTTTGCTTTTGATTTCCTTGCCTTTGGAGACACGTGTAGCAAGAAAGTTGCTGTGGCTGAGGTCAAAGAGGTCATTGCCTGTGTTCTCCTCTAGGATTTTGGTGGAATCCTGTCTCACATTTATGTCTTTCATTCATTTTGAGTCTATTTCTGTGTATGGTGTAAGGAAATGGTCCAGTTTCATTCTTCTGCACACGGCTGTCCAATTTCCTAACACTGTTTGTTAAAGAGACTGTCTTTTTTCCATTGGATATTCTTTCCTGCTTCATCCAAGATTAGTTGATCATAGAGTTGAGGGTCCATTCTGGCTACTGCCCAGTGAACTAAGATATGAACAGTAAGTATTATATGCAAGGATTTAAAAGGAAGTGGTATCTCTTTTATGTTATATATTATTGCTTGCATATACAAATAGAGACAGAATAAGAGGCAACATGAAATAATGAGGAAATCAAAATGTAAAAAATACTACAGAATATGGAGAAGAGAGGTTTAGTGACACCATCTGGGTAATAGATATCTCAGAAGGAAATAAATGTAAATAAAAATTTGTAGTATCAGAAGACAAAATGATGATAAATTTCTCAGAATTAAGGCAAACAGAAAGCTTCAGATTGAATGTGCTCATAGAATCATAAATAGGAAGGATACAGTGAACACTAACCTAGACATAATGTTCTTAGAAATTATGATTAATTCAAAGTTTGCAGAAAAAATATACAGATTTACTACAGAGAATAAAAATCCAGTTTATATCAGAATTTTGAACACAATATTAGATATAAGAAGATAATGAAATATATTTTTAAGTATTCAAGGAAAAAATAAATTACTTGGCTCTGTATTTAGTCAAATCATTATTCAAATGTGATGGTCTACCTAAAATATCCAAAAGTATTTAACCCTCAGATTCTTTACCGAACAAAGACCCATATTAAAAATATATGATAATTTATTCAACCATTAAAAAGAAAGAGTAATTAGTGGACTCTAAAAGATTTGAGATGTAAAGCTGAACAAATACTTTGTAACTATTTTTGTCAAAAGAAAAAAGCAAAAATAAAAATACACAAAAAAATGTTACTTAAAAAGGAAAAAAAAAAAGGAAATGCAAACCCATAAAACCTAAAATTGAAATTTAGAAAGTATCCTTGCCAACATCTGTTGTTTCCTGAGTTATTCATTTTAGCCATTCTGACTGGTGTGAGGTGGTATATCATTGTGGTTTTGATTTGTATTTCCCTCATGATGAGTGATGTTGAGCATTCTTTCATGTGTCTGTTAGCCATTTGTATGTCTTCTTCAGAGAAGTGTCTGTTCATGTCTTCTGCTCATTTCTTGACTGGATTTTATTTTTTTAGTGGGTGTCGAGTTTCATAAGTTCCTTATAGATTTTGGAATCTAGCCCTTTATCTGATAAGTTGTTTGTAAATATCTTCTCCCTTTCTGTAGGTTGCCTTTTAGTTTTGTTGACTGTTTTCTTCACTGTGAAAACATTTTATCTTGAGGAAGTCCCAAGAGTTCATTTTTGCTTTTGATTCCCTTGCCTTTGGAGATCTTTCTAGCAAGAAGTTACTGTGGCTGAGGTCAAAGTGGTTGCAGCTTGTGTTCTTCTCTAGGATTTTGATGGAATCCTGTCTCACATTTAGGTATTTCATCCATTTTGGGTTTATTTTTGTGTATGGTGTAAAAGTGGTCCATTTTCATTCTTCTGCATGTGGCTGTCCAATTTCCCAACACCATTGGTTGAAGACTACTGTCTTTTTTCCATTGGATAATCTTTCCTGCTTTGTCCAAGATTAAGTTGACCATTGAGTTGAGGGTCCATTTCTGGGTTCTCTATTCTGTTCCATTGATCTATGTGTTTGTTTTTGTGCCAGTACCATACTGTCTGGTTGATTACAGCTTTGTAATACAGCTCGAAGACTGGCACTGTGACACCTCAAGTTACAGTTTTCTTTTTCAACATTTCTTTGGTTATTTGGGGTCTTTTCTGGTTCCATACAAGTTTTAGGATTGATTGTTCCTGCTCTGTGAAAAATGCTGATGGTATTTTGATATGGATTGCATTGAATGTGTAGATTGCTTTGGTAGCATAGACATATTAATACTATTTGTTCTTCCAATTCATGAGCATGGGATGTTTTTTTTCCATTTCTTTGTGTCTTCTTCAATTTCTTTTGTAAGTGTTCTATAGTTTTCACAGTACAAATTCTTTACCTCTTTGGTAAGGTTTATTCCTAGATATCTTATGGTTTTGGGTGCAGTCATAAACGGAATCAATTCCTTGATTTATCTTTCTTCTGCTTTATTGTTAGTGTATAGAAATGCTACTGATTTCTGTGTATTGATTTTAAATCCCATGACTTTGCTGAACTCAAGTATCAGTTCTAACAATATCGGGGTGTAATATTTTGGGTTTTCTATGTAGAGTATTATGTCATCTGCAAAGAGTGAAAGTTTGATTTCTTCTTTCCTGATCTGGATGCCTTTTATTTCTTTTTGTCTGATTGCTGAGTCTGGGACTTCCAGTACTATGTTCAACAACAGTGGTGAGAGTGGACATCCTGTTGTGTTCCTAATCTTAGAGAAAAAGCTCTCAGTTTTTCCCCATTAAGAATGATATCTGTTCTGGGACTTTTGTATATGGTTTTTATGGTATTGAGGTATGCTTCCTATATCCCTACATGGTGGAAGGTTTTTATCAAGAAAGGATGCTGTATTTTGTCAAATGCTATTTCTGCACCTATTGAGAGGATCATAAGGGTCTTGTCCTTTTTTTAAATTAATGTGGTGCATTATTCTGATTGATTTGTGGATGTTGAACCACCCCTGTAGCCCAGGAATAAATCCCACTTGGTTGTGATGAATAATCCATTTAATGTACTGTTGCATCCTGTTAGATAGTATCTTGGTGAGAATTTTTGTACCTATGTTCATCAGGGATATTGGTCTCTAATTATTCTGTTTAGTGAGGTCCTTGTCTGGTTTGGAGAAAAGGTAATACTGACCTCATAGAATGCATTTAGAAGATTTCCTTCCATTTCTAATTTTTGGAACAGTTTCAGAAAAATAGGTACTAATTTTTTCTTTTAATGTTTGGTAGAATTCCCCTGGGAAGCCATCCAGCCCTGGACTCTTGATTTGTGGGACATTTTTGATTACTGATTCTATTTCTTCTTTGGTTATGGGTCTATTCATGTTTTCTATTCCTTCCTATTTCAGTTTTGGTAGTTTATATGTTTCTAAGAATGTATCCCTTTCTTCCAGATTGCCTAATTTGTTGGCATATGGTTGCTCATAATATTCTCTTATAATTGTATTTCTTTGGTGTTGGTTGTGATCTCTCTTCTTTCATTCATGATTTTATTTATTTGGATCCTTTTTCTTTTCCTTTTGACAAGTCTGGCTAGGGGTTTATCAATTTATTAATTCTTTCTAGAACCAGCTCCTAGTTTTGTTGATCTGTTGTACTGTTTTTTTATTTTTATTTCTATATCATTGATTTCTGCTCTAGTCTTTATTATTTCTCTTCTCTTGCTGGATTTAGACCTCATTTGCTGTTCTTTCAACAACTCCTTCAAGTATAAGGTTAGGTTGTATATTTGAGACTTTTTTATTTCTTGAGGAAGGCCTGTATTGCTATATATTTCCCTGTTAGGACCACCTTTGCTGCATCCCAAAGGTTTTGAACTATCATGTTTTCATTTGCTTCTATGTTTTTATTTTTTAATTCTTTAATTTCCTGCTTGACCCATTCAATCCTTAGTAGGATGTTTTTAAACCTCCATGTATTTGTGGTCCTTTCTTCTTGTAGTTGACTTCAAGTTTCATAGTATTGTGGTCTGAAAATATGCGTGATATGCTCTGAGTATTTTTGTACTTGTTGAGACCTGATTTCTGACCCAGTATGTGATCTATTATGGAGAATGTTCCACGTGCACTTGAAAGGAATGATTCTGCTGCTTTAGAATAAAATTCTCTGAATATATCTGTTATGTCCATCTGGTCCAGTGTGTCATTAAAAGCTCTAGTTTCTTAGTTGGCCTTTTGTGTAGATGATCTGTCCATTGCTGTGAGTGGGTTGTCTCTTATTATTATTGTATTATTATCAATGAAGTTTTAAAATTTTGTTATTGATTGATTTATACATTTGCCTGCTTCTGTTAGGAACTTAAGTATTTACAGTTGTTAGATCTTCTTATTGGATATACACCTTTACTATGATATAGTGTCCTTCTTCATTTCTTCTTACAGTCTTTGGTTTAAAATCTAGTTTGATTGATACAAGCATGGCTACTCCAGTTTTTGATTTCCATTAGCATGAGAAATGGTTTTCCACCACCTCACTTTCAATTTGGAGGTGTCTTTGATTCTCAAATGAGTCTCTTGGAAGTGGCATATCAATGGGTTTTGTTTTTCTGTGTTTTTTTTTTATCCATTCTGATACCCTATGTCTTTTGATTTGCGCATTTATTCCATTATATTCAGAGTAATTATCAAAAGATATTAATAGTGCTATTGTATTGTAAAATCACTGTTCCTGTAAATCATCTCTATTCCTTTCCAGTTTTTATTACTTTAGGGTCTATCTCTGCTTAAAGGATCTCCTTTAATATTTCTTGCAGGGTTGGTTTAGTGTTCACAAATTCCTTTAGTTTTAGTTTGTTCTGGAAACTCTTTATCTCTCCTTGTATTCTGAATGACAGCCTTGCTGGATAAAGTATTCTTGGCTGCATTTTTTTTTTTTTCCATTTAGCACGTCAAATATATCATACTAGTCCTTTCTGGCCTACCATGTCTCTGTGGACAGGTTTGCTGACAGCCTTATATGTCTGCCCTTGTAGGTTAAGGACCTCTTGTCCTAACCTACTTTCAGGATTTTCTCTTTATCTTTGAAATTTGGAAGCTTCACTATTTATGTTGAGGTGTTGACCTACTTTTGCTGATTTTGAAGGGGGTTCTCTCTGCCTCCAGGACTTGAATGCTTGTTTCTTTCCCTAGATTAGGGAAGTTCTCAGTATAATTTGTTCAAATAAACTTTTTGCCCTTTCTCCCACTTTCCATCTTCTGGGTACCCTATAATACAGATACTATTTCACTTTATGGAATCACTAAGTTCTTTAAGTCTCCCTTCTTGATCTGATAGTTTTCTTTCTTATTTTCATCTTCCTTATTTTCCATCATTTTATCTTCTATATTACTGATTCACTCTTCCTTTTCATTCATACTCATTTTTATGGCCTCCTCTTGGGACTGTACCTCGGTAATAGTATTTTTAATTTCCACCTGCCTAATTTTAGTTCTTTTATTTCTACAGTAAGGGATTCTCTAGTGTCATCTATGCTTTTTTTTTTTTAAGCCCAGCTAGTATCTTTATAATCATTTTAAACTTCAGTTCAGACATCTTAGTTATATTCTTATTGATTAAATCCTTGGCAATGAGTACTACCTCTTATTCTTTCTTTTGGGGTGAATTTTTCTGTCTTGTCATTTTGTCCAGAAAAGAAAAGAAAAAGAAAGAGAAAAACAACAATAATAACAACAACAGAAAGGAAAAAACAACAGCTAGATTCTGGGTGTGCTTGTAAAAGAAACTAAATCCCAAAATAAGAATTAAAAATAATTCAAAAATGATTGAAAACAATAAGAAAATAACTTAAAAATAATGCTAAAGGACTAAAGAATAAAAATACAAAGAATGCTACATATTGTTTTTCCCTAAAGCTTAAGCTTTGCAGCTCTCTATGATCAGTAAACTTGGTGTAAGCAAGTTCTTTGTGCTGGTCTTCTGGAAGAAGGGGCCTGTTTCATTGATTCTCAGGTGGACTTGGCCTAATGGAAATGCACTGCCAGTACTCCGAAGGGAGGCAAGACTCAGTGTAAGCAAGACCAGACTTCACTAGGTGGTTTTATTTCACTCCCTGAAGGCTTTCAGCACCGATGGGTGGAATGATCATGGTGTTACCCTGCTCTCTAGTCCTGGAGCTGAAAATTCACAGCCTCCCACTCTTCAGTGAGCTCTCACAGAAAATCTCACTCTTGTCTCTTCATTTATGCCAGAACTCAGTGTTCACCTGGCCCTTGACCAAGCATCTTTATCTAAGGCATGTGACTGAATTCCAAAACTCTTAAATTTTACATATTCCTGTGGCATGGATCTGCACTGTTCCTCCCAGGGGAGGGGGTTCTTGCCACACTTCTGCCTTTTGCTGGGCGCCTCTCAGGAAAGATGTCACATAACCAGACAACACTTCAGAGTTTATGGCCACACCGAGCACAAAGCCAACACCTAAACTCACTGTTTTCAGCCAGCTTCCCCACTCCTGTGCCTGGGAACTGTGCTGAACTCAGGCACCATCCATTTTCTCGTGACCCTGGAAATCCTGAGACCATGATGTCACACCTGGGATTCCACCCCATTTCACTACCTGAGCACTTTTAAGCCAGAGACATCCCCCATTGTAGCAGGCTTCTAAAAGTTCTGATTTTGCACTCCGCTGCTTATATAATACTTTGCAGTATCCTCCTTAAGCAGGCTCTCTCCCCTCTGCTGTGTCCTCAGTTATATCACACCAGATTCAAACTTCATACCTTCTACATTCCAAATGGTAGTTGCTTTCCTACTTGTATACTTGTAGGACTACTTTTCTCAGATCTCTGACTGAGTCTCAGGTGTTTATAATGATTTGAAAACTATCTAGGTGTATTTGACGGACCAGATGAATTTAGGGTCCCCCTATTTCTCTGCCATCTTAATTCCTCTGAGGATTTTTTTTTTCCTTAACTGATACAATATACAATCAAGTAATTGAGGTCCATTAATACAATGGATTAGTCTTCACTAATCCTATATTCTAGTCTAGGAATTTTATATTCTATTGATAAGAAATCTTGGGGTATTAGATAATTCTTTGATAGGAGTCACAAAGAGAAGAGAGAAGGATCTCTTTCAGGTTCTCTTTACTTCTAGTTTTGTACTAAGGCATCTCTAACTTTGTATGTTTTACAGAATACAGAATATACAGAATTATAATTTCTTTGTTTAAAAATTCCATCAATGATTTTTCCTGCTACTTATCCATTTTTTCAAGTTTTTATTTAAATTCTAGTTGACATATAGTGTAATATTAGTTTCAGGTATAGAATTTAGTGATTAAACACTTCCATATAACACCAGTGCATTCCTTGATCTCCATTGCTTTTTTTAAACTATCCACTCACCCACCTTCCCTCTGGTAACCATCAATTTGTTCTTTATGGCTAAGAATCTGTTTCATAGCTTTTTCCCCTCTTTTTCTCTCTCTTTTCCCCCCTATTATCATTTGTTTTATTTCTTAATTTCCATGTATAGGTGAAATCATATGGTATTTGTCTTTCTCTAACTGACTTATTTTGCTTAGCATAATACTCTTTAGCTCCATCCATGTCATCACAATGACTTTAAAACATCTGTTATAAACCACTTTTATGGGATAATCTGGCATTGTCATTTTGAACCAGTATAAATCATGTTAGTTATAGTGATGGGAGAAAAAAGAAAGGACTTGCAAATGGTGACTTATTCCTGGTTCCCACAGATGCCAGAGGTGTTTCCAGTAGTAAATACATGAACAAGTTAGTGGGGAAAAATTTATTCTATGAGATGTCAGGTGGTACTGCAAAATGGAGTAGTAGTGAAGCTAGAGGCTCAGAGTTAAAGATGTAATGATGGAAACAGAGGTGAAAGGGAGAGAGAGAGAGATTGGGAGAGAGATTTGAAGTATATTTTCCTGTAGAGTCTCCAGAAGAAACACAGCTTTGGCTAACCTTGGTTATAGGATTTTTGACCTATACAACTGTAAGACAATAAATTTGTGTTGTTTTGAGCCATGAAGTTTGCTGTTAGTGTAGCAATAGGAAACTGACACAATTTTAATAATAGAGGACATTGGAGGAATTTCTGTACTATCTCTGCAATAATTCTGTTAATCTAAAACTGTTCTAAAATGAATAATTTCTGTAAAAAGAAATTAAGTAATTTAGTGGTAGGAGATAGAAACAAGCACTGGGGGTAAGCAACTGTGACACTTAGAGCATATGTTTAGCTTTATATTTTTGTCTTCTGTCCTATTTCATTCCTGCTGGGCCATCAGGTCTCTGCTCAGGCATTGTTTACTTAAAATTTTCTCCTTGTTTCAACTCTAAAAGTAGAATGCATTTAGGCTAGCTCTCTCTCCTTAACTCCAGATCCTATGTCCAACTGTCCACCTACATCTCCACTAAGATATCTAATAGCTACCCCAAACACACAAATATACTATCTCCTCCACTTTAACTGGTGGCAACTCCTTCCTTTTAGTAACTCAAGAATTCTTTATTCTCTTTTTATTCAAATAATTCATTATTTACTCTGAGGTTTTTTTCAGCATAAAATCACTACAGTAGTCTATAAAGCCCTAAATTATGTGACCCTATTACCTCTCTGATCTCATTTCTTTCTAACCAGCTGATTAAACTTCTGCCATTATGACCTCCCTGTTGTTTCTCAAACATGATAGTCATATCCCACCCTTAGCATTTTCTGTGCCTCTTCCCTTTGTCTGTTTTGAACTTTCCCCAATATGCCCATGTATATCACCTGATTAGTGAGACCTGACAACAGCCTTCTGTAAAATTTTACTCCTACACTCCTGATTCATTTCAACCTATTCCCTTTCTTTCATAGCATTTATTACATTCTAACACACCATTAAATTTGGTTGTTTTGTGTTTATTTTATATTATTTTATTTATTTTCTGCTTCCCTGTTCCACCCTAGCTCATTGATTTCAATGTAAAGTAATTTAGCAAGAATTATAATTTGTTGTATTTACTATTACATTCTAGACACTGAAAATTCTGCCCAGCACACAGTATAAACACAAGATATAACTGATGAATTGATAAATAAATTATACTATTTAACAAAAAAAAATTGCAATGTTTGGTGTAAGCAAAGCTAAATTTTCTAAAAAGTATAATACATTTATTTTTTAGATGTATAGTGTGGTTGGAGCGCCTGGGTGGCTCAGTAATTGAGCATCAGACTTGATTTTGGCTCGGGCCCTTATCTCATGGTGGTGGGATCCAGTCCCTGCTGGGTTCCCCACTCAGCAGGGAGTCTGCTTCTTTCCCTCTCCGCTCCACCCTCCTGCCCTGCTCTGTCTCTCTCTCTCTCAAATAAATATATCTTTTTTTTTAAAAAAAGTATAGTATGGTTGTCAATCAACATTTCTTAATTTGATATCTTTAAGAATGAATTATGGAAAATCTTTACCTCCATAAAGGAGAAAAATTCCCTGAAATTTAAAAAACAAAACAAATTCAAAAGTTTTACCTGTGAAGGATTTGTGAATGCATCCAAACACTTCCTAAGAGTATGCAAGAAAATATGCCAATGATTCCCAGCCAAAATTTAACTTCCATACCCACAGAAAATTCACTAAGTCATATAAACAATAAAAGCTGTCACTTCAATAAAGGGTAAGAAAAAAGAGATGGCAACTTATCCCTTTTAAGGATGGAATACACAGAAGTATCTCAAAAGTTAAAATCTTAAGAAGATAGGATTTTAAAGAAGAGCAAGAAATTAATAATTTCTCTGAGAAGTTAATTTTATATACTCTGAGGTAAAAGAAAAAAGCAGCATCTGGAATAAAAGGTAAAAAATAAGACATTTCTAGAAAACAAAAACAAAAACAAAAACACCAGGATTTCAATGTATCACCTTCAGTTTTCAACAAAACAGAGTGAAATTTTGTAAATATTTTCATATATGCACAGATACAGACAAAGCTTAATAAGATGAAGAATATTCTGTGTGATTAGTATAATTCCCAGGTTCTCCAGAATTCTGCAAGCCATCAAGATAGTGCTTATACACTAGGAATAAAATCTCTGCTACTTTAATAGGAAATGAAAAGAAACAGCCACATGGGGTTGAAGATCAGTTCTTGCAATCTATCTACCCAATCACTGGAAGAGAGGGCACTAGACACCCACCCCTACATCTTGACCCAAACACCATAATCTGCCTTCAACATAACAGAATTAATTCTTTCTGTTATGTCTCAAGAAAACTTTACCACACCCAGGTAACATCTTACAGCTTTCAAAATAATCCTCACATGTTTTGTATATCTACAATTCTGTCTTCTTTTCCATCCTTCCTCATATCCTAAAACCATCTCCATATGTCCTCTGAAATTCATGGTCCATTATCAGCTACATACCTTATACTTTCATCATGTACTCTGAATACTTCCTTCAAGTTTTATCCTAATGGTAATCTGAACCTCCCCCTAAGAATCTTGGTTAACTCTACTTACCATAGAACTTACTCACTAGACCTGGAATAAGATCCACGTGCCACTGCCCTTGTTTGTCATTGTCAAATTCAAACCATTCTCCCTTCCTGTATCAGAAGAAATAGAAGGAAGAGGAAGAGGAGGAGAAGAATGAGGAGGTGAAAAGGGAAAGGGAAATAGAGGAGGGAGAGAAGAAGGAGGAAGAGGAGGGGGAGAAGACAACAACGTAATAGTAGGCAGTAAATAGAATCACTTCTCATTTCATAAGATTGTATTCAACCATATCCTTCATTATTGCTGTTATGTATTGTTCTCAAGTTCACAGTTGAATTGTGGAGAAAAACAAAATGTATTTTTTGAAGATAATTTGTAAACTCATAACCTGCTTTTCTTACTTAATAATACATCATGGTAATGTTTTCTATACCATGAATTTTAATGGTTGCGTATTATCATATTGTATGCCATTAAATTTATTTAACCATTTCCTGTTATGTATTTTGTTCCATTTTTGTTATTAAAATAATGCCCTTATTTTTTCTTAACAATAAGCATATTGCAGATTATATGCTTTGATTTCTGAAGACTTGAAAAGTATGTAATGAATTGTACTCTACAATTTGCCTTTTTTATTCCCATGTCATATTTATTTTTAAAAAACTGTACTTAAAAAAAAACTATACTTAGACCACAAAGAAAGCCTTAATGAATTTAAAAGGAAACAATTCAGAGGCTATACTCCATGGCCACATTCAACCTAAAGTATGGTTAAAAATAGATTGTAAAGAAGAAAAAGAGGCACATCAAAGTAAAAAATATATATTCAATTAAATAACTCTTGGGTCTAAGTATTAATAAGAACCATAATTATAGAAGCCTTACAAAACAACAAAAATAAGAATGTTGTATATGAACACCTATATAATACTGATCAACAAAATTATGAACTAGGCATTTTTTTTTCAATGAGTCAGAAAGAAAAGCATAAAACAAACTTACAGAAAGCAGGAATTTCCCAAAGATACAAAGATCTAGACTTCAGACTTGTCTGCGTTCTGTAGTTTGTAATTTACAATGGAAACAAAGTAAAAAAAGATTGTTTCACTGGAAATCATTTGGCCTATTTCAGAGGCTTTAATAAAAATTGTGCTTTTTATAACCTCTGCCAAATGGCCCAGATAGACCATCACAATTTAAACTGCAAAGCATTAAATGTTACAGGAAATATGCTGTAGAAGTTCACTATATCAAAATATCTTAGTTCTATACAGCAAGGCTTTAGCATGACCTATAAATGAATAAATAAGCTTCATATGTAAGACGAATTGAACATCCAACAAAACATTTTGAAGCATCTTGTAAAACTATAATCATACAATCCCTCTTGGATTGTTGCCTTCATTTTGGTGATTTGGAAGCAAGAGGAAAGTAGATAAAGCATTTACTATGAGAGATGGTGCCTCTATGATGTACAAGGGGAATTATAAACTTAGCCCTATGATCCTGCCATTAGTCTTTTTAATGATTCTGAGCCACAACCTTTCTGAGATAACATCTTATCTTTCTCTCTGGTTGAGCTTTGAGCAGACTAGTGGAATCTTAGGTTTTTTTTAGCCTGTTATTAAATTTAAGCCGAGAAATAAGGGAAAGCTAACGGAAAAGGATTAGAGAGGTTTATTCAACACTGTCAGAGAAAGCAAATCCCAGCCTTACTGCCAAATATATTAAACTCCTGATCTTGCAATTGCATAAAATTATCACTGGCATTATATCTATGTCAATTAAACCTAGTGCTGGAGAAATGATTTAACCAGCTCCCTCTTTCAATGTCATTCAAGAACTCTGATTAGTTTGAGAGGTGTGTTTCTTTTCTAAGTAGTGCTATAGTCATATAGGTATTATTCAAGTGCATCATTAAAGATCATTAATATAAGAATATTTCAGAGGTGTTTATGGGCTTTGGGGAGGACACTGTTCAGACATATTTGTTCATGAAAAATATTTTGTATTGAAAATCTTAGAGTACAGTATTTTCCATCAACAAAAAATATTGTTCCATTGTTATAGGCAAATTGGTAACATTTCTGCTTATATTTCAAAGGTCCCCAATTTTTATAACACATAGACTTTTGTTTCCTATTTCATTAACATTCAGGAATGAGATCTTATCCAATACCCTCTTTTTGTAAAGGAGAAAAAAATAGCACAAAACTTCAACTACACTTCCCAAGTTTGCATAAAAACCTCTTCTATTTTGTTGTTGGTCCTAACTATAAATAAACTGGCTTAAAAAATAAGTTTGTAAATCTAGTAGTAGACTGCAAATTATATTTTGAAAAGCACTGCTTCCAGACTCACATTTTCTATCCTTCCTTTCTTGATTAGTGCACAAGCTCACTGACTCAGGTGTCATTGAACTCCAGTCAGTTTTTGGATAGTCTTGTAGTTTTGTAGTATAAGCATGCCTTATCAAACAAATTACTGTCAACCTCAGGATAGGGAGCTGCCTTATTTATTTCCAGCTCTTCATAATTCAGTACTGGGTACACAGTTGCAACTCCTTTACTACTTGTTGATTTACCATTGTATTGTCTAAATAGGGAAGATAAAAATTAACAATAAAAATAAATTTGTTTACATATTCTCATCATGCTGAGTGTAGGTGAGTTACCTTAATGTGTTCATATAATCAGCACTTATAACCAAGTGAATTCTACATATCAGGCACAGTGCTAGGTGACAGAGATACAGACAATAGTATGATGTAGGCTCATACTTCAAATGACCCCATGTCTGGTGAGGAAGAGGAATAAGTAAACAATAACTATAAAACACAATATGTGCTAAAATTGAAGAAAAGATGGAAGGAGATACAAATGTAGATGAATGATTCTTAGCCTACATAGTATAAGGTTGAGCATTAGGTTGTGAGGTTGGAATGAATGGGGCAGAGCAGTTTCCCATAAAATAAGATGTAGAGCTAAATCTTGAAGAACAGATAGAATGTAGTGAAGAGGGACTTTTGAGGAAGGATATTCTAGGCAAAGAGAACAAAATCTGCTAAATCAGATAAAGGCACAGGATAGACAAGGAGTTGAAGTTAATTTCATGTTCTTGACAGAATGTGTATGAGAAACTTAAGAAAAAAAGATGGAAAGCTAGTATGCAAATGACTAATAACCAAAATGATATTAAAGAGTTAGCACTTTCTTCTAAAGTCATGAAAGGAAATACAGAGGAATAAGACATGAAAGAAATAAATAGAAAACAAGTAATGAAATGGCAGTCTGAAGTCATAATATATCAATTATGACCTAAAAAATAGGTCAATTATGACCTAAAAAGACCTAAAAAATAGCAATTAAAGCCAAATATTATTAGGAGTTGGAGGAAAAAAAAACATGATCACAACCCAATTCTAGGTTGTTTAAAAGAAGCCCACTTGAAATTTAACAACACAGGTAATTTGAATGTAAAAGATTAGGAAAAGATATACCAAGAAAACATTAATTTAAAAGAAAAAAGCAATAGTGACTACTTTAATACCAGATGAAATATACTTCTTAATAAAGAAAATTACTGAAGATAAAGAGAGGTATTACAAAACAAAAAAGTTTCATCCACTGGGACAATACAAATGTCCTACGTGTGTGTGTCCAAAACAACAGAGCCTCAAAATACATAAAGAAAAACTGATAGAGCAAAAATGGAGAATAGACAAATCCACAACAAAAGTTTGTGACTTCAACACTCCCCTCTTAGTAA
The DNA here is from genome assembly GCF_002288905.1 of Enhydra lutris kenyoni. Taxonomy (NCBI): domain Eukaryota; kingdom Metazoa; phylum Chordata; class Mammalia; order Carnivora; family Mustelidae; genus Enhydra; species Enhydra lutris. The sequence goes on from NW_019154102.1 coordinate 27,242,726, forward strand.
CTGATAGAGTTATGACAAAAGTTAGCAAAGATCCAAAGGTTTGAACAACACAATCAACTAAGACATTCTAATTTATATTTATAGAACACTCTAACCAAAAAACATAGAATACACATTTTCTTTCAGGCACTATGGAATAATCATTAAGATATATTATATCCTGGGCTATAAAACAAATCATCAACAAATAAAAATAATAATCAACAAAAAATTAAACAAATAAGACCACTATATATTCTCTGACCATAAAAAAATCAAAATAAGAAAACAGAAAAATATCTAAATCCTTGAAAATTAAAATAAATACAACAAAATAATAATAGGCAAAAAAAGGAACTTTCAGAGTAACTTAAAAATACATGTAGGGGTGCCTGGGTAGCTCAGTGGGTTAAGCCTCTGCCTTCAGCTCAGGTCATGATCTCAGGGTCCTGGGATCGAGCCCTGCATCAGGCTCTCTGCTCAGCGGGGAGCCTGCTTCCCCCTCTTTCTCTGCCTGCCTCTCTGCCTACTTGCAATCTCTCTCTCTCTGTCAAATAAATGAATGAATAATCTTAAAAAATACACACACACACACACACACACACACACACATATATAGAATTGGGGCACCTGGGTGGCTCAGTTAGTTAAGTGTCTGTCTTCGACCCAGGTCATGATCTCAGGGTCCTGGGATCAAGCTCTGCACTGGGATCCCTGCTCCATGAGGAGTCTGCTTCTCCCTCTGCCCATCCCCCAATTCCTGCTGGCTCTCCCTCTTGCTTTTGCTTTCACTTTCTCCTTCTCTTTCTCTCAAATAAAGAAATCAAATCTTTAAAATATATACAGAGAGAATGGAAAGAAAATGAAAATATAACGTATCAAAATATGTAGGGTACATGTAAATCAGTGCTGAGATGGGCAATTTTTAACGTAAATGTATGTATTAAGAAGAGGAATGGTCTCAAATCAATCATCTAGTTCCTACCTGAAATCACTAGGGCTATTTTTATTTGGTTTTTATTTTAATCAAAATTAAGGATTTATTTTAATCAAAATAAAGGATATAATAAAGACTAGAAATCAAATAAATTGAAAACAAGAAATTAGTAGAGAAAAATCAATGACACAAAGCTGGTTCTTAAAAAAAAAAAAAAGGAAAGAAATGGGGAAAAAAAGCTCTAGTAAAGCTGACAGAGATCAAAAGCAAGCAAGAAGATAACAAGTCACTGTGTCAGGAATAAACAGTATCCTGCAGCCATTGAAGGAATAATGAGTATACTACAAACAACATTACGCTCTTAAATTTGACAACTTAAGGGGAAAAAAAGGGAGGGGACAATAATTATCAACTTGTTTTATCAGGACAATATTACCTTTTCCCAAAACCAGATAATAAAAACAAAAACAAAACAAAACACAAAAACTACACACCTGTATCTCTCATGATCCTTGACACAAAATTATTTAACAAAATATCAACAGATTAAATTTAACAATGTGTCAAAGTATTATATACCTGAGTGGGATTTATTGCAGGTACACAAGGTGGGTTCCACATTAAAAAATTAGTAAATGTAATCCAAGATATCAACGGGTTAAGAAGATAAATTACATGATCATACCAAAGCAAGAAAAAGCATTTGCTAAAATGTAACATCAATTCATACTTAAAAAACCTCTTAAGTTATGAATATAGGTAAGCTACCGCAACTTGATAAAGATATTGAGAAGAAAGCTCAAGCTATCTCTTCACATGATGTTGACATATTTAATATTTTTCCTTTAAAATGGGAATATAACAAAAAGGGCCCACTCTTGCCACTCTTAGTCAATATAAAACTGAAAGTTCAGCCACTGTAATAAGGCTATGAAAAAAGAAATTTGCAAATTGAAGAGGAAGAAACAAAACTGTTCCTATTTGAAGATGAGATTATTATACATGTAAAAGATCCCAAAGAATGCACAACAAAGAAAACTTTCAAAGCTAGTAAGAGATTTCAACAAAGTTGCAGCATATAAAATAGTGTGCATGCGTGTGCATGTGTGTACACACACACACACACACACACATTACATTTCTATATACTAGCAATGAATGTATGGAAACCAAATTTAAAAACAATATATAATTTATAACTGCTTCAAGGAAATTAATTACCATGGCATAAACTTAGTAAAACATGTATAGTATCTATATACTAAAAATTACAAAATGTTGATGAAATAAGAGATATCCCAAATAAATATAAAGGGATATTGCAATCATGAATAGAAAGACGCAGTGTAGTAAAGAAGTTTTTATACAAACTTACCTATAGTGTCCATGAAACTCCTATCAGAATTGCAACTTTTTTTTTTTTTTTTATGCTTACACATTCTAGAATGTATATGGAAAGATACAGGCCCCAGAATATCTAAAACAATTTTGGAAAAGAATAAGTTGAGCAGACTATCTTTACCCAATACAAAGATTTACCATATAGCTATAGAAATCATGAGAGTGTGGTATTGCTGGAGGGACAGATGAAGGATTGAAGAAAACAGGCTGGAGAACCCACAAATATGCTCAAATTATTTTTTTTTCCAAAGTCAGTAAAAAAATTCAATGCAGGAAGCATAGTCTTTTAAACAAATAGACACCCATAAGCAAAAAGCAAGAAAAGAGAGGGAAAAATTGACTTTAACTTCATACTGTATTTGAAAGTTAACAAAAAAATGGTTCTTGGGCTTACACATAAAATGTAAAACTATGAAAATTTCCACAAAAATTAGCAGAAAATTTTTCAAACTGAGGTCAGCAAGAACTTCTTAGATTTGACACCAAAAGCGCAAAATATAAAAAGAAAAAAAGAATACATTGGATTTCATCAAAACTGGAAACCTGTGCTATGTCAAAGACACTATTAAGAGACTGAAAAGACAAGCTATGGGATTGAAGAAAAGGATTTGCACATCTCTTATGCTGGCAAGGATTTGTATCTCAAAAATATATAGAGAATTATCAATGCTCAGTTTAAAAAGTCCAATCAGAAAATAGGAAAGAAGACTTGAACAGACATTCACTGAACGGGGTATACAAATGGCAAATAAGCCCATGGAAAGACGTTGAGACATTAGTAACTACTAGTGAATTGCAGGATGAAATCACAAGTTATCACTACACAGCTATCAGAAGAGCTTAAATTAAAAATTAAATAGTGATTTTTTATCAAACGCTGGCAGGAATGTGAAGATACTGGTCACTCATTCACTGCTGGTGAGAACACTAAATGGTATAGCCACTTTGGTGATTACTTGGCAGTTACCTATAAAATTAAACATGTACTTACTGTCTGGCCTAGAAATTACACTTCAGGCATTTAACCCAGAAAACTGAAAACCTATGTTCACATTAGAACCTGTAAATGAATTTTCATAGCTTTATTTTAGTAGCCAAAGACTGGAAACAACTCTGCCCTTGAATGGATGCCTGGTCAAGTAAATCGTTACACAGGCGTACTATGCAGTTCAACTCAAAGATAAACAAAATATTGATACACATAACAACTTAGATAGATCTTGGGGACACTATGCTTCCTGAAAAGAGTCAATCTCAGAAAGTCATATATTCCATGACTTTAACAGTTTCTAAATGTCAAATTTCTTGTTGTTGTTATAACCCCAAATTGGAAACAAACTAATACAATGAGATAGGTGTATAGTAAAACGGGTTGTGAAATGTTTCTACTGTGCAATACTACCTGGCAATAAAGGTAAGGAAACAATATATATGGCAACTTGGATGAACTATTACAGAATTATACTGAATGAAAAAAGCCAATCCCAAAATTTAACCAACTATACAAATCTATTACAATAACGTTATTGAACGAGAACGTTTATGGCAATGAAGAACAAATTAGTGGTTGCCACGGTTTAGGAACGGGGGAGGGAAAGGATGTGGGTGTGCTTATAAAAGGAAAACATGAGGGATCCTTGGGATGATGGAAATGTTTTGTATCTTGAGCCGTATTAATGTCAATATTCAATGATACTGTATTATAGTTTTACAAGATTTCTCATTGGGAGAAAATGAGTAAAGCATTCACATGATTCCTTTGTGTTATTTCTCAGAACTCAATGTGATTCTACAATTAACTCCGTATGAAAAGATTAATTAAAAACATAAGGGAGAGCCAAATGATATGTTTGCACAGATTATCTCTAGCAAATATTTTTAAAAGAAACAAAGAACTAAAATTAATGCTAGAAATATGCAAGTCAACAATACCTAAGTTGTAGAGGATGCATTTTAAATGACTGAGAAAATGGTTGTATTAAACCAGACTTTATTTTTTTTTTAAGATTTTATTTATTTATTTAACAGACAGAGATCACAGATAGGCAGAGAGACAGGCAGAGAGAGAGACGGGAGGAAGCAGGCTCCCCGCGGAGTAGAGAGCCCCATGCGGGCTCGATCCCAGGACCCTGAGATCATGACCTGAGCCGAAGGCAGAGGCTTTAACCCACTGAGCCACCCAGGCGCCCCTAAACCAGACTTTAAAATGGATATACTGTACTAAATGCATTCAAATGTGCAATAAAGCAATTTTAAAGCTGATCTATTTCATAAAAAATAATTGTGTTATACTGTCATATATTAAATAGAGTTAAAGAAGGTTGAATTGGCAGACATTCACTACATTTTTGAACAAACATGAATAAACTTGACTCTGACAAATAAAAACAATATATTTCCCTCTACAGGCAACAAAGGTAAATCTGTATATACAATTCTTAATCTTATTTTATTTTGAATAGACTATATATCAATAAATATACCTTTAATATTTTTAATATTTTTATACTTCATGAAATTCTTTAAATTATATGAATTATTTAAAAATTATTTCATTAAAGTTAGATATTCATGTATGTTTTTTATGTAATAAAAGTGAAACTGGTCTGCCAAAGGATATGTACCTTAAGTAGGCTTTTGAAGATATTGTTCAGCTGTTCTTTCCAATGCAATATGTGAAGGTTGCTGCTTTGTGAGTCCTTGCCATAGCTGGAGGACTGAAATTTTTTTCCCTTCTTTTCTTCCTTCCCACTTTTCCCTCCCTTCCCTTCTTTTCCTCCTTCTTTCTCTCTTCCTTCCTCTCCTTTGTCAATGTTATTGGAACATGATTTACATTCAAATTGCCACCCTATTGATTACACTTCAGAATGAACATATTTCCATAAGACATTTGTTTATATTTTTATTATTGCTTAATAACCATGTCTCTGTTTAAATCATTACTCATATATATTTATTAGTATAATATTAACCCTTTATTGATATATTGCAAATGACCCAAGAGAATTTCCAGGTGGAACCAGAGGTTCGTTCATAATGTAAGCTATGGTTTATCAGGTTCTCTGCCCTGATGCTGTGTTGAAAGCATTTCCAAAGGTTCTTTCTTTCACATTTCCTTGGAAAGACAATGAGGTGCTCACAGCAGAGTAAATACACCTTGATGCCTCCTCAGAGGACCTCAGTCAGAAATCTATTTTTAAATGATTTTATAGTACTGTATTCATAACATTAATTCCTTCTAGAAATTAGGAGTGTGAACTATATGCTGGACTATTTGAATTTAATTTCAGTGCAGCACACTATTATACTTGCGACACCAGTAAACTTTCTCTTTTATTCTCAGTTTCCTCATATATGATAGTTAGGGTAACCTTATGATGTTATAGGAGGATTAAGAGTGCTGGCATATGGAAAAATTTCAGAACAGGACCAGAACATAGTACACACAAACTAAAGCAACTTTATTTAAGACCATTTCCTTATATTAGATTTGAGGGCAAGTGCCAGGTCTTTGCAACCATTTTGCAAGTCCCTAGAGGAAAGGGACTATATTTCTTGCAATTTTATAATTCCAAAGACTAATATATATTTTACGCCCTGCAGATACTTGCTTTCTATTAATAAAATATGGATTTTTCTAAGCACAGTACCTGCCTAGTAGACCATAGGTCAATTATCTCTTCCTCAGAAAATTCTGATTAAAGTAAAGCACTCTGGTACATTACTTCATATCTTTATCATATAAATCACAATTTGTTTCTTTATTTACCATCCTTGCTTACTCTATGAAATCTAGACATTGAAAGGTTCCTAGAACCTAGAGAAGCACCTGGAACATAGTAGGTATACAATGAATATATGTTGGATAAATGAATGTAAGATTAATTTAATTTTTGTTGTTTCAGTAACATGTATTTTTCAGGATGTATTGTTATTATTCCTGGTCTATTCAAAAGTCACTTATCTATCTTAATATATCTGTTTGAGTATGTTGAATATAGATTTTAATCTTTCAATTTATTTCAAATTGAACATCTATAATTATTACATTCCTTGTTTTAAGGACTATTTTTATTTGATTTCTTTTATGCAATAGTATTCAATAGAGAAGATGACAATGGCTGAAAAATTGATCATTTCTTTTAGCTACAGATTTCCAAATTTGGGGGATTTGGAAAATTTTAATAGAAAATTTTGTGAGAAACTGTGCTAGGACAGGATTTCAAAAAAACCTGCTAAACACAATGAAATTAAACATAAGTACTATAAAAGTGGTATTTTTCAAAACTACTTAAAACTCTTCTAGTGAACACTTCTCTCACATGTATACTGACTTTTTAACAGTTCATTACCACAAATTCCATATGCTCAATGTATCATGTTACTCTATGCTCAGTTTGATCAAAAGCTGGTTCTACATACTATGGAACAAAGATAGGGCTGGAGAGAGAGGTGTTCTCTACAAAAGGGATCAATTATTCTACTTCTAGCAAGTTTGGTCTAACAAAGTTTTTTAGAGAAAAAGAGAAAAACTGTGATTTTTGTCAAAACATTAGAAATACACAGAATATTGTAAGTCTGCAATCTCTGTTGGTTATTAAGATGAGGCAGTTGTTAGAATGAGAATCACTGTTCACAGAGGTTCATTGTTCACTGAAAGACGTGTTCATCAACTCAGAGAAGGGATGGAGTCAAACTTGGCTAGTTTCTGGCACGCAGAATTGTGGAATATATCCTAGCTCTTTTAAAATCCACACGAAAAGAACTGTCTTCTCACCCCTGTACCATGATGAGAGGAATGGAAAATATATGGAACTGAAGACAGTGAAATAGAACTAAAATAGCTTCTGGAGGAACTGAAAAATCTAGTTAGAATCCCCATGAAATCTGAGTGGGAACCTTTCAAAACACTCTTAGAGTCTCAGTGCAATTTCTACATGGTGAACGCGTGGATAATTGGGCCTCATGGTGGAAGCACAGATAATAATACAAGAGGTTTTTTTTTGTTGTTTTTTGTTTTTTAAATTTGTTCTGAGGCAAACATAGTTTGCTTCTCTGTTTTCTTTGTGCGTGTAGTGCCACTTTTTGCCAGGAGCATCTAAAGAACAGTATTACCTTGCTGGATCATCCTCCATAAGTTTACGATTTACAATTAGCCTTACACTAAACACTGATTTTTAAGAGCAAGTTATTGAAGTCATTATTAAAGAGAATTCACCTTTTCTAATCCTGCAATCAACTGAATAGGATTAGAGAGGTTATTAGTAATTAAAATACCTATTTGTTAATTCAGTCATTCAAGAATCATCAACCGAGTGCTTACTCTTGTTGCGAGGCACTGGGCTTAGCACCAAAAATAGAGCAGTTAACAACAAAGATTCTCACTCTCACCCAGTTTAAAGTATAACTATGATGAAATTTTTTATTTTTAAAATTTTTACGATGAAATTTTTAAATAATAAAACTATTAATAGCTAATTATTTGCTCACTTTTGAGTGTGATGTAATACATATTCTATTTGTTTGGGGTATTACCTAGAGTTTATGATAAATGAAGCTCAGCAGCCCTGTTGTTTTTTATTAGATTATTTAAAGTCTTAAAAAAGTTGACTGATGTGTGTTAACAAAGCAATTCAAAAGGATAACACATGGACAATTTTAGTTTAGTTTAAGAAATTAAAAGTCATATTTTAAAAAATAATGGATTCTTCTTATCCTCTTTTAAAATCCAATCATCTAAAATATTTCCTGTTTACTGTAGACTGGCATGAGGCATCTATCTAAATAATGCATTTTCTTTCAACTAAATAGGAGAGCATGTCTGTGCATGTACATATTTTTGCCTGTTTTATTATATCTTGCACATAAAGAAATGAGTGGCACAGTCTATACAAGTGAATCTTAAAGTCTAAAGAAGGAGAGTAATAGGGTAAAGGTTACTTAAAATAACTACATGAGGTAAATTAGGAAAGGAAAAATAAAACAGAAAGATGAGTCCTCATGGTCTGGTAGATGATGAAAGTCAGCTAGCACAAATGGCAGGTTTTGAGTACTGAAATCAGAATAAGAACCTCTCATTTGGTCTGTCTTCTAATTTGAAAATCATTTTTTATAAAACATGTACAAAAAAGAAGACAAAAGCCAAGTATTAATCCCAATTTTAATTGAGGAAACTGCCTCTTAACTAGGAATTTATGGATCTATTTATTTATTTCTTTACTTTAAGATTTTGTTTTATTTTTTCAGTGTTTATAGATCAATTTAGACAAAGTATCTATACATTGGTATTTTTGAGCTTTAACTCATTTAAACAAGATCAACTGTTTAGTAGTAAGATCTGTCTAACTACACCTAACCTCAGAAAGTGAGGCTCTGTCCCAAAACTTATTGTTTCTGTTCTTGTGACCAGTTCACTAAAGTCAGCAGCTCAGAGGAATGACACTAGCTAACTCATGCTGGGCTCATGTTATATGTCAGGTGCCATATATATGCAATTCTGCATGGCTTGTTCATTTGCTCTTAAAAACAAACCTGTTGGGAAGCAATATTAAAATCCTAATTTTGCATGCAAGGAATATAAGACTTAAAGAGGCTAAGTGAGTGATGAAATAACTTGCCTAAGACATGTAGTTAGCATGTGGTAGAGCCGAATCCCTCTCATTCCACCACATCCAAACCTCGCCACCTAACACCAAGGGAGAACAATTAGGGAGACAGAGCAGGATGACCCAATACTTCCTGGGAAACAAAGTTACCACCAAACGATTGTGCTATTGTCAGAAAAAGAGTCAAGAATAAGCAGAATTTTCAGCTTGAAGAGGGAAGGATGAGAATTTCAGATTACCAAAATAATATAGATAGAGGAAAATGTTATATCAGTTTAACAATTATAAGTAAATCATTTAACTAGAAGAACTATGCAGTGAAAGACAGAAAAAGCCAGAAAGGAAGAGCAAGTCAATAGTAGGATAATACATGCTAGAAACTTGGTTTCTAGGAACATCAACTTGGGGTCTAGAAATCAGTGTCACCTCTCTTTTCCCCACCCAGAGGAATACCTGGTCTTGCTGCCAACACAATCTTTAAATATTTTACTGCATTTAAGTAGCCAGTGGAGGCTGGTGAGAGGGGGCAGAATGGACCTTTATTTTCAAGACTTTATTTCAAGAGGTGTTATAGAACAACAAAAATTATTTACTGCAAATTCAGAAAAAAAAGAAGACTCAGGACAAAGATTTAACATCCCTAATAGAATATAAAACTCCAACAGAATGACCTCAATAAATCAAAAGGAGAAAGGCATGAACAGAGAACAAGGGTAGAGATGAACAGAATTCAGCAGATAAAAATACCCCTGAATGAGATAAGAAATAAGACTCATGAGATAAAGAAGTATTTCCAGGGGTGCCTGGGTGGCTCAGTCATTAAGCGTTTGACTTTGGTTCGGGTCATGATCCCAGGGTCCTGGGATCCAGCCTCCCATCAGGCTCTCCATTCAGCGGGAAGCCTGCTTCTCCCTCTTCCACTCCCCCTGCTTGTGTTCCCTCTCTTGCTGCATCTCTCTCTGTCAAATAAATAAATAAAATCTTGAGAGAAAGAAAGAAGGAAGGAAGGAAAGAAAGAAAGAGAAAAGTATTTTCAAGAAAGTAAAACACAATGGTAAAATTATGATATACATGGGGAATGGCCAATAAGAGAAAAATTCCTCTCAAAAATCAAATCCAAATGTTGAGGACAAACACAAAACTCCACAGAATATAAAAATGGAGACAGGAGTGTCTGGATGGCTGTCAGCTAAGTGTCTGTCTTTGGCTCAGGTCATGATCTCAGCGTCTTGGATCAAGCCCCACATCAGGCTCTCTGTTCAGTAGGGAGCCTGCTTCTCCCTCTCTCTGACCATCCCCCTGCTTGTCCACTCTCTTTCTTTCTCAAATAAATAAATAAAATCTTTAAAAAATAAAAAAAATGAAAAAAATAAAAACAGAGGCATAACATCAACCAAAAAGTTGATATGTGTGGAGCTGCAAGGACTCAGAACTACCACTAGCAGGGACAAGCTTTCTAAGGAACAGAAGAACAAACAGCAATAATTTAAGAGTTAAATATAAAAAAGTATTTTTCCCAGTTGAAGTAAATTTCTGTTTACCCACTGCAAGTATTTACAATGTTTCAGGCAAATTGTTTAAAAGACATCCTAACCAAGATGTGGCTGTTATTGTTGTCGGTATTGGAATAACAAGATCCTAAATGCAGGGAGACACTTAAAAAGAAAGATTAAATTCCACACATAAATCAGATTAAATTAAGACTTCTTTCCAACAGTAAAAGCCAAGAAACAATGGAGAAAGCTTTGGAGAGAGGGCGTGTTTGGAGATTCTAACACCAAAGCAAATTAAATTATTATTAATGTAGATGAAAACCAGAAAATTTTTTCAAATACATAATGACTCATAAATAGCATTCATGTACCTTATTGAATAGAATCACTGGAAGTTAGAAAAGAAATAGCTAAAAGATCAGTGAAACCTATTTGTTTACATTTGTTTACATTGGCCATGTCATGCCCTAAACAAGTATGACAGAGAATTCTGGAAATAGTTTAAATAGTGATGAGACTAAGTTTATGTAACTTACTATAAAACTGAATGTAAATATTATTAGGGACTGAATGTTCATATCCCTCATCCCATTTATTTGTTGCAGCCCTAACTCCCAATGTGATGGTATTTGGAGATGAAGCCTTTGGGACTTAATTAAGGTTAGATGAAATGATGAGGATGGGCCCTCAGGATTAATATTCTCCTAAAGAGAGCTATCAGAGAGCTCTCTCCCTCTCTCTCTCCCCCTGCCACAGGAGAGATCATCTACAAGACAGGAAAAGAATCCTCACTAGGAAACAAATTGGCTGGTAGCTTGGTCTTGGAATTCTAGCCTCCAGAACTGTGAGCCAATAAATTTCTGTTGCCTAGTGATCCAGTCTATGGTATTTTGCTACGTCAGCCCAAGCTAAGACAAATATCAATATAATTATTTCTAGAAAAATAATATTCTGTACGTTATTTGAATAACAATGATTTGAAAATAAAAGAACCACAGGTCTTTTGGCATATGCGAACAAGTCGATGGGGAATAGAAGACAGAACTCATGAAAATGAATGGGTAGGTGGTAGGAGGGGTTAACAGACAGTATTAGGATATATGTCATTGGCAGTAGACTTGGAGAAAGTCATTCTTCATTTTTCAAAGGAACTGATAAATGCAGAATTATATATTCAACCTATGAGGCAAAATGAAAAGTAAATTCAAATATTAAGCAATTCTTAATACTTAAATTCTTGCAAAGGTTTGTAGCTAAATATAGATTATTAGCAAACCTGACCACAAATCAAAGTTCTTTCATGTGCAAGGGAATTGGAACTGAAAATAAGACCCATAGAAAATGTGATATAAATGTGGGAATATAAGTTTTTTGTTTTTTGTTTTTTTCTGATCAGCAGATTTAGTGGCTTGTGTGCTGAGATCAGGAAGACCAGTATCAGTTATTTCCTCACATACCAAAATCAGCCATGCAAAAATGGCTTTGAAAAAGTGCTCAGAGTCCTTGGGCAAAGGGCATACATATGAGTGTCTACCTGCTCATCATACTACTAGCTTCAAAACTGCAACTGCTATGAAGCCTTAAAATTTTGCATTGCTTTATGTCTGTTTCATTGTTTGCTCTCCTTGCCTCAGAGGACTGGTTATCTCCCTATTTCAGGGGCTGTCTTTTCCCCATTCCCATATTTGTAAGATTTGATAACAACATCGCTTGTGGCATTCGGGGTCTAGATATAAAATATCAAAATCAGTGTAGCTGAGGATATAGCGTTTACACTCAGCAATGTAGCTACAATATATAGATTGTTTATATCTGTGTATCATTAAGAGTTAAGTTGTAGTAGATATCAATCCAGGAAGTTGTATGTTAACCAAGTTGCTTAGTGTCCCAAAGGAGTCCCCAAATATGGAGAGTTGTGCAATGTTTGCACATGGAAGGAGTGATAGCTCAGTGCAACTGTGTGCTTCTGAGGATGGAGGAGGGGTGATGTGAGGAAATTCGGGCTTAATGGCATTTCCCTAGAAAGATGCTAGAGAGAAAGAGAGGAGTAAGAAAAGCAGAACTTGCAGAGGCAATAATAATGAGTAAGGTCATAACTGAATAGATACCTTACCCAAACACTGTGTGGAAATCTATTTGTCCTTTTGAACTAAACTAGAATAATTAAATTAAACTCCAAGAGAAAACAAGTAAATGATCAATAGTACATGGTTTAATTCAAGCTAAAGGGTCATTATCTAAGTGAGATGTAGGGGCATAAAAAGATTATGGAAATTAAGCAGGATCTGAATCAAAGTTTAACATGGCAACAAGCACATACAGTTTATTTAGAAGCGGGAAAACTCGGTCATTTGGGGGAAGAGGTTGGTGATACAGACTGTCAATAAGAAGCCAGATATAATTAAGATCTCAGAGAAGCAAATCACTGAATGGCCATTTTGTGTGCCATCAACGTTTTTCCCTCTTCTACATCTCTGAGTAAGGCCCTGACATGTGCTTAGAAGACTTCCTTCTCCTTAGTTTTTTATCTATCTTTCCTGAAGCCAAGTCAAAGCAAAGGTACTACTACTAAAGTTTTCTCTACAAACTGCCCTCTTTTCTCATTTGTTCTGAATTAGGCCTTTATTTCATCCTGAGTCTAATGGTCAGTCCTACTTGTCACATCTCTGATAACAGCAAACAATGACAATTGCACAATTAGCTTCTGAATAAATGCTGGCTCCCCAAACAGACAGATGGCACGCAATTTTACTGCTTTCTTTTCCTGACCTCTGGTAGATTACGTCTTGAGGGGAAATACTTTGGATAAATTCAATGCGGAGTATTACCTACATGTTTTAATGCAGAAAACCACTTTGCCATTTCATAAGCTAGGAAGAAAAAAAACTAGCTCTTTGATTCAAATTGGTCATGAGAATTCAAATTCTCCAACAAATTTAAACTGATATCTTAAAAGTATCTACTGATAAGCCTTTAAATAATAGAAGAGACCTTCTATTTCTGATCCATAATTTCTACTTGACTGGTTACAAGTATTCCTATAGCATTGGCTAGCATCTAAGTAGTGATGACTCAGTATTTTCTGTCATTTATTTGCAGAATTTCAGTTGCCCGCAGGACAGTTCCATTTGTATATTTTACAAGTATCTCAAACATTAAAAAAAAAAAAAAATCCAAAACATGGGTCACCTGGGTGGCCCAGCTGTTAAGTGGCTGCCTTTGGCTCAGGTCATGAGCTCAGGGTTCTGGAATTGAGGCCCACAGCGGAAAGCCTGCTTCTGATCAGCGGAAAGCCTGCTTCTCCCTCTCCCGCTCCCCCTGCTTGTGTTTCCTCTCCCTCTGTGTCTCTGCCAAATAAATAAATAAAATCTTTTTTAAAAATCCACAAAATGGGGCGCCTGGGTGGCTCAGTGGGTTAAGCCACAGCCTTCGGCTCAGGTCATGATCTCAGGGTCCTGGGATCGAGTCCCGCATCGGGCTCTCTGCTCAGCAGGGAGCCTGCTTCCCTCTCTCTCTCTGCCTGCCTCTCTGTCTACTTGTGATCTCTGTCAAATAAATAAATAAAATCTTTAAAAAAAAGAAAAAAAAATCCACAAAATGGCATAAATCTCAGATCTATTATGGCCCCCAGCCCCCACATTCTAAGCACACTGCCTGACCGTACCGTATTTTTCCCCCTCCATGAGAAAAAAATATCTTGTTTGAATAGTTACAGTGATTGGTTTTGTTTCATGATTTTCTCCGACCTTATGGCATTTTTGCAGCCCATTCCAAATCATATCATGTACATATTTTTTTCCAGATTATTGAGGTATGACTAGAAAATAAGAATTGTATATATTAGGTTATACAATGTGCTTTTTAAAAAAGGAGTACCATGTAATAGGCATATACATTGTGAAAAGATTACCACAATCAAGTTAATCAACACACTCATCACCTCAGATGTTTACCATCTGTGCACACGTGCATGCGCTCATGTGTGTATATGTTTAGTGAGAACACTTAAGACCTACTCTCTTTTAACAAATTTCAAGTTTACAATACAGTATTATTAACTACAGTTACCACGTGACAATACCACATTTCGAGTGATGCTTTCTGGCTATGACACTAAAACCAATGTTAGAAACTAAAAATTAGTTTTTACTTTTTTCTTTCTGACCTTCTCCACTTCACATCTATTTATTCACACTTCATCAATTATATTACAACAATGTCTTTAAAATCCTGGCTTTTCTCTTTAAACTTTCTGAGAATGAGTGTAGGTCTTCATCAGCTTTAAATCCCCAGACTCCTCTCCTCCGTTCTATAGTTATAAACTCCTGAGAAATAAAGTCAGCTCAACCATTCTTCTGTTTAAAAGCCACTGTCTCTGATTGTCCCAGAAAAATCCAACTTCATAAAGCTGCCCACTCTAGGGTCATTCACCATACTGACTGTTTGGGGGTGGGGGTTAAAGTAGTTGTCCCTTCAGACCTACATGACTTTACAAACACCTCTCCCTAAAACTCCAATACCCCAGTCTCCACCTGATTTCTTACTATGCCTCATAATCCCATTTGTGACTAGTTCTCTATTAACATCTCAAAATATCATATTATATTTGAAATAATTTGTTTCTGTCAGACTCTCACAAAAGTGTATATGCTCCAAAGCCACTGGTAACCGTAACCTTTTCTCTTGTAGTGTCCCAAAAAATAATAGTAATTTAATGTAGTAATTTTTTATAGAAGTAAACTCAAATGAATAGAATTCACAAAATTCCATGTTTCCTTTACAACCCAGAAAATTCTTGTAAAAAGCACCCAAGATTTCCCCAGGAACAGCTTATTCAGCTTTTGTGCTTAAGTATATTTTTTATGTGTCTATAACATAATTTGAACTTTGTATTTATAAACACACACGCACACACACACACAATCTTTTCCCAATTAGATTGTAAATGGAGAGATATTTCATATATATGGACTCGTAACACACTTCTTTCAAAAAAACACTATATGCTCGGCATTGAATAAAATTTTTTGCATCACTGAAATTATACCTGAACTGTGTTAATGAAGAGGGCTTGCTGTAAATTAAGCTTGAATATTTAAAATTTAGAATCCATCTTAAAAACCTTTATGCTGATGCTGCTACTTTGACTTTTTTCTCCATTACCTTACGGATGGTGTTACCTAATCTGTCTTGCAAATTGCAGGTGTTGATGAAGCATATCCATTTTAATTGAACTGTTAACCCATGGGAGAATTTCACTTACTCTCTCTTAATGGCATTTATGTTTTTAGATTATTTAGTGGCTTTGATTATTTAGAAGAACCCCTTATGATTTATCAAGTAAAATGACATGATTAATGTTGTACATTATATTTTCTTTAATATGATTTTACAAGTAGAAAGAAGCATCTGGATTTAATCACAAAATTACATTGAGCATCAGTGGTGCATGCAGAGCAGCTCAGACTAGTGCTGGGTTTGTCATTTCTCCTATGATTACAGACATCTATTGGCTATTCCAATTTTCTAAAGACTGTCACCTTTTTAGCCAGTTTGCAGAAATTGACAAAGGTAGAAACAAGCACAGTTACACACAGTTCAGGAGATTAGGGAACCCTTAGAAGCATTTGTGGCTTTATTTTATTTTAATTATTGTTGACACATAGTCTTCAATTTAGTAGCAGTGAGCTTTTGTATAACTTTCTTAGGACAGAGAAATTCATGGTGATTTCTCTTCTTTTACCATAATACTTGCTGCCTTCTCTCCCTCCTTTTCCCACTTCCATTTTCTCTATTCACTGCCATTTCCTTTTTGGTTTTACAAAGGTATGCCTGGTTTCCTATTTAACGATATATAGATATATATAACGATATATATCGTTATATATATCTCTTTCTCTCTCTCTCTATATATATATATCGTTGCTGGAAATGCCCCAAAAGAACAAAAGTTCCAAATCCATGTCAGGTTAAAAAGCCCCAGATAAATTTTGCAAGAGAAGAAAGTTTGTAGAGTCTGAATTATTTTTGTCCATTTATTATATATTAGCTTTGAGATAATGAGTACATTACTTAAACTTCCTTAGCCTTAGTTTCTTTTTCAGAAAAACAAACAAAAAAAAAAACACAAAAAAACAAAATAATATACACCTTATATGCTTGTTGTGGTAATTAAATGCTACATTCATAAGATGCATTAACATCATGGCTGACAAAAATATTAAGTGCTTCAAAACTGTTAACTATTGTCATAATTACTGGGCCAAGTTACTCTGTTTCCATTCTGGCAAATATTCTCCTAATGATAGATTCATTTAATTAAATGAATATAAATAGAATAAGTTTGAATAGAAAAGATAAATGTTTTAACTTTAAAAATAAAACTTTTTTAAAAGATTTTATTTTATCTATTTGACAGACAGAGATCACAAGTAGGCAGAGAGGCAGGCAGAGAGAGAGAGAGGAGGAAGCAGGCTCCCGGCTGAGCAGAGAGCCCGATGCGGGGCTGATCCCAGGACCACCAGATCATGACCTGAGCCGAAGACAGAGGCTTTAACCCAATGAGCCACCCAGGTGCCTAAAACAACTTTTTTTTAAAGGATTTTATTTTTTTATTTGAGAGAGAGAGAGGGAGAACACCTGCTGGGGGAGGGAAAGAAGGAGAGAGAAAATTGGACTCCCTACTGAGCAGAGAGCTGGAAGCAGAGAGCCTGGCATGGGAGTCAGATCCCAGGACCCTGGATCATAACCTGAGCCAAAGGCAGATGTTTAACCAACTGAGCCACCTAGGCAACCCAACAACTGTTTTGATTAAAAATAGAAATCTAAGCAAATGTATTACTATTTTTCCCTATCTAAATACTATAGACTTAAAATTCCATATAGCGGAATAAAGTAATAATACTTTGAAAAGCTCAGATAACGAGAGTTGGAGACATTATCGTTACAAATATTTAGATATGTTTCTGCACTGAAAATGGGAGTTATCATTTAAATGCATAAACTTGTTTAGAAGTAATACAATTGGGGGGAATAGGAAGAGAGCATGTGATGGGGAGTGGGGAGCCAGAGGAAGAGAGAGAATCTTAAGCAGGCTCCATGTCCAGCACAGAGCCCTGTGTGGGGTTCGATCGCACAACTCTGAGATCATGACCTGAGTTGAAAGTAAGAGTCAGACACTTAATCAGCGGAGCCACCCAGGAGCTCCTAGAGGTAACACAGTTAAGAGTCTACCAAGAGAAGGGAGGAGCAATACTGGCAGCTAGTCTTCATATGGGCACATACGTAGTGAGTGAAATCCTTATTGGGCCAAAGATCAAAGGGATGAGCTAAGAATTGTCTTTGGAAAGAATACTTCTCACCTACAATCTTACTTGCACAGCATTTGTTACAGCTTCAGCTTTAAGCACATATAAACCCTTTAAAGAAACTAAATGATATGCTTAGAAGGACAGAGTCTCAGAATATGAACTGGCACACCAAATGAGAACTCGTCTTCCTTTTCCACTGAATCAGTTTATGGCTTCCACTCTCCTTTCATGCAAGTAACGTAAAGCCTACCAGCCAATCTTTCCTGTGGAGAGATAAAAACTGATAAAACAATAAAACCGGCTGACACATATACATGTATATATATGATATACATATCATATATATACATAGGCAGACATACATAATCAATACAAAACATATATAATCCTTTCCTACTGATATATACATATAACACATATATAATTAATATATACATACATCTATAATTAATTCTTTCCTATTTTCTTGATCTTCATTTTTTCATATATTTACATATAGATATGAATATCTATCAGCAACTCATTCCTCTTTTTTTAACCCCCATTTTTCACAGCAGCCTGTTTTAACATCTTCAATCTCTCTACAGGAAAGAAAGGCATATAGACTGGTAGGCTTTACTTGAATGAAAGACCAGAGGTAACCATGGTGACCTGTTCAGTATAGAATAAAGGAAAGCTCTCATTTGGCCTGCCAATTCACATATATATGTTGAGGAACTGATGAAAAAGTCCAGAAATTTCCAGATTGTATGTTAAAGGATTTACACATAAAGAATCTATGAAATGAATGCATCTACAAGGATTTGCAAAAGTAAAGGATAGAGAAAATAGCAATGAAGAAATAAATGGAGAAACAAAGAAGAAAATTTCTCAGGTGAAAGAGAGAAATAAGTTTTTGAGCCAAATACCATGTGAAAGTGAATGACTAGTGTTTTTTTTTTTTTTAAACATTCTCACCTAGCTGTGACATTTCAGAATGCCCAAAGCAAATGAAAAATTTGAAATATTCCAGATGGATACTAATCCTTTTTCATTTATATTTTTTAGATATGTCATTTCCAAGTCTATAGCTTTTTCTCCCATTTTTCATATGGAAAAAAGCTATAGCTTTTCATAAAATTATATGAATTGTTTTTATTGACTCAGTCTTTTACAAGTTATTGAATTTCTTTCTATCTAGGAAATTTTTCCTTATATAAAACATATTACAAAGATATAATCTCCTATACTTTTTCTACAAATACTCAAAGTTTATATATTTTTTTCTCACTTTTAAGCTATTTATAAAGCATAGATTTTTTTTCCCATACAAATAATATATATTACTGATAATGGTAATTTTTTTCTTTTAAATGAAATGAAATGTCTCATGCTCCATGAATCTTATTGAACTTTTGAAATTTTGTTTGGAATTACATTGGATACCTTTTGGGTGCTTGGGCTTTGAAATATTTCTTGATTTATTTATGTTATCTTAAATATTTTTCTCTAAAATTTTGTAATTTTCTCTATGAAAGTCTTATACATATTTCAATTTATTTCTGTATATATTATATCTATATAAATGGGATATTAAAAAGTGATATATTATTTATGTACTGTTTATAGCTGATACATAAGAATATAATTGAGTTCTCAAAATTGATTCATACTCCCAAACTTGCTAAACTCTCTTTAACTCCAATAATTTATATGTTCCTCTAGTAGTTTCCTTGATCATAGTTATATTATCTGTGAAAAGTGACTATTGACTTCATCCTTTCTAACTCATATTTTATGATTTTTTTTCTTGTCTTATTCTACCAATTATTATTAGCAGTATAAGAAGTATCCTTATTTTCCTATAAATTTTCCTTTTTAATATTTACCAATGATAAATATATTTATTTTACATACTTGTCTATTTATTCCAGCTAAGGAAGTTCCTTTCTATATTTCCATTGCTAAGAATAATTTTAAAAGTATGAGTATCTGCCTATAGTAAATTAATGGAATCACTTTTTACACATCTTGATATGATATTTATCTCTCTTACTCTACTTAGTGCAGCATATTGTACTAATTGATATTCTAATAAATAAATACTTCTTAGTTTGTCCTGAGAAGAGCATATCTTCCTCCTGAATTTAAATTTTGCATACATGTGATTTATTTTGTCTGACTGCATTCACGATTTGTGCTTCTCTGTTCATGACAGAGATTATAGTAAGGTATAGCTATTTTATATGCACTGATGTGGGCTTGTGAGGAATTACCCTAGCCCAGTAACAGAATTAGACACATTGTCTTTGGAACTAACCTCTGTAACATTAGTAGAAAATAGCTTATTTCCATTCCTGGAAGTTTGTGTAATTTACCTCTGAATTGTCTGGCATGGATAATGTTATGTAAGCAGATTTTTAAAACTGATTCAACTATTTTAAGATCAAACCGATTCAAACTATTTTAAAGTTTATCTCACTTTTATATTTTATATTTATAAAAAATCAAGTCTTTCAAAAGTTTTCGTATACATTAGGCATGTTTTTGTTCAAAGTTGTTTTTTTTTTAAGTATAGCTTAGAAAATACCCTATCTTTAGTTGTGTCCTTACTTCCATAATATTATCTATTTAATCTTTATTTGTCAGACATTTGGCTATCTTATTTGTTTCTTTAATTAAATAGCATTTTATATTATCTTTCTTAATGCATCTATTTTCTTTTTTTTCTTAATATTTTATTTATTTGCCAGAGAGAGAGAGACAGAGAGTACACACAAGCAGGCAGAGAGGCAGGCAGAGGCAGCGAGAGAAGAAGGCTCCCCGCCGAGCAAGGAGCCTGATGTGGGACTTGATCCCAGGACCCCAGGGTCATGACCTGAGCCAAAGGCAGTGGCTTAACCAACTGAGCCACCCAGGCATCCCTAATGCATCTATTTTCAAATCAATCCATTTCTATCTATACTCTTAATTTTCTTTATTCTACTTTGATTTCTTAGCTTGTTTATTTGTAAACAACTTAGAGGATGTTGTGGAAATAGTACAAATATTGTGCAGCCTTACTAAACTTTTCCCAGTGGTAACATTTTATATAAATGTAATATCAAAGCAGAACACAGACATTGATACATTAATGAATACAAGACTATAGATCTTACTCCATTCCACTAAATTTTGTAAGTATCCATGTGCATGTGTAGTTTGCTACAGTTTTATTCTATGTATAAAGATTTATTTATGCATTCCTCACCACAATAAAGATACAGAACTGTTCCCTCACTACAAAGAAATTCTCTTTTCCTACTCTAGAGTTACCCACTTGCTCCTCCTCAGTTTGGAAATCACTAATTTATTTTTGCTCTCAGTAGCTTCTCCATTTACAGACTGTAACCTTCTGAGATGGAATTTTTTCACTACAGACAGTGGTTTTTTTTTTTTTTTTTTTTTAACTTTCCCCTAAAATGCCATGTATACATGTGTATCACTGTTTATTTGGGCCTTTACCCACTGAAAGACAGGGTTGTTTCCAATTTCTGGCTACTACAAATAAAACTGCTATGAACATTCATGTATAAGTCTTGGTGTGAACACAGGCTTTTGTTTCTCTGGGATAACTGTTCAATAGCCCCTTTACCTGGGTTATCTTATAAGTATAGTTTGATTTTATAAAGAACTTCCAAATAATTTCTAGAGTGGTTGTGACATTTTACATTATTTGAAATGTATGAGAAAAACTTGTTTCTCCAAATTCTTGTTAATATTTAGCCTTTAAAAAAACAAACACATTTTAGCCATTCTGAAAGGTGTACAGTAATATCTCATTATGGTTTTAACCCAGTGATTCTCAAGCAGTTAAGGATGTTCAACATATTTTCATGTGCTTATTTGCTATCCATGTCTCCTCTTCATGAAAAGTCTGTGCATGCCTTTTGTCTATTTTTTTGTTGAGTTTTGTCAAAACTACATATTTGTAGTACATAGCTTACATACTTTTTCAAATATGTAGTTTACAAATACGTAGCTTACAAATATTTTTTCCTTTATCTGCCTTTAGCGTTTGAGTGTTTTTCATTTGGCAAATTTTTTTTTGTTTTGATGAAGTCTAGTTTATCCATTTTTTTTTCTTTTATGGATTATGCTTTTTGTGTCATATCTGAGAAATCTTCCTCTAGCCCTAGATGTCAAGAATTTGCACTTATATTTACTTCTAAAAGTTTTATATTTGTACATTTGAATCTGTAACTCATGTTTAGTTAATTTTTATAAGGTATAATGTTTAAGTTGAAGTGTTTTTGTTTGGGGCTTCTTTTTTTTGCTTTTTGGTATTTGTTTGTTTTGTCAATAGATATCCAATTGTAAAGATTGGATCCAACTGCAAAGATTATCCTTCCTTCAGCAAATTTCTTGGGCAGTACTGAAGGAGACTTTCCAGTCTAATATAAATACAGAAATTTACACTCTGTATGAAACTGCATAATTTGTGTGTTTCCCTTTTTTACTTCCTAAGTTTTCTTTACTATGCTAAAAATACTTCTGTAATAGGCAAAAATACATGTTAAAAATAAAAGGTAGTATTTAGGAGATACTATGAAGACACTATTTGTTAACCAATTTTTAATCCTTTAGATATGCCTCAATCATTTACTATTATAATTTCAATTCTGAAAGTTAGATGAGCAACAATATTTTACTATTCAAGATGGTTTGATCCAAAAGATTTTTAGACAGAGCATTTGTAAAAGATTAATGGTTTAAATTAATAGGATTCTTCTTGCTACTTATAAATTTATAAGATTTTAATTAAGGCATTGCTTTAGTGCTTTTTAAAATCTCCCTAATAAATACTCTAGACTTATCCCCAGATGGTTTCATTGATGAAAGGAAGCAGTTTATGAAGTTCTGAGATTAGTGCCTGAAACCTAAACAGATCCCATTAAATTAGACAAAAGACATATAAAGATTAAAAATTGAAATTATCATTAGGATGCTGGTAGTAATGAGGAACTAAAAAAATCAGGTGAATCTCCATATTGTGTTTTTTTTCCTTGTAATGAAATATACTTAGATTTGCATTACCCTTTTAGATTCCAATTAATCCAACACAAAAGCCTCTGCATGAATACCCATGTGAATTCTTCTTATATGTTTTATTCACTTCCACAATAACAACAACTAATTATATGAAACTTCAAATTAATAAGGGGAGGCTATTATCATACAAATACCTTTTAAATAGGCAACTCTTTCTCAAATTAGCTTAAAAACACTGCCAGCATTTGTTTCCATTACCCCTAAATGACCCTGCTTACCTTAAAACCATATAGGGAACCAGATTCAGAATTTTGGGTTATATTTGCAAGTTACAGGGTTCTGAGATCTGGTAATATGATCATTTGAATGAATTATTGCTTATTGATGTTTACTACATTTTATATACCACATACTAGGTAATTTTTAAGTTCATTTAATTTTTGCATATTTAATACCTAAAATGGTAACATTTACTCATCTTCTGAACTCTAGTGAGGATGAAAGGTTTACATATCTTATTTAGTATTCTGCAAAGTTGGGTTACTAGAATTTTTCAAGAAATATATGAATTCAACATTGTATGAATAAATAACTGAGATAAGGAACATTTGTGCATAGTCTAATGTTAAACAACTAGCATTTTTTTTTTTTTTAAATCAGAGCATGACACTTAAAAGGAAAGCTGACTGGATTCAGGGCTTTAAAATATGGTAGCCCTTTAGCTCAATTGTTTCAATCTGTTATATGAACTCCAGCTGTATTATACTAAGGTCACTGAAATTATTTTATTAGGTAACATTCTAGGAAAGTCCACTTCTGACATTTTAAACATCATATCACACTCTGAATCCCTAGAATCTGCCCAGCTCTCTCTTCTTTCTCCCATTGCTCATCTTCTCCAACTTGATAGAGACCTTGTCTCCTGACATCGCCATTTTTCCTATTATTTCTGTGCTGGATTTATTATTTCTTACTCACTTCAAACCCCATAATTCTTTCTGTGCCCTTAACTGTTTCCTTAGGTCTGAAATCCAGTAAGTCATTGTCTTCCATCTTAGCTTCTTGGGACACTTGATCTTGTATCAACCCAAAACTGTAAGATTTGCCTTTGATTAATTTATCCAGCACTACATGAAGGAATTCCAAAAACATGTGAGTTGGATCTAATAAAAATTCATGATCAACAACATTAGTTTGGTCCTCCCCACTGAAGAACAAGCTTTCTGTGTGTTGACTCTGCCATTTTGTAAACTTCCTTTCTAGATGTTTTCCACTCTCTTAAAGATGCAGAACTGTACTCTCCCTATAATCTCAGCAGAGGACTATACAGTCTTTTGTGGTAGAAAGTTCATTAAATGTAAACCTCTCCAAATCTCCCCCCTTACCCACCGCCCACCAGTATCTGCAGCCTCATCTAAATCTAGACCCTTACCACAGAAAAAGTCTCCTATTGTGCACAAGTCAGTAATACTGCCATCTGCTAATGCATCATTGTCAACAATTCTTCTCTATTTTAATATCACAGCTTTTTATTAATAGTCTTCCCTCCCCATTCTTTTTATCCCCAGTCTTAAAAAGAATGAAATTTAATCTGTCATTTTCCATGTAACTTCAAATGCAGTTTCCTAATCTGTAGCTAAATTTCTTTAAAAATCATTTATTTTCTTTATTTTTCCATCACTTCACCTATCTCGGGATGCCCATGCATTCATTGGATACTTTTCAATTCTAACTTACTATCTCTGAGGTATAGAATGGTATTAATCAATACTTTTATTTTAAAATCATGCCTCCTCTTGATCTCCAATGCTTTTTCTCTAATAGTGGAGTCTATTTGTCTTTCCTTAATTCCAGCACTTGTATTCTCTTCTTTATATAGCTTCTGTTCCCCTTCATTCACCATTTAAAAGTTCAATTCTCTTTGGGTTTGCCCTTGTTCCTCTTCAGTTTTAATTCTTAGCATTTCCTTGGGTTGTTCTAACTCACACATACTACTTCACATGCCACTGACTGTTTAAAGAAGAGCACAATGAACATTTTCAGCACTAAATATTCTCTTGAGCTTTGACATATATAGCTGGTTACCTGTTGTACATTTTGAGTAATTCCTAAGCATATCATATTCAGGGTAGATCAAACAGTAAGTGGACTCACCTCCTTCTCACTATCCCTGCCCTGAAAAACAAACAATCAATCAAACAAACAGCTCCTTCTACATTCTACCTTCACGGAGTGGCATTAACTTCTATCTAGTCAAAAAAGCAGAAATCAAGGCTCATCCTTGATTTGTCCTTTCTCTTCATTTCCTACTCTAATCAGCAAATCCAATTTGCTCAATAACTTAATTAACTCTTAGATTTTTCCTTACTGTTAATCTAAATGCTTCAGATTAGTTCATCATGCTTGTATTTTCAAAACCTGAATATATTTCTAATATCCTCACAATCTATTCCCGTTTCTGTTCACATCATTCTCCCCCATATCCAAGAATATTGCTTTTACTAAAGAGCATATATAATTAGACCATACTCCTGCTTTAAATTGTATCTTAATTATAAAATTCAAATGTTTTATTGTGATATTAAATGTTCCTTACTAATTGGTCTTCATCTACAATTCAGAAGAATATGTTAAGCTTCACCATGGTATACCCTATTTTCTTGCTATGTGAAATACAGGTCCTTTTTAAAATGTGTTATACCCTATTAAAACATTTCTGTCTTTTAGTATACAAAATGCTATTCTTTATTCTAGGAATATTATTGCCAATCATTTTCCTCAACTGCTTATGATTCTGCCCACTTCCTAACTATAGTAGGAGGTACAAGTTCCTCAGAGCACCTTCCATGACCATTCCAAACCATACATTTCCTATGCTCCCCACAACATCTAATATAGCATTTAATACCCTTTATGAGATACTTTTCCTTTTTGTCTATCACTCCCAGAAGACTGTGAAGTGATTAGAGACAATGCCCATTTTCTTATTCATCTTTGAATGCCTCCTGCACAGCAATGGGGGCCTCAATTATTTAAGCACTTAAGTATTTATTGATTGAATAAATGAATAAATACACTTTTTGACCTCAAGTAGACTACTCTTTTCTTATGACAGGAATTCTCATATCTGCCAGACAGTGAAGTATGAACAAGATCAGTTTGATTTTAGGCCCTTCTATTCAAGATTCCAGACAACTCATCTTTTTGACACATTAATTCTTCAAATATATTTGCAACATTGCATGACTTGCTTTTATATTCATTTTTTACTTTTCTGCAATTTTGCCTTAGATTTATTGAGTTCAAGAAGATACTTCTCTCTTATTTTAAAACTGATAGATATTTGTGGATTTTGATCAATATGGTTCTCAGTTGATGAGATTATTTTTAAATTCTAGTGGCCTTTATATGCTAACCATAGCAAGTAAATAAAAGAAAGCCAGGGATTAAATGAGGTTTCTGAAGTGAGATCAATTCACCTGCACATTTAGAATAGCATAACAAATTCACTCCACTACTTATGCTAGTCAAAATGTGGCACCTTCATGTTCTGTAACTGGCTAATTACTTTCCCTGTTCTTGCCTCCCTGGGAAACTGGGCAAAGTAATTTATGAATTAATAATCTCATAATCTCCTCCAGTTCGAACATTTAAATATGCAGTCAATTCAGATTCATAGTCCTTTTTTAACCTAGTTTAAAGTCTTTTTTTTTTTTTCTTTTCTTTTAATGACTCAGTCTTTTGTATGGGATTGTTCAGATTCCCTCTACTGCCTGGTCATCTCCTGGATGGCTTTTTGAGTGCTTGGGATAGGGGAGTATTCTTCAGAATCCTTGCTGCAGATTGATTGATTTTGTGTGTGTGTGTGTGTGTGTGTGTGTGTGTGTGTGTGTGTGTGCTGGTTTGTGCTGATCACTGGGACATTACCCATTGCCATCGTCAGTAGACTCAGAAATTCATACCAGCACAGAAGTATCCACCCTCTCCACCTGTTTACTCTTCCCCAGACCACTTCCTGTTGTCCAGCCCTCTCAGCCCTTCCACATTTCCTCACCATGGCTCATTGGAATATTTGGAATGCATGTATGCCCTGCATAGAACCTCCTGAGCCAGTAATGCTGTGTATGGTTGTCAATTATGCCGCATTTCACAGCAAATGATAGACTCTCTCTCCAGGACATACTGGATATGGCTTAGAGGTCAGGATTTCCCACAGCTTGGGAGTGAAATTACTCATCCTTGGCTGCCTGATTTTTGGGGATTTTCTAACATTTTCTCTCTCCTTGGAGTTCAATGACAAGAAAAGAAAATGGAGGCAAAAAAAAAAAAAAAAGCAGAAGATGGGCATGTCTCTCTCTTGCCTTAACTGCAGGCCTCTGACATGGAAATACTTTTTCCATTTTCCCCTTCTCTGGGAAGATTCCCATCCCATGAAACAGTGAGGTGCAGCTTTGCAGTTCTGGCTCCTGGTAAGTTACTGGCATGTTAAAGAATTTAGAAATGTCTCTTTTCTCTTAAAAAAAAAAAAGTTACTCTTAAAGTAATAGTATTGTTATTATACAAAGCTAAGACTTGTATGTAAATAATTGTATTTTAGTTTTAGGTGGTATTTATCTGTGGATACAGTCAGTATGGAGTTATAAGGCAAAAAGGTATATAAGATCCTAGAATAAATAAGTAAACATGTAAAAAATATGCCTTTCTATTACACATATTTTGATGGTTTTTATATCCTTATAGTAGATGTAGTGGTTCCCCATCAAGACAAGGATACTCATTCTCCCAAGCTGCTGGGAATATTGCCTGTTAATGGTGCAGAACTGGCCCTCTCCATCAACTGACCTTGGCTGAAGGGAACTATCTCATCCAAGGTTACCAGCCATCTCGATGGGGGGCCTAAAATAATTCTAATACCAATTTTCAAAGTATGGGGCCTTTTCCCACCCTCTAAACAATTCTAAGACACCAGTTGAGTGTCCTACAATTCAATACAGATACCATCCACCTGGAGATAACATCAGATCCCACAGATTAAGTGTTTAATCTCACAAGACTGTCCCCCAACTCCAGACCTCAGTTGTAAATCAAGGTTATCACCTGTTCTGACTAACCATCTGTAGTTCAGAGATTCCAATGACCTCTACCTTGGGTTCTATTAATTTGCTGATATGACTTACAAAACCAAGAGAAACATTTTACTTACTGGAGAACAGTTTATTGTAAAAGGCTATAACTCAGCAGCAGCACCACAGAAGAGATACAAAGGGCAAAGCACAGGAAAGGATATGGAGCTTCAGTGCCTTCTTCCAGCTCACCATACTCCCAGAATCTCTGCATGCTCTCCAACCCAGAAGTTCTCCAAACCTTCGTCTTTTGTGTTTTTAATGGAGGCTTCATTACGTGGGCACGATTCATTAAAACATTGGCTACTGGTGATCAAATCAACCTCCAGCCCTTCTCCCCTCCCCAGAGGTCAGGAGGCGGGACTGAAATTTCCAACCCTCCAACGGTAAGGTTGGATCCCCTGGCAACCAGCCTCATTCTTAACTGCTTTCCAAAAGTCACTGCATTAACATAACCTCAGGGTGGCTGATAGGGGTTTGTTAGGAATGTTAAAATGCCTTTAGCACTCTCACATCACTTAGGAAATTCCAAGAGTTTTAGAAGCTCTGTATCAGAAATAGGGAAAAGACAAAATATATATTTAATCACAGTATCACAAGGCCTATGTTCAATAATGGTTGATGCAGGTTAAGAGAACCAATCTTTTTTTTTTTCTTTAAATAATCTTTTTTTTTTTTAAAGATGTCATTTATTTATTTGACAGAGAGAGATCACAAGTAGACGGAGAGGCAGGCAGAGAGAGAGAGAGGGAAGCAGGCTTCCTGCCAAGCAGAGAGCTCGATGTGGGACTCGATCCCAGGACCCCGAGATCACGACCTGAGCCGAAGGCAGTGGCTTAACCCACTGAGCCACCCAGGCGCCCCAAGAGAACCAATCTTTTCACCTTTGTCCAGAACAAGTCTGAAATCCCATCCCAGCTGCAGCTGCTTATAGAAGTTACTGAAGCTTCGGTAAGGCATGTATCTCGGTTCAGTCTCTCCCTCTGTGAAAACACTGCTTCTCCCATTTCATAGTTTCCTGAGAGCTCCCTTCAACAAGCCACCTGCAAGTAAATCTCCAGTTCAGAGGCTATTTCCCAGAACACCTGACCTATGAGAGTTGATATAGGGATTTAGAAGCCAAACTGATCCCCTGTTCAGTAGAACTGCATCAGAGTACAGTAGCTCCTCTAACCAATCCTGTTCTCCCTCGCTGTCTCATATACATTTTTCCTCAAAGCTTTCCTTCAATAATTACCTCATGTATAAAATCTGTCTCAGAGTCTGTTTCCTATGGAAACTTCCTCCAATAATCCAGATGCTATCTTTGCTTCAAGGCACAGTAAAAGGAACAAAACATTGTAAAGATGAAAAATTAAGATAATAATTCCTTAAATTTTCACAGTATTTTTTCACATTGCCAAGAAAATTGATGTTATAATTTCTGGTTTGATCTGAGTAAAATAGCAGGGAAGAGTAAGATACTGAATGAAACCAGATAGCAGTATTTGTTAACGATTGCTCTTAAAACCTATGACCTTGACTTAGATTTCAACATATTAACCTGTACTTCCTCGGTTGATCTGAGATACATTTTGATATTAATAATAAGAAATAAACAGTAAACAGGACCAATTACAATTCAACCTGTTTATTTCTTTTATATATACACTTGGCCATGTCAGAAACATTGAAAATCACAAAGAAAGAGTGTCTTTCAAAGTATATGATGAAAACTTCAGGATAAACCATTTTATATCCGTTAGCATATAAAAATATATAGCTTCTGTAAATAGTAGCAAAGGTCAAAAGGAAATAATATCTGAGAAAGAAATAGATGATAGGAAAAGATGAAGTAAATATGCATGAAATAAAATATGTAAGAAATTAAAACATAGGAAGAAGTAAAAGACTGACAAATGCTGCAAATGAAAAAATTAAAAAGGTTGTCACATAGAAAAGAAACTCAAAAACACTTTTCTGTATTAATTTTTTAAATGGAAAAAAGTGAAGATAACAGACATGAAGGGGAAGTTGAGGAATCAATAGTTAAAGATCATTTGTGATCTTGAGTGTTCAAAAAAAAGTGAAAAAAAATAATGAATGATGGGTAAATAAATCTTTTTTTGTACTAAAGAAGGTCTTTATATGAATATTGACATGAGGACTCAGCCCGGGCAAAGTAAAATCAATTGAAAAAACAAAACACGAAGGCTATTTTTTTTGCAATGCTTGATAATTACAAGGGGGGGAAAAGTCAATCAAATGATCTTTAGATTTCTTGATGTAACACTGTTGTTTTGAGTGACATTCAGAACATTTGACCAAACATGCTGTTTTCATTTGCAAAGATATTCCTATATATGTTGGATTTTGAAAAAAAAAAAAAAAAATCAATGCTTTATACACTTATTCAAAAAGTTTTATTTTGTTGTATAATTATAACAAACTATAGTTGGAAAAATTTTAAAAAGTGATGTATATACTTAAAAATTACTAAGAAGGGAAGTCTTAATAACTCCTTTGAATCTGGTTATAAAAATAAAACCAGGGCACCTGAGTGGCTTAAATGGTTAAGCATCTGCCTTAGGCTCAGGTTATGATCTCCAGGACCTGGGATTGAGCCCTACATCCAGCTCCCAGCTCAGGGGGAGTCTGATTCTCCCCCTCCTTCTGCTTCTCCCCCTGCTTGTGTTCTCTCTGTTACTCTCTCTCTCTCAAATAAATAAAATCTTTAAAAAAATAAAAAATTTAAAAAATAAAACCAAATATTTAAATATACTTTTAAAAGAAAATAATAATGCAATACACTGCCAAAATAATAATAATGCAATAATAATCCACAAAAATTCTTTATTGAATATCTACACCATCAGGCATAATTTACATGCATCTTACATAAATTTCACAACGATATTACTAAGTATGAATTTCTATTTGTTTTATAGGTTAGTAAAGACACTAACAAAGACAATGCTTTCTCCTCATGATCACAAATTAAAGAATAGGGAAACATTCATGGAATATATGCTAATACCCACACACATAGCTTTTGTAAAATAACAATATTGTTCATCTATGAAGGATTAAAGATAGCCTACCCCTCAAAATTTATCAGATACATTTATTAGTTATCAATAATATCCACATTGTTTCTAATTTTGCTAGCAAAGGAATTTTACATCAATCCAAATTTCCCATCTCTTTATCCCTGGGTGCCATTTATCTGAATTCTTTTTTTCCTTGTTTTTCATTTTCTCCCTCTTAGTTTTTCAGTAATGACCAATGACGTTGTTTTCCAAAGCTTATTGGCTTATTCTTAACTAACTAGAATAGGGTCAAAGATGTGTATATCTCTGGCTTATTTTGTCTCTACCTGCTTCTATGTATCCTTTAAACAAATTATGGAATAAAATTTTCTAAGCACAGTGTCCATCTATCACCCTGTCTAATATTCTACAGTCTCACTTACTTGGCCTTCAAGGCCATGATCTTTTGTTCTCCCAATCCAATTTATCAATCATACTTTTTTGTTAGATCTAAGCCTGAAAGTAGTGAAGTATAATGGAAAGTGCATGCATTTTGAAGGTTGACAAGCTAGAGTTACAGTTCAGAATTCACCATTTGCCAGCTGTATGACATTGAAAAAGTCATTTAGAAATCATTTGAACAATTTCCCCATAAGTAATTGTATTATTAAAATGAATAAAATACATACATTGTAATTTCTGTGATAGCTAAATTTTATACCTTTCTGAAATTAGTTACCCTATTGTAGGGGCTTGCTTAATGCTAATTAACTTCCAAACAGAATGAATCTTTCAGTTGTAAAAAATTTGCTATTAAGATGTGTGTGGTGTGTGTTTATTCCTAACTCAGTAAGTGGGGACCTAAAGTATTTCAGAAAGAATAAGTAGTGTGTCAGACGATTTATTAAATTACTAATATTATATTAATAGTATTAATTTTATAATGGTAGCCTATTCAACATACAATGTATGATTTTTCTTGTCTTATATTATCTTTTTATCTCAGGTACTTATGTGCTGCTAAATAAATACCTAAATATTAAAGCAGAATATTCTTTATCTGTACTTTTGTTGTTGCTATTGCTTTAGCACTTTACTCTGATACTATTAGAAAGAAAAAAAAATTATACCTCTCTTGATAAAGTACATTCATAAGAAGCCACAGTTAAATTTATAATAACTTTTTTGAAATCTATGGGTCAGGGCATAATTTCATTTTAGGGCTGTCATTTAAGAATAGTCAAATGTAGGGGTCCCTGGGTGGCTCAGTCATTAAGCGTCTGCCTTCAGCTCAGGTCAGCAGAAAGCCTGCTTCTCCCTTTACCACTCCCTCTGCTTGTGTTCCCTCTCTTGCTGTCTCTTTCTCTGTCAAATAAATGAATAAAAATCTTTAAAAAAAAAGAATACTTAAATGTTCATAATAAAAGCTGACATTTCATACTATTATCTACTACTCATGAGGAATTCTTATGATTGCTCACTACTGATATCATGTTGAAAGACAATAAGATTTTAAAATTCTGAACTTTATATGAAAATGAGAACATTTCCAATTATGTATGAGATGCAAAACAGAAGTCTTAAGGAAACAATGGGCAAATTCTGAACTTTATATGAAAATGGGAACATTTCCAATTGTGTATGAGATGCAAAACAGAAGTCTTAAGGAAACAATAGGCATCAGAACAAATTTTTCAATACTCTTCTTCCCCAATTCTGT
Organism: Enhydra lutris kenyoni; assembly: GCF_002288905.1. Taxonomy (NCBI): domain Eukaryota; kingdom Metazoa; phylum Chordata; class Mammalia; order Carnivora; family Mustelidae; genus Enhydra; species Enhydra lutris. The sequence goes on from NW_019154102.1 coordinate 27,275,312, forward strand.
TTTAAGAAATGTTTAAAGCAGTGTAAAATTTTTATTGTACTAATTAAAAACACATTCAGGGAAACTAAATAAGTATGTATAAGCAAATCTGTACGTGAAAATCACTCATGTGTACACTTATTTGCCAAGGTCCATAGGTATATAGATACACAAAGAGCTAGACAGATCAATAGAAAGATGATAAGGAATATTACTAGCAATGATACTGATTTCCCTCTTGTTTATCATCAGGCTCTTTGCTTTTCAATACATAGAATATTTAACCCTTTCTTTGGAAAGAAGTAATATGATGTGGACTTCTCTGAATTAAGAGTCCACTGACAAAATAATATTTTAAAAATCTTATGTGCTATTTACTATCTACTTTGTGATTAAAAAAAAAAATCTTGAATACTATGTGGATGAGAATCGGAAATGTCCAAAATCAAGAAAATGGAAAAGACGCAAGTATTTACAATATTATGGTCAAAACCAAAATCATTTTAAAAGAGTATGTCTGATTTTTTCATGCAACATGATTAAGAAATTATAAAAATAATAATAAGAAGAATGTTGTCTCTACTGAGGGGGAAATTAATTATTTGGAGGTATTAACGTATCTCAGTACAAAAGTTTTATCTTCTCTAAAGGGGCTATATCTTTAATAAATCAGTTATAGGAGGTGTTTATTTCAGCAGTCTAAGGAGCAGGATTTCTTGGGCAGCTTTACTTTGTGAAACACTACAGCTACAGAGATGAAGACTTGCCCTCAAGAATCAGTTTGTAAGAAATATGGACATGTCAAAATATTTCAGATACCATAAGAATTTTCCATAGTTAACAATATATTAGACAACAAAGAAACCTTTAATATAGTTTATAAAAATAGAAATAGTGTAAGTCATCCTTTTATGGAAATCTAATAAAATAATAACTGAATAACAAAATATGAGACAAATAATGCTTGTAACTGGAAAACTGTAAACTCCCTTTAAAATAATATGAGTTAAATTTAACAGTCAGAGTTTAGAAAATAAAATATGTATTAGGACCTATGGTCTTTGACTCCAGAAGAGCTCTGAGGTAAATTTATGATATCAAAGTTTTATAGGACTTGATAACAAAATTAAAACCAGACGAAACAGACTTCTCCTACTGGCTATAAGGACTTCACTTGTACCAGACCAATTTTTTCTCCTGAGAACAACTATAAAACTAGGAAATATACCAAGAAAATAAAAATTCCAACTGTTTGAAGGCATAAGAAAGAAATGAATCCAAGACTTGAGGGGGAGAGAAAGAAGCCCCCCAATCCTGCCCCATGTTATTTCCATCATTTTTGATTCCTGATCAAAATTGTGCTGCCCAGCAGAAAGCAGCAACCTAGAGTTTTCTCAAAAGCATCAAAGATCTGGAATGAAGATGGTGGAGGAGTAGTAGACTGAAATATCATTAGGTACCAGGAGTTCAGCTAGGTAGTTATCAAATCATTCCGAACACCTACAAACTCAACAGGAGATAGAAGAGAAGAAGAGCAGCAATCTAGGGACAGAAAGTTGACCACTCTGGAAGGTAGGATGTGCAGAGAAGTGAATCTGAAACCACAGGAAGTTAGACCGCAGGGGGAGGGTCCAGCTCCTGGCAAGCAGTGGAGCAGTGGAGCACAAAATCAGAACTTTTAGAAGTCTGCTCCACTGAGGGACATTGCTCCAGAGGCTAAGCAGGGATGCAGCCCTTGCAGGGACAGTGTGCTCTCAGGTCCTGCGGGGTCAGAGAAAGACCACGGGTGTCTGAGTGTGGCAGAGCTGCCGGGTATCAAAGCAGGGAAGCCGGCTATAGAGATGGAGCCAAGGAGTGAGATCTCAGCTCAGGGTTACCTTAAACTGTGATCCAGGCACAGTCGGGCCACTTTTTGAGCAGGGGCCCCTCAAGTGGCAGAACCAGAGAGACCCCCTCCATCCTCTTCTGGGAGGAGCGGCACAGGAGAATGCAGCAGGAATCTGCTGGGTTTAGAGATTCTAAATGGGTCTGTGCACCAGAGATAGAAATGCTCAGTTACAGGCTGGGTGAGCATGGAGTGCAGCCTGAGACCACGGAGACGGGAGTGATTGACTGCTTTTCTCTGAGGGCGCACTGAGGAGTGGAGACCCAAGCTCTTGGATCCTCATAGCTGGAGATTGGGAGGCCGTCATTTTCATTCCCATCCTCCAAAGCTCTATGGAAAGTGTACAGGGAACAGAAGCTCCTGAGAGCAAACCCAAGCAGATTCCTTAGCCTGGCACCTGGCAAGGGTGGTGCAATTCCGTCTCAGGCAATGACATTTGAGAATCACTGCAACAGGCCCATCACCCAGAAGATCAGCAAGAACATCCAGCCAAGACCAAGTTCATATATCAACAAGAACTGAGGAACTCCAGAGCTAAGGGAAAGCAATGCATAGAATTCATGGCTTTTTTTGCATGATCCTATAGTCTTGCAAAGTTAACTTTTTTTAATTTTATTTTTTTTTCTTATTCTATTTTTTTTAACCTTTTCTCTTTCCTCTTTTAATGTTTTTTAACTATATTAACTTAACAATACCTTTTTAAAAGAAAATCTTTCTAAATTTTCATTGCTATAGTCATATTTTATACCTTCGTTGTATTTAACCTTATTTTTGGTATGCATATAGGTTTTATGCATATGCATATATGCATATAGGTTTTTTCTACTTAAAATTTTGGGATACAATTTCTTCTAATCAAAATATACCCAGAATCTAGCACATGGCTTTGTTCTAGTCTCCAGCATAAACACATTCTCTCCACTTTTTTTTTTCTTTTTCCAACCAACTTATTTATTATAAATTCCTTTTTTAGACTCTTTTTTCAATTTTCATCTTTCCAGTCATATTCCATCCCCTCACTGTTTACCCTTATTCTTGTATATATGTGTTTATCTTTCTTTAAAATTTTGGGAACTAGTTTCTTCTTAGAGACCAGAATACACCCAATATCAAGTGGGTGGCTCTGTTCTATTCACCAGTTTTAATACACACATTCACACACACACACATACACACACACACACGTGTGTGTGTGTGTATGTGTGTGTGTGTGTGTGTGTGTGTATTAGTTTCAGGTCTCTTCTGATTTGGTTAGCATATATATTTCTGGGGGCTTTGTGACCCTTTTAGTATTTTATTGTTTCATTCATATATTCTTATCTGGATAAAATGACAAGGCAGAAAAACTCACCATAAAGAAAGCTATAGACCTAAGTAATATAGACATTGGTAATATGTCAGAGCTAGAGTTCAGAATGACAATTATCAAGGTGCTAGCTGGGCTTCAAACAGATATGGAAGATATTAGAGAATCCATTTCTGGAGAGATAAAATCCCTTTCTGGAGAAATAAAAGAACTAAAATCTAACCAAGTTGAAATTTTAAAAAAAGCTATTAATGAGGTGCAATAAAAAAATGAAGGCTCTTACTTCTAGGATAAATAAGGCAAAGAAAGAATTAGAGATACAGAAGACCAAATGACAGAGAATAAAAAACCTGAGAAAAAGAGAGTCAACAAATACTTGACCATGGGGGGAGAATTCAAGAGATAAGTGATACTATAAGATAAAACAATATTAGAATAATTGGGATCCCAGAAGAAGAAAGAGAGAGGGGGCACAAAGTATACTGGAGCGAATTATAGTAGAGAATTTTCCTACTAAGGCAAAGGGAGCAAGCATCAAAATCCAGGAAACACAGAGAATCTCCCTCAAAATCAATAATAATAACTCCACAGCCCATCATTTAATAGTAAAACATAAAAGTCTTAGTGACAAAGAGAAGATCTTGAAAACAGCTCAGGAGAAGAAGTCTGTAATATACAATGGTAGAAATATTAAATTAGCAGCAGACTTAGCCACAGAGGCCTGGCAGGCCAGAAAGAACTGGCATATATATTCAGAGCACTAAATGAGAAAAAATATGCAGCCAAGAATACTATATCCAGCTAGACTATCCTTGAAAATAGAAGGAGAGATAAAAAGCTTCCAGGGCAAACAAAAATTAAAAGAATTTGCAAACACCAAACCAAACCTACAGGAAATATTGAAAGGAGTCCTCTAGGCAAAGAGAGAACCTGAAAGTAGTAGACCAGAAAGGAACAGAGACAATATACAGTAACAGTCACCTTAAAGGCAATACAATGGCACTAAATTCATATTCCTCAATAGTTACCCTGAATGTAAATGGGCTAAATGCCCCAATCAAAAAACACAAGGTATCAGAATGGATAAAAAAAAACAAAACCCATCAACGTGTTGTCTACAAGAAATTCATTTTAGACCCAAAGACACCTCCAGAAATACAGTGAGGGGGTGGAAAACAATTTACCATGCTAATGGATATCAAAAGAAAGCTGGGGTGGCAATCCTTTTATCAGAAAAACTAGATTTTAAGCCAAAGACTATAATGAGAGATGAGGAAGGACACTGTATCATATTGAAAGGGTCTGTCCAACAAAAAGATCTAACAGTTTTAAATAGCTATGCCCCTAACATGGGAGCAGCCAACTACATAAACCAATCAATAACAAAATCAAAGAAACATATTGACAACAATATAATAATTATAGGGGTCTTTAACACCTCCCTCACTGAAATGGACAGATCAAGCAAAAGATTAACAAGGAAATAAGGGCTTTAAAGGATACACTGGACCAGAAGGACATCACAGATATTTCCAGAACACTCTACCCCAAAGCAACAGAATACATATTCTTCTGTAGTGCACATGGAACATTCTCCAGAAGATATCACATCCTGGGTCACTAATCAGTTTTCAACTGATACCAAAAGATTGGGATCATTCCCTGCCTGTTTTCAGACCACAATGCTCTGAAGCTAGAACTCAATCACAAGAGGAAAGTTGGAAAGAACTCAAATACATGGAGGCTACAGAGCATCCTACTAAAGATTGAATGGGTCAAGTAGGAAATTAAAGAAGAGTTGAAAAAAATTAATGGAAACAAATGCAAATGAAAGCACAAGTGTTCAAAATCTTTGGGACACAGCAAAGGCAGTCCTGAGAGAAAAGTATATAGTGATACAAGCCTTGCTGAAGAAACCAGTAAGACCTCAAGTACACAACCTAACCTGACACCCCAAGGAGCTGGAGAAAGAACAGCAAAGAAAGTCTAAACCCAGCAAGAGAAATCATAAAGATCAGAGCAGAAATCAATGAAATAGAAACCAAAAGAACAGTAGAACAAACCATGAAACTAGGAGCTGGTTCTTTGAAAGAATTAATAAGATTGATAAACCCCTGGCCAGACTTAACAAAAAGAAAAGAGAAAGGTGCCAAATGAATAAATTCATGATTGAAAGAGGAGAGATCACAACCAACACCAAAGAAATACAAACAATTATAAGAACATATTATGAGCAACTATATGCCACCAAATCTGACGATCTGGAAGAAATGGATGCATTCCTAGAGGCATATAAAATACCAAAACTGAACCAGGAAGACAAAGAAAACCTGAACAGACCCATAACCGGTAAGGAGATTGAAGCAGTCATCAAAAATCTCCCAATAAACAAGAGCCCAGGGCCAGACGGCTTCCCAGGGGAATTCTACCAAGCATTTAAAGAATTAATTCCTATTCTCCTGAAACTGTACCAAGAAATAGAAATGAAAGGAAAACTTCCAAACTCATTTTTGGAGGCCAGCATTACCTTGATCCCATAACCAGACAAAGACCCCATCAAAAAGGAGAATTACAGACCAATATCCTTGATGAACATGGATGCGAAAATTCCCATCAGAATATGAGCCAATAGGATCCAACAGTACATTAAAAGGATTATTCACTATGACCATGTGGGCTTTATTCCTGGGCTGCAAGGTTGGTTCAACATTTGCAAATCAATGTGATACAACACATTAATAAAAGAAAGAACAAGAACCATATAATACTCTCAATAGATGCTGAAAAAGCAATGTACAATGTACATTGTACAGCATCCTTTCATGATAAAAACTCTTCCAAGTGTAGGGATAGAGAGTACATACCTAAATATCATCAAAGCCATCTATGAAAAACCCACAGTGAATATCATTCTCAATGGGGAAAAACAGAGCTTTTCCTCTAAGGTCAGGGACACAGCAGGGATGTCCACTATCACCACTGCTATTCAACATAGACCTAGAAGTCCTGGCCTCAGCAATCAGACAACAAAAAGAAATAAAAGGTATCTGAATTGGTAAAGAAGAAGGCAAACTCTCACTCTTTGCAGATGGTATGATACTTTATGTGAAAAACCTAAAAGACTCCTCTCTAAAACTGCTAGAACTTGTATAGGAATTCAGTAAAGTGTCAGGATATAAAATCAATGCACAGAAATCAGTTGCATTTCTATACACCAACAGCAAGAGAGAAGAAAGAGAAATTAAGGAGTCTATCCCATTTACAATTGTACCCCAAACCACAAGATACCTAGGAATAAACCTAACCAAAGAGACAAAGAATCTGTACTCAGAAAACTATAAAGTAATCATGAAAGAAATTGAGGGAGACACAAAGAAATGGAAAAACATTCCATGCTCATGGATTGGAAAAACAAATACTGTGAAGATGTTTATGCTACCTAAAGCAATCTACATGTTTAATGCAATCCCTATCAAAATACCATCCATTTTTTTCAAAGAAATGGAACAAATAATCCTAATATTTATATGGAACCAGAAAAGACCCCGAAGAGCCAAAGGAATGTTGAAAAGGAAAGCTGAAGTGGGTTGCATCACAATTCCAGAATTCAAGCTCTATTACAAAGCTGTCATCATCAAGACAGTATAGTACTGGCACAAAAACAGATAGATCAATGGAACTGAATAGAGAGCCCAGAAATGGACCCTCAACTGTATGGTCAACTAATCTTTGACAAAGGAGGAAAGAATGTCCAGTGGAAAAAGGACAGCCTCTTCAACAAATGGTGTTGGGAAAATTGGAGAACCATATTCAGAAGAATGAAACTGGACGATATCCTTACACCATACCCAAAAATAGACTCAAAATGGATTAAAGACCTCAATGTGAGACAGGAATCCATCAAAATCCTTTAGAAGAACACAGGCAGCAAACTCTTCGATCTCAGCCACAGCAACTTCTTCCTAGAAAGATCATCAGAGGCAAGGGAAGCAAGGGCAAAAATGAACTATTAGGACATCATCAAGATCAAAAGCTTTTGCACAGCAAAGGAAACAGTCAACAAAACCAAAAGACAACTGACAGATTGGGAAAAGATATTTGCAAATGACATATCAGGAAAAGGTCTAGCATCCAAAATCTAGAAAGAACTTATGAAACTCAACACCCAAAGAACAAATAATCCAATCAAGAAATGGGCAGAAGACATGAACAGATATTTCTGCAAAGAGGACATCCAGATGGCTAACAGACACATGAAAAAGTGCTCAACATCACTCAGCATCAGGGAAATACAAATTAAAACCACAATGAGATATCATCTCACACCAATCAGAATGGCTAAAATTAACAAGTCAGGAACCTACAAGATGTTGGCGAGGATGAGGAGAAAGGGAAACCCTCCTACACTGTTGGTGGGAATGCAAGCTGGTGCAGCCACTCTGGAAAACAGCATGGAGGTTCCTCAAAAAGTTGAAAATAGAGAGCTACCCTATGACCCAGCAATCACACTACTAGGTATTTACCCTAAAGATACAAATGTAGTGATGCAAAGGGCCAATGGACCTGAATGTTTATAGCAAAACTGTGGAAAGAACCTAGATGTCCATCAACAGATGAGTGGATAAAGATGATGTGGTATCAGGACGCCTGGGTGGCTCAGTTGGTTAAGCGGCTGCCTTCGGCTCAGGTCATGATCCCAGCGTCCTGGGATCGAGTCCCACGTCGGACTCCTTGCTCGGCGGGGAGCCTGCTTCTCCCTCTGCCTCTGCCTGCCACTCTGTCTGCCTGTGTTCATGCTCTCTCTCTCTCTCTCTAACAAATAAATAAATAAAATCTTTAAAGATGATGTGGTATATATATATAGATAGATAGATATCTAGATATCTATCTATATATATGTATATCTAGATATACATATATATGTATATACATATATATGTATTTCTAGATATCTATCTAGATATCTATCATCTATCTATCTATCTATAGAATGGAATACAATGCAGCCATCAAAAGAAATGAAATCTTGCCATTTGTGATGATGTGGAGGGAATTAGAGGGTATTATGCTGAGCAAAATAAGTCAATCAGAGAAAGACGATTATCATATGGTATCTCTGATATGAGGAATTTGAGAGGCAGGGTAGGGGGTTTGGGAGCTAGCAAAGGAAAAAAAAATGAAACAATATGGGATTGGGTGGGAGACAAACCATAAGAGACTCTTAGTCTCACAAAACAAACAGGTTTGCTGGGGGTTTGGGGAGTAGGGAGACGGTGGTCGGTGATAGATAGATAGATATGGACATATAGATCTAGATAGATAGATAGATAGATAGATAGGAGGCTCAGCTTAAAGACTGTGTTTCACCACTAAGAATATTGAAATAAAAGCCAATATTGTTATGAATGTCAACAGGTAGATCACAGATCCAGCTGAACTAATTTACACAAATGAATTTAGATTTTGTTCTTGTTTTTCTGGTTCTTATTTCTTTTTGTTCTTTCTTTCTTTTTATTCTTTCTTTCTTCTTTCCCCTTCCTTTCTTCCTTCCTCTCTCCTTTCCCTCCTGCTTCTTCTTTTTTTTTTTTTTTTTTTTTTTTTGTCTTTCCAAGTTAAGTAAAGCAACATCTCCTAGAATTACAGGGCTCCAGAAAACATAGGACCTATGTTGCTAGCATAGCATAACACACACTCATAGTCAACAAATCATTCAGACATGGAATAGAAAATTTAAAGGCAAAGGAGAAAAGATAATATAAATATTTTTAAACATTTAATAGGCGGTTTTTATTGACAAGAGAAAAATTACAATGGGTTTAAATCAAATTAGTTTGGATCACAATAAGCAAAATATCTGGATAACAATAGCTCTGGATCTAGAATTTCTTCCACTAAGTTGTCACACAATCAGCTTATAAACTGGAGATACCACATAATTGAGTTGAAAAGCATTGTTGTGTGCTTTTTATAAGGGTGAAGTATGACTTAAGGTCATGGCAGAGAGATTAGCACATCCCTTTTATAATTGTTCACTGATATGTTTTGTGCAAACTCAATTTCAAGAAATGGTTTATCTCTGCAGATAAATGTTCATATTCTCTACAATCACAAAAAGTACCAAAAAATCAACAAAACGATATTTCTTGAAATGGAAAGACTAGGGTATATATGAGATATACTATAAAAGTATACTGTACATATTTCATCTTTTATATAGTCTGTATAGAAAAGAAGCTTTATTGGATTATTTTCCAGCTTTTTGCAACCTCTGTCACAGACATGACTAGGCATAGTTCTACCTATTCAATGTTTTCTTTGTGTTCAATCCTCCTTTTTTTTTTTTTTTTTTTAATGCTTCATTTCAGTGACGTTAGGGGTGAAGCCACCATAGGTAACAATGCTATGTCTCATGGGGAATGTTGGTGTTTTCAAAAGTGAGTGTTCATATAGCTCTTTTTCATGGTGAAAACACCTGGGAGAATATGGCTTTGGAATACTTTCCAATGTTTCAAATAAATAACTTGAAGAATTTGCCTAAGAAAAGAAGCACACCTCGGGAAGAGAGTATGATGTGTCAGTGTCCTGCATTTTACTATTGCTGTGCATCACATTTATGAAGACATAATAAATAGTCGTAATAGAAAAAGGGTAGTTAGAATAAAATAAAGTGGTCCATCAAGTACTCAGCTCAAGTTTATTACTGCAATGGACTTGGGTTATAATTACCAACAGAGGAGACAATAACTATAAGCTATTTTTATGTAAAAAGCATATTATACTAAGCCAACATAGTAACACAGTTTTTATGAACCACAGTAATTACATTGAAGAATCACACAAGTACATTTTCCTAAAAGAAGGAGGTAGGTGTTGATAAGCTACTATAGAACTTTACAGTTGCAATGAACAAAAATAATTGTCATGGCAAAATAATAAAAGTGCATTAACTTTTGTTGCAATGCTTGAGAGAGATTAAATAATAAAATTAAACAATACTTATTAAACGATAAAAAGGTTTTATATCATGTTTAAAGTCTTTATTTTGAAATGACTTTTTTTTTCATAGAAATTCCCTGTTTATGCAAAGTTATTATCCTTCACTAGTGGTATGTGGGAGATCATTTCTGATTCCAAGAATGCTTTTCTATAATACTTTAGTGAATTAATATAGGAGAAAATTACTTTTAGGTGAGTATAAATTTAAATATCTACTTTATAAAACTATGATTTTATCTCAAGCCACTATGATTTTATCACTATATTCGATTTTACATTTGCAAGCTTATAGAAAAGTCAAATGCTATCACCAGTTATTTAATGCCTGATAACTAATTAAAGTGTATTTTATTAATTCCTATTCGAATGCAAACGGAAGACTGTTAAAATAGAACACAGTGTCAGGGATATATCTTATAGGTGCAAACTACAATACATGGGCTTCATGGAGAGAGATATGACTTTGTGTAGACTGTACAAATTCTTGGCTGTACATTGATCATGAGGACAACCACTGATACAAAGGAGTTTAATATATTGAATAGTAAACACAGAGTTTTATAGATATATGCAGAAATAAAAAATATTCTATTTAAATTTAAATATCAGTAAGACCTTTTCTCAGCCCAGAGATTACTGATGACCACGATATGATAATCAGGTAAAGGAGAGCACTATTTAGACAATTTTGAAACTTTTAAATGTAGGGAAATCCTGGGATAGAATTTGGAAGATGTATAATAAAATACCTAAAATATCTCAGAAAAGGGCTGGGGGGAATGCCCTGAGAACATCTGGGCAAGACATTTATCTCCTTTTTTTTTTTTTTTTAAGAATTTATGTATTTATTTATTTTAGAAAGAGACAGCATGCATGGGGATAGGAACAGAGGGAGAGAATCCCAAGCAAACTCCTTGCCTAGGATGGAGCCTGATGTAGGGCTCCATCTCACTCTATCACACTGTGATCATGACCTGAGTGGGATGCTCCACAGACTGAGCTACCCAGGTGCCCTGACACTTGTCTGTTTTATAAGGACACAGCATGGCAAGTAGGGCAGCTTTTCCTGGGTGATGATGCTTTGTATTCTTCTTCTGGCATTCAGGAGTTGGGTTTTGTCTATTTGTATATTAGTTCCCTAATATGTATGGAAGTTGCCACATTGATTCTGCCTTCTAGTCTTGTCTCTGTTGAAGAGGCCCTATCCAAAAAGGCAAATGATGGAGACAGCATCTATAGCTGGTGTGTACAGTTTAACTACAGTGGAAACATACTTGACAGTTATTAATTTTCTATTTTTTAAGGTTTTCACATATTTGAAGTATAATCCTCATGAGGACATGTGTCACATTACACTTTTACTGAATTATTGTCAATTTCCCACACCACTTGATCAACAGAAATAGTAAGATTATAGAAATAGCAAAACAGTAACATTTCAAGGAAATATACATACAACCAAAATATGTCCAAGTATCCATTTATATTGCCTGCATGGCCTCTAAATTCTTCCAAGAGTGGAAAGGCAACAGTTATTGAAACAGAAATAGTGAAGAAGAATGAAAAATTTTGAACCTTATCTTCCCTCACCCTCCCCCATAAATGGCTAATGAATTAGTGAGATAAAGCACATAGGATATACCACTATATATTTGATTCCAGGTAGAATACTAAAAATAATAACTTCTTGCTTTCCACAATTAAGAAATAAAAGTTAATTAAGTCTGTATATACTCCATCTACATTTCAATTCATGATTCCTTTTTTTATTTTTATTTTATTTTTATTTTATTTTTTTTTAAGATATTATTTATTTGACAGAGAGAGATCACAAGTAGGCAGAGAGGCAGGCAGAGAGAGAGAGGGGAGGAAACAGGCTCCCCGCGGAGCAGAGAGCCCGATGTGGGGCTCGATCCCAGGACCCTGGGATCATGACCTGAACTGAAGGCAGAGGCTTTAACCCACTGAGGCACCCAGGTGCCCCATGATTCCTTTTTTTAAATAAATTTCCTCTTCCCCATTTTACCCATTTTCTCATTTCAGATTCATTAAAAGCTTTTAATATACAAGCCAACATTTATTTTCACAGCATTTTCACAACTGAGAGTTCTTTAGAGAAACACAGTATTACTTCATTTTCTTGCTTCACCAGTATTGCTAATGCTTTGCTTATTTTAACAAAATATTTTCACGGCAGTAGGGGTGTGGTAGGGAAAAAAATGCTCTTGAATGAAGAAAGACTAAGATTTGGTCATGTGATTATGTGTGTGGAGCACAGAATACTTCCTTAACCATGGTCAAGATTATGAGTGAGTATCCCCGTTTGATGCTAGGAACTATTTTTAAATGAATTTTTCCTAAAACTCTTTCTCCTATCTCTTTTTATGTATGTGCATGAATAAATCATTTTTATAACCAGTGCCCTAATACCATATTCTATGGTAACATTTACTATATATGTTTCTCATTTTATCAGAAGAAATTTATTCAAAGGTATAGTGAACTTGTTTTAAATTATTTAGATCTATTGGGGCACCTGGGTGGCTCAGTGGGTTAAAGCCTCTGCCTTTGGCTCAGGTCATGATCCCAGGGTCCTGGGATTGAGCCCCTCATCGGGCTCTCTGCTCGGCAGGGAGCCTGCTTCCCTTCCTCTCTCTCTCTGCCTGCCTCTCTGCCTACTTGTGATCTCTGTCTGTCAAATAAATAAATAAAATCTTTTAAATAAATAAATAAATAAATAATTTGGATCTATCACTTTATGATTTCCACACAGCAGAACATGAAAACCAGGATTTGCGTTTCATATCAGTATAAACAAGAATGATCTCTTCATTAACATTACACTTACCTATATATCTAAAAAGAAACCAAGGGTTTCAAAATTGAAAATAACGTATTTTATTCATTATTTCAACAAACATTTATTGAAGACCTATCTTATCAGGCAGGCATTTTGTTAAGTTCTGGAAATAGCAGTGAACAAATTGGCGTGGGAGGGTAGACATCTCTGCCTGTAGTAAGTGAAACCGATGTTATATAAATAGTATATTCTACACAGTTATAAACACTTAGGAGACAAATCAAGAAAAGGGAACATGGGTTTTGGAATAAGGGCGAGGGTTCAAATTTGAATAAAAATGTGAAAGCAGTGAGAAAGCTGACCAAGAGTGTACATGAGGACAGCACCCAAGCAGAAAGAGCTGTACTTGTGGGCATAGCCAGAAGGTTGCTGTGGTTGAAAGGAGTGTTTGAGAAAAGAGTAGGCTATGAGGTCAGGAAGATTACAAGGGCTTTTAAAATATTAAAGTGTGGTATTATTAGAGGTTTGTAATGAAAAAAATCAGATTAAAATGATATTTTCTCAGAATCACTCTACTGCTGACTTGAGAAGAGAAGGAAAGATTAGGGGAAGATTGGGGTTGATGGGAGAGTTGGGGTTGATGGGGTTGTTGGGTTGATGGGGGTTGATGAGGAGACCCAGTTAAGCCTCTCTTACAATAATCTGGAGAAATGAGAAGATACTCTGGTGATGGCAAAAAGGGTGTGAAAAGTAGACAAATTATGATTATATTGTGAATTTCCCAGTAAAATAACAAAAGTGAGACTGATGAATCACCTGAATTCTTAAGCAAAATGTATCTAATAGAAACTTCAGTAAATATAAGATGATGAAGCCAAAATAGGAGAAACATGCTTAGACTCTGAAAAAATATATAAATCCAGCTTTGTCTCCATGAAGCACATTGTGAAGAGGAAAAATATCTATTCTAATCTTACTGCCAATTTCCCAATCAAATACAAATATACATTGGCAAGGATCTGGATACCAGTCTAACTATTGCAGTCCCCTATTTTCCTACATTTTTGGACAAAGTATTTTAATTAAAGCACAGTGTATGTAAAATTTGAATAATCACACGTTTATACAGCTCAATAATTTTTTACAAATAAAGACACTATGTAACCACCACACAGACTGAGAAATAGAAAATACTGGTACCCTCTCCTAGACATTTTTACCCCCAAGATGACTAGTTTTTATTATAATATATTAATTTTTACCTGTTTTCATACATTATATACAGGCATTTACTCTTCTGTGTCTGTTGTTTTTGCTCAACATTACACCTGTGAGATTCATCCATTCTGGAATATAACATAATCTGCATATGCTCAGGACTGAATAATATCTATTGTATGAATACATCAGAATCCATTAACTCCTTCTATGGTTAACATTTGGGTTGGACTACAGTGGATTACAGTCTGAACATGGAGAAGATGTTGCATGCATAAAAGTTCATCATATTGACTTCTGATTTTAAACATATATTAGGGTATACCAAAAATACACCAAATGAGTATGAGGTAATGAAAAAACTGAGGAAAATATTTGTGGCACAGAGTCCAAGATGCTAGTATCGTTAATAGATGATTATATTGTGTCCAATGCAAATGCGAGCATTCCACTCCATGACTGAAAATAGTGGACTGTTCTGCTGAGCTTCATGTAAAAGTAAAGGGGTTCAAGAAGAAGATGCAGGTGAGACCAAAATGGAGGTAATCCGTATCAATTCCTCTCATACGCTCAGACAGTAAATGAACCAGCGTCTTCCCTTCTTAATCCTACCCAGGTTTGCTAATATCGCCAGTTCCTAGAGGCAAATACTAGCAACACTTGATGGTGGGAAAAAGCAAAAGTTCTTCTCAAACCTCCAGTCTGGTTGGGAACCCTATGGGTGAGGGAAAACAACTCAGTGAAATAAAACCTGAAACCACCTTAACAAGTTTCACACTCCTCTAGGGGGTTATTTGAAGATTTTGTGACAATTAGCCTTACTATGCAAGAGCAGAGAGGAAAATGAGATAGAATTAAAAGTACTGAATATTGGTTTGCTCAATATATGCCTGGACCCAATTCAACAAATCCAATATTCACCTAGAAATATTATCTGGTAGAGAAAAACTGTGGAACATTAAAAATGTAGCAAGTTAAAATGGAAGGATTATCTTGAATATTATTAGTGAGTAGGCCTTTAAGAAGGAACAGAAGTAGACTCTCTCTTTTTGTAAATACATTGGTGTTATGTCTTGGGTTTTAGTCTAAAACGCTTTTGTAAAAATATACAAAGATAAAAAATATATATATAAGATACCTGAATTCTATCCTCACTGAGTTCATTAGATGAAGTATTTTACTAGGCAATGGAAGAATATGACTAAAAAGAAATTTTCTGAGGATCTAATGTAAAACCCGGTGATTGTATCATTGCCGTTTGTTAAATGAGTAGATTGAAATGTTCTCATTAAAAAAAGATAAATATGTGAGGCAATGGCTATGTGAATTAGTTAGATGGTGGGAATCTTTTCACAATGTATACATATGCTAAATGACCATGATGTATACTTAAAATAACTTGCTATTTATTTGTCAATTATACATCAGTAAGGCTGAAAAAAAGAAATTTTCTTCAGAAAAGAGGGGGGTTTAAGCAATGCTATGCAATGCCTTTAAACATTTCTGATTAATACCTCCTTAAAATGCCAAGGAAAGCAATTCTGTAGGGACAAGTAAGTGCAATAATTATGCATTCAATGTAGTGTTTCAACTAATAAATCCTGAAATTTCCTAGAGGGACATTATGAAATCCTAGATCTTCACGTTAGGGTACATACCTTGCTGTCTAACATACAGTTAGCTAATAACAATGATAAGCACACACACAGAATATACTCACACAAATACATACCCATATAAAAAGAGAAGTAGTAATACATTATCCCTAAGCTAATAACTTATTGACTGTTCAGAGTTAAGGGACAGGTCGATATAAGAAACAGAGGGGAATTCTTTTGGTTCTTTCCACAAATAAATAATGGTGTGAGGAAATACACCGAGTAAAACACATATTAAGAAAAAAAAATCATTTATCAGACAACTTGACCATAAATCTACTTGCCATTTTAATGGAACTAAATAGCCTGCAAACTAACTCAAAGAAGGTGAATAAAATGAAAGAAAGCCTTCTCTTTGGGATAAAAAAAATACATAATGTATTTTTATTATCTGCGATGATAATGTAGATGAAAGATAGCTGCATATCAAAACTATACATTCTAATGTTCCCAGCATAGACAGTAATGATGTATCATTTTTCTCCAATATCATCCCAGGATAGTTTGTTTTCCTGGCTTCCTCTTTGACTGAATTGATTATTTGATCTACATGGTACTACCCTTAGAGGTTGCTGTCCAGAATCTAGAATTGTGTTTAAATAACCAGGGCAAGTTGTAATCATGAAACTAAGAAATGCTCCTGTACTTCAACGTTACATTTTATTGAGATAATCTAAGGTTCCTAGTCTCCTCTTGGTCATGACAGTGTTTCTGACTTTCCTTGTTTTTTTGTTTTTTTTTTTTTTTGGTTTTGTTTTTTTAATTTATATCAGTAATGATTCACGGATATTTATTTTATACTATGACAATAATCAAATAATATTTTTTTCCCCTCTCACAAATTGTTGAAGCTTTATAGCCATAGCTTCCTGTGGAAAAAACCCTACATCCATGGAGGGTCATTTCTTTAAAATATGATCACTTTTGTTGGTCACCTTCAGTTCTAGATGTGAAAGCTAGGTTTAGAGAATGCAGCTCCTATAAATTTTCACAATCTAAATTAAGCAGTTCTCCTGTCCTTTTTGTCAGTCACATCTTTTTCATCCCATTTACCTTTCAACCTAAAGATGGAAATTGCTGCACTGATATTTAAAATTAGTCATCTTATTCCAGAACACAATCACCAGAATAACCTCCAAAGTATCAAGTGACAATGATAATGACTATTACCAATAGGTAATACCTCCTGCTCTCTCTCTCTCTCAAATAAATAAATAAATAAAGTCTTTAAAAAAATTTTTCTTAGGTGGGTGATTGGAGCCATGGAAGCCATGTTTTAAGCATCAAGACAAGACCATGGCAGCTCTTATAGAGAAACCCTGCCAAATCCAGTAACAGCTCTTTACCAAACTTCTCATCATTTGAGAAAAATCAAGCCTGATTTTATTTATTTATTTATTTATTTATTTAGTAGTTGGAAGTAAGATTCTGAGTGTTGTAGGTTCTTTTTTTTTTTTTTCCTTCTTCTTCTTTTTTGGTACTAGTTGTAGTTCTCTCCATAACTGTCATTTAAAGATATGCTAGGTTGGAAAAAAGATATACTAGGATGTAATGCAATAAAATTAGCAAATATGGGAGGCTTGAGAAGAAAAAAGGAGCTTATTTTTTGCTTGTTCTATATGTTCACCAAGGATTGCTTGGGTTGTTGTGTTGTCTGGGACAAAGATCTTTTCTGGAATAGCTACTATGTGCAACATTGCTTATCATTATTACAGAGAGAAAGACAACTTCTGCTGATGTTTCCAACAATTAAATTCCATAATCCAAGGGGAGAGAAAGTACTTGACTTATAACTTTTTGGCCAGCACTAGTTGCTTGATCCCACCCAACCAGCCATATGAGGAAGTAAGATCATAGGAGAAAATAGATATTCAGAAGAATTTTGTTCAAGATCATACATATAATAAATGCCAGAATCAAAAGTAAACTCAGATCTTTCTCACTCCAGATTACGTTTCTTTATATTAAACCAGGTACTGTACACAGTTCTAATAAAACCAGACAGTGGTGACAGAGTATAATTCACATTTGTCTAAGAAATAAAATAACCCACTCATCAATTAACATTTTACACCTGATACTTGGACAAATAATTCTTCAAAACTGTGTTCACTTTATTTTGAGTCGGTAATAGTTTATAAATAAGCATAAATATTTAATGGTTATGAGCCACTCACTTAGGATTCATGAACATGAAACTCCTTGATTTTATCATCCCATTTAACTTCTCTAAATGAATAAGCAAGTATCAGTAGAATTTTTTTTTTACCAGATATATATGTGTTGCTTTCATTAGTTCTTAGACCTACTATAACTTTCTATAAATATCATGAAATGCCAGATGATTATATTACTTTAAATATAGATTCGAATCTGGTATAATTAGTTACACATGAAAATATGATAAAGACAGATGATAGATGATGATAGATAATGTTTTCTTTGAATAACTCATTTTAGAATGGGTAGATTGTGGGTATTTTCAGAACTCTAGCTCAGGTTATAACCTCAGTTCCTGCATTTAGCCTAGACAAAGAATTTAAAGAATTAGATCTCTGAAGGTAAATGAGCCAGAAATATCCATTCTAACAAACACTACCATTATATTCCTTCAGGCCCAAAAACATTATATACTTAGAACAAATTATTCAGATAGACTAATGGATGATACATCTAAAATGCCGGACTTAGTCCTCAAATGAATATTGCTACTATTTTTTTGATGGTTTTTCAGAGTAGACTCAAGATTCTGATAAGTCAATACTATCTATGCATGTATCTTTCTCAGGAATAACAAATCAGCAATACTTGGGGCAAGTTATAGAATCTTACTTCCAACTATCAAAAAAAAAAAAAATCAGGCTTTATTTTCTCAAATGATGAGAAGTTTGGAAAAGAGCTGTTACTGGATTTGGCAAGGTTTCTCTATAAGAGCTGCCATGGTCTTGTCTTGATGCTTAAAACATGGCGGCCATGATTCCAATCACCCTCCTAAAAAAAATTTTTTAAAGACTTTATTTATTTATTTATTTATTTGAGAGAGAGAGAGAGAGAGAGAGAGAGCGCAGGAGAGAGTACAAGAGGTGGGGGCAGAGGTCAAAGGGAGAGGGAGAAGCAGACTCCCCACAGAGCAGGGAGCCTAATGCAAGGGCCTCCATTCCAGGATCCTGGGATCATGACCTGAGCACAAGGCAGACACTTAACTGACTGAGCCACCCAGGTACCCCAACCATCCACTTTTAATATCAAGGAGCATGCGGTAAGAACATGATCAATTATTTCTGTCTCTTTTGAACCTTTGTTCAGAAAACAAAGCCTTCTCAAAACCACCCCCAATTTCCCTTAGTTTATGCACCTATGGAAAAAGAGGGTTACATGACTCATTCAAGTGAGACTGATAAAATGAGCCAAGAATGGTGAAGAATATAGACCGATGATAACACTTTAACTGGGTCTAGACACAAATATTCTCTTAGCCTGCAAAATGGAGATGTGGATTTCACAGACAACTGTTGGACACAACTTGAATGGCAATTGTCATGTCACAGATTTTTGGAGAGAATACCAATGTATTTATTTTCAAAGCAAAATAAACCTAAAGTGAAAAGTGACACATCATTGTTTCTGTCATATTCTATTTATTAGACTTACTAAATGCAACCTACACTCAAGGAGAGGAAATTACATAAAGACAAGAATACTTGGAGGCAGGGATTATTTGGAGGCATTTTATAGGTTGCATACAATCAGCAAATAAACATCTTCTTGAAAATAGCATGTAACTAAATCCAAACAATATACTAAAATTTGGGGGCACCTGAGTGGCTCAGGCATTAAGCCTCTTCCTTCGGCTCAGGTCATCATCCCAACAGCATCAGGCTCCCTACTCAGCGGGAAGCCTGCTTCTCCCTCTCCCACTCCCCCTGCTTATGTTCCCTCTCTTGCTCTCTCTCTATCCAATAAATAAATATTTTAAAAATATATACTAAAATTTGTCACCTTTTAATAGGGTAATTAACCCCCTTCAAAGATGTAGTGATTACTTCGTGGTGCTGTTATTTCTTCTCATTTCAGGAAATTTTTTTTTTTTTTTTAAGATTTTATTTATTTATATGACAGAGACAGAGACAGTGAGAGAGGGAATACAAGCAAGGGGAGTGGGAGAAGGAGAAGCAGGCTTCCCGCCAGGCAGGGAGCCCGATGCGGGGCTTGATCCCAAGACCCTGGGATCATGACCTGAGCTGAAGGCAGATGCTTAATGACTGACTGAGCCACCCAGGCGCCCCTCATGAAATTCTTATGTATTGAGTCCGTTTATTGAGTTTTCTTTAGCTTTTGATAGATGCATTGTTTTCTTTCTTGTATTTTTGAAATAGTCTATATTCTATTTTATCATATTATAAATTTTATAAATTTATATACAATATAAATATATATAAATATATATTTATAATATATATAATATATTTATAATAATTATAAATTTTCCCCAAACCTAGTTTTATTATAATTATTAGATATGATACAGTATTCATATCACAGCCTCAGACAAAATATACCCTTCCTTTTCCATAGGAAATAGTCTATATTCTATTTTATCATATTATAAATTTTATAAATTTATATATAATATAAATATATATTTACATATAAATATATATTTATAATATATATTATATATTTATATATTATATATTTATAATAATTATAAATTTCCCCCAAACCTAGTTTTATTATAATTATTAGATATGATACAGTATTCATATCACAACCTCAGACAAAATATACACTTCCTTTGCCATCTTCCCATTCTATTGCCACATTCTCAAATCAGAATTTGGTTCAAATCATCTGATAACTCTGTGCCTAATTACCATTTTATTATTGAGCTTTGGCATCATCTTCTATTTAGAAATCATTTCCTTGAAAATCCACTTGACCTTTGAACAATACTGGTTTGAACTGCACAGATCCACTTATACACAGGGTTTTTTCAATAAATACTGTACGGGATTGGAAATATATTTTCTCTTCCTTGTGTTTTTTCTTAACAGTTACAATGCTCTAGTTTATTTTATGTAAGAATACAGTATAAAATACATATAATAAACAAAATGTGTGTTATCAACTATTTATGTTAATGGTATGGTTTATGGACAAAAATAGGCTATTCGTAGTTGAGTTTCTGGAGTGTTAGATATGTGGATTTTTAATTGTATAGCATGCAATGTCCCCAACCGTTGTGTTGTTCAAGAGTCAACTGTAGAGTGAGCTTCATAATCACATTTTCAACAATTATTATTTAATCTAAGATAAATCTAATACTCACATGGACTTCACCAAATTTCCTTCTCGCCCACAAAATCTCAAATATAAATTTCTCAGAGAAAACTTTTCATCCTACCAAGTGAAGTTAGTTTAGTCTACTAGAAATGTTCATAGCAGTGTACACTTCCCCTCTGAATTGATACCATTTATATATTTATTGATATATTTTTAAAAATTTTTATTTAAATTCAATTTGGTTAACATATACTGTATTATTAGTTCCAGAGGTGGAATTTAGTGATTCATAAGTTGCATATAACACCCAGTTCTCATTACATCAAGTGCCCTCTTTAATGACCACCTCACAATTATCCTATCTCCCCCACCCATAGCCCCTCCAGCAACCCAGTTCATTTCCAATAGTTAAGAGTTTCTTATGGTTTATCTTCCTCTGTTTTCATTTTTTTCTTTTAAGATTCTATTTACTTATTTGAAAGAGAGAGAGAAAGAGAGATAGCCAAGACATGAACAGCAGGGAGAGGAAGAAGCAGTCTCCCCACTGACCATGGGATCATGACCTGAACTGAAGGCAGCAGGTGTTTAACCAACTGAGCCACCCAGGCGCCCTTTTTTTTTAATCTGTTTTTTATCTTATTTTATATCTCCTTCCCTTCTCCTATGTTCATCTGTTTTGTTTCTTACTTTCCACAAATGAGTGAAATCATATGCCATTTGCCTTTCTCTGACTTATTTCGCTTAACATAATAACCTCTAGTATTGATGTATTTTATAAAAATCTGATTAATTTTTGTTACTTCCACTATACTGTAGGCCTCAAAAGGTAAAAATTGTGCCTTTTTTGTTGTTTTCACAGTTATATCCTTCATACAGTAGTACAAAGTTGATAAGAAACATTTTTAATTTAAAAAACACATAGGGGCGTCTGGGTGGCTCCGTGGGTTAAAGCCTTTGCCTTCCGCTTAGGTCATGATCCCAGGGTCCTGGGATCAATCCCGGCATTGGCATCGGCATCGGCACCAGCATCACAATCGCATGGGACTCTCTGCTCAGCAGGGAGCCTGCTTCCTCCTCTGTCTTTGCCTGCCTCTCTGCCTACTTGTGATCTCTGTCTGTCAAATAGATAAATAAATAAAATCTCAAAAAAAAAGAAAAAATCTTTAAAAAAATAAAAAACACATAAATTTTGATTATAAAGAAAATCTAACCCACCTCACAGTCACACTTGGAAAAAGACATTTCAGGAAATGTGAAAAATTCTACAATTAGATGCCTGAAAAACACACTGCCTCTTCATAATATGACAGAGTTCACTTCCTTTAGAGTGGAAATGGATCTTAACATGTGGTCTGAAAGTGGCTATCACTTTGCTATTTTATACAAAAATAACAAATACATGGATTTTTTAGGCCATTTGAATTACCATAAAATAAAAGTACAATATTTTTTTTCTTTTCTTTCTTTCTATGTCTAATGTAAAAGCATTCCAGGTGTCCATTTTAAAATTTTTTTCCTATTCTCTTTTTTCAAAGGAGAAAAATTAGTCTTTATTACAAATCCTGTATACATACACAATATTATAGTCATTTTACAAAGAATCTAACCATAATATAAATTGTTAACTCTCTTCTTTGTAAGACTTGTTTACCCTCTTGAAAAATTATTTTCATCTCTTTCATGCATACACAAATTCCTCAAATATGAAGCCTAAAGCAACATTAAGAACTCAATTTTTTTAATGTGACTTTATAGTCTTTGTATACTTAGCGGGACTTTATTCAGCTGCAATGTTATTTCAATACTGTATTAAGATAGATTATTCTGGGGAAGCTAGGTGGCTCAGTTGGTTAAACATCTGCCTTCAGCTCATGGTCCCAGGGTCACCTGTGTCAGGCTCCCTGCTCAGAGGGGAGTCAGCTTCTCCCTCTACCCCTGCCCACCCCACTTGCGCTCATGTTCTCTCTTTTCTCTCAATAAATAATAATTTTTTTAAATTGATTATTCCTTCATTCACTCATTCACTTACTCATTTATGCATTCATTCATAAATTTGTAAAAATTATAGACTCAGCTAAAACTACACGTTGAATCCATGTTACGTGTCAAATGTTACGCTAATCATTAAAGGTGAAGAAATGATTAGTTCATAGACTCTCAGTTCTGTAGGAAAGCTATATACGCAAACTCTGGTGTAAACACTAGTCAGCAAACTGCATAGTTGAGGTATGGTTATTACAGTGCTTACATGAGAGGAGTAGGCCTTCTTCCTTTTAGAGTGGAAGGACAGTACACAGGGTAAGTGAAATCTGAACTAAAATCTAGAAGGAAAGCTTATTTTATTGTAGTTAAAAAACATAACAGGATATCTAGCCTCTTAACAAATTTTTAAGTGTAGAGTTCAGTATTAAATATAAACACAATGTTATATAGGCAATCTCTAGAACTTTTCCATTTGCATGAGTGAAAATATGTACTAACTGAACAACAATTTTCCTATCCACTCAGACACTGGTAACCACTATTTTACTTTCTGTTTCTATGAGTTTGACTAACTTTAGATACAGCATGTAAGTGGAATCATGTACTGCTTGTCTTTCTATAACTGGCTTGTTTTATTTGGTATCAAGTCTTAAGGTTAAACCATATTGTAGCATATGACAGACTTTCCTTCTTTTTTTGTGTGTGTTCCAAATAATACTCCATCATATGTATCATATTGCCATTATCTAGTTATCTGCTGACAGACACTAAGGTTGTGTTCATGTCTTAGCTGCTCTGAATAATGCTGCATTACACATTGGAGTGCACTTATGTCTTTGAGATCCTAACCCAATTCCTTTGGATAAATATCGTAAAGTGAAATTGCTGTACCATAAGCCAATAGTGTGATTGGACCACCTTCTGCTAGTGTCTAGGAGGGAACAAAAGGGCACAATACTCAGTCACATAGAGAAAATTAGGCATTTGTCACATGGATCCCCTCTACTATCTCAGCAGAAGCCAAAAATAGAGATGAGGCCGTCTGGGAAAAATCTGCTGAGAAGCCCCTTATATAATGGAGTAAATCCCTGGACATAAATGGGAACCCCAAAATGAGGATATCAGGTCAGCAGAATATTAGCAGATTTGTTTGAACGGGACAAATAGAGGACAAAATGAAAAAAAAAAATGTTGGATTACTAAAATTTTATAGCAGTTGGAAAAACTGCCAACCAAGAATACTCTATTCAACAAAGTTATCCTCCAGAAATGAAAAAGAAATAAAGATTTTCCTAAACAAAGATGTAGGGAGTTCATCATCTCTAGACTTGACTTAAAACTGAAAGGAGATCTTCAAGCTAGAGTGAAAGGGTACTGAATAGTAACATGAAAATATCTGAAAATACACAACACATTAAATATAAACACATTAAAGGTAAGTATGTAACCAAGTCCAGACTTCCCTGAAACTGCAATATGGTAGTACGTGAACCATTTAATGCTAATAATAAACACTAAAGGATAGGAGTATTAAAAATAACTATAGCTATAATAGTTTGGTAATGAACACACAATATATAAAGATATAAATTTTGACATCAAAAACATAAAAATAGAGGTAAAAATAAAAGGTAGAGTTTTTGTATGTAGGCAAAGTTAAATTGTAATATAGGAGGTAAAAAACACTTACCATTAAGATGAACTTGTTTATGTGATAACAGATATGAGATATGGGCTATTCAAACAGGATGTGAACAAGGTTTACTATATCAGACATGGTTTTAGGAATATGGTTGATCCAAGGGAAGTTAAGTTTTCTCCTAGATTCTTTTTTCGCCTGAATTATGTTGCTGAATTATTTTAATGTTTTGTAAGTGATGCTTTGTTTAACCATTATGCATATCCTTGTTAATCTCATGTATGCATAACTATATGTGTGCCTTTGCATATTAATACATTCTGTTAGCTTTTTAATCCTTCATCTTCCACAAATTGCCATGCAGGTTTTATTTACTGTCCTGCTTGCTTAATCCTGAGGCATTACTGATGTTGGACCTCATGGAAAATAGGGACAGTGGTATCCTGGCTGTAGCATGCAGGATTTCATATCTTGAGGGGATTATAAATGCTGATTTCCACTCACCTATCCCATCGATTCTGGAAATCAGCATTGTTTTATCTCCAGAGGAAATTAAGACAACGATCAAACTGCTTTTGAAGTTCCCAAAGCATGAGTCCCCTTCTTGAGCCACTCACAGCAACCTTCCATTCTGTCTGCTAGTTAAGGTTAGTACCATATCTAAGATGTTACTACTACCTTGATCTCAGTTTTATAACTGCTTAATGTGAAATGTGGTGGCTAAATGTGATGTTAGTTGGCTGCATGGTAGGGAATTGTGGGAAATCTTACATCTTTGAGAGGGATGGGACCTCATTATTTTTCCATCAACATATTTACATATTTAAATCTTTGTGTCACATTGTCTATTTCTTACACCTTTTTCTGTCATATTATCGTGGTTAGCACAAGACTATATAATCAGGAAAATGTCTTAAAATTATGCATATAAAGCTTGTTATCTGATTAAACAAGTTCTGAAATTCTTAAGATGCAATCATAGATTTTCAAAACAACAGAAAAACATTGAGTTAAAGCATACATGTAATATGTGTTTCCATGGTAGGTTCATATTGTTGCTGAAAATTAAAAGATCATAGAACTTGATAAGTATCTTAATTCCCCTCTTGTTTTAGAAAAAATCTGTCAAATAAAGTATTCTTGAATCTGGGCCCATAAAACAAATGTTCATTTATTTGGGTGTTGCAATAAAAAAGTAGGCAGCATAGATCTGGCTGGGTGCTCAAAATGATCAAGAAAACCTTCTGTAGTGTGGCATGTTCAAGGGATTCTTTTAATGTTTCTTGCTATTAGAGATGAAATGAGAGTTTATAACCATTTAGTTCCTTGTATAGATTGTCTGGATAGAGTCACATTCAGCTATTGTCCATCTCTTCTATCACTTGTGGTTAGAATCTTTCTTATTACTATCTTTGGAAAGTATTTATTCCCATGGTACTCCAAAAAAGCCTGTAAGTTTACCAAACATAAACCTTGGCTGTTCCTTTGTTGTCATTCCTTCAGACTAAGCTTATAGGGGATCCCTTAACCTTCATCGTCTGTCATCACAGGATCTTGGAAGCACCGTGTACTTCTTTAACTACATTTATATGACATGAATAATCATTTTGCTAATGCATTTAAAATTAAAAGATCTATTAACATTCCAATGAGTGGCACAGAAAAATACAGGACATACATAACTCAAGAAGTTAAGGCTTATATGGAAAGCAACAACTGTGGTTAGTACAAAGCTATTTGAAATCTAGCTGAAAATCAATACTAGTAATACATTGTGATTCAGTTGTCCATTTGTTGAGGCACAAAATAGTTATTGGGTTCTTATAATGAAAGAAAAGCTTTCTCTCCTTAGGTTGTAAATGAGTTTTTATATCCATATTATTTTTTAAAGAAACATTGTAACTCTTAGAAAAACTGCTATTTTAATGAACTGTGTGAATCCAGCTTCCAAAAATGCAAGAGAAAGGGGGACTAAAGCCAAGAGCTATAATTAACTGCATGCTTATTTGCTAAAATAAATGTGCGATTCTCACTTCTTTCCCTGAATGGAGTCACTGGGACTACTATCATTAGACTGCCATTACGGTCCTATCATTATAGAAATAATAAGAAACAAGCTCTGGAATCTGCTTTTCTCTCCAATTTAGGGGTAATTTGGTGGTAGAAGCAGAAGCAGAAGTTATTTTTAGATGTACTCCATAACTCTAACATAGTGATACCTGCATATATTTGTAAATAAACATGATATCTGGTCATTCTGAATAGTGGCTTACGGTAAAAATAATAATGTGCATGTGATTAACATGCCTTATCAGAGCATATAATTTAACTTTGATTGCAAATTCAATTATGACACAGTAGAAACAAGTTCACTATTTCTATTTTTATAATTTTCTCACTTTTCTGTAATTCTGAACACTGTTTCAAGCATTTCTTACAAACTAATGATTTTTCTACAGTTCACCCCTTCTGCATCCTGCTGTTTCTGAGGCCTCTCTCTTTTGTCTTTCTTGCTTCTGATTCTACAGGCTTTGTTTTATATCCTATGTAAATACTCCTAAGTGCTATATCATGCAAAAGTCCCTTTTACTAGCCCAGGCTTTTCTGCTATATGCCTGTTCTTGGGTGACCCAGAGACCCAGCAAAATGTGAAGATCTTTATCCTGTGTTGCCCACTTAGCTGAGTTCCCCAGTGCCTCACGGGTCTACAATAGATAAAGATAGAGTGTATCATACAGAAATACTTAAACACGCATGATTTTAAACTAAACCCAAAATATTCTAAAATAAACTAACATTATTCTGGCTCACTTGCTCTTCATTTATCCTTAATTGTTTCACATTTTCAAAAAAAAAAAAAAATGAAAATCTTTTTCTAATGTTGCTCACTAAAGATTGGATTGGCAGCCAGGGAGTTTACTGGTGATCTTGAAAAGAGGATCCCTAAACATAGTGGGGTCAAAGCTAGACTGCTGAAACTTTAAGGTAGAGTGAAGAGGTCAGAAAGTGGGGATAACAAAAACACTAGACAATAAGAGTAATTTTATTATGAAAAAGGACATAAGTTAAGAAACCAACTGGTAAGGAATCTAGGTTCGAAAGAGATTTTTTTTTTCTTTAAGATTGTAAATATTACAGCTATTATTGAACTGATTGTGTTGAAATTGTATTGAATTGCATTGAAATGAGAAAGCAGAAAGGTTAAAAAAAAAAAAAAAGATTATACCAAGGAGAGATGTGTTAATTGCAGACAGAATGCAATTTAGTGAGTATATGGAGGGATTAGACTTAGGATTCGGAAGATGTCATTGTAAGGGGATGGAAGGCTGTGGATATGAGTTTAAAAAAAATATTTTAGATGTTATGGAAGAAGAGGAAGACAAGGAGGTAAGTGAGGAAATACGGGCAACAGACTGTCAACAAATGGTAGATAGATGGATTGGAAGCTGCCATGGGAATGGCATATTAAGGAAGTAGAGCTACTAAAGGAAGGTAAAAGGTAGTGATCAAGAAGCAGATAATGAGATTTTCAAGGTGATCTCACTTTAGAAATGCTTGGGTCAAGGGACTGTGTGGCTAAGGGGTGGGGAGATCATTAAAAGATTGGTAACAGGAAAATTAGAGGTGAGGCTGATGAGGGAGTTTGCTAAAAGGATGGTAAAAAAAAAAAAAAGAAAGGAGAGAAAGATTGATTTAGTACTGATAATCACCAATCTATAAAAGAGAATGACCTTGTTGATAACCTCAAAGAATTAGGTGGGTTTTAGGAAGAGGCAGGAAGATGCCATCTAGAATAAGAAGGGCAACTGCCCCACTTCTGAATTTATATTTGAGGTATAGATTTCTAAAAAACTAATTATTTTCTTGAGACAGTCATAAAACCAAAACAATAGTGTAGCTATAGAAAGCAAATTTTCAGAGATCGGGCTACCGGTATAGATTGTTCTGATCGTGAGTCACAGATTAGGGTATATGGGAGATCATGAGAGATTAGAGATGGAGTCAGATAATGAACTATAAAGAGCCATAGGTAAAAACAGTTTGGATAAAAGTAGAAGCCAAGAGTGTCGCGGCCGGCACGACAACATGACCAGGGTCGAGAGGGTAAGAGGATGGTGAGACAAAGACGAGACGTAAAGAGATGGGGACAGGAGGGACACAGTGGATGATGTCCAAGCAGTGCCAACTTTATTACAAAGTGTGCACGACTATATAGAAAGCAGAAACACTTAGGGGAGACTAACCACCCACCACATACCAAAAGTAGTTTCTCCAGGCTCTTGTATACCAGTTTCTCCAGGCTCTTGTTTACCAGTTTCTCCAGGCTCTTGTTTACCAGTTCCCTTAGGTTAAACACGCAGATATCCTGATGCCAACATGTTGCTTACTTACAGATAAGTTCCCTATTGATGAAGGGACTGAAGAAGGGCACCAGGTGCATTTTATGGCCCATGCAAGAACAGCAAGGTCCAGGCATGGATTTAAGACTTAGGCCTGCATTGTCCTATTCCTGATAAACCCCAATGAGTAGTCACGTAGGCAATCATGAGACTTACAGCACAGACCCTTTCTCAGCGCTACTCAACCTTTCCATTGCTGAGGTTGCTTAACCCCTTAATGTCAGGGAGGCGCAGGTCAGGGCCTGGTTTAGCTCATATCTCAAGCTTCTGCGTGGCTTCCCACACAAGAGGATTTTTTCTTCCTGGGGAATTGAGATGATCAGAAATATACTTTGTGATGGCATTGGTTAGTCCAGAGAATGTCTTCAGGGCCATGATTAATTAATGATAAAATAGTCTACTTTCTTTTTCAGCTTATAGTGATTGTATTGGGGTAGGAATGACATTTGCTTCCTTTTTTTTGCTCACCTCTTTCCCAAATGGCAAGATGGTATCTGACTCCTTCTTAAGCTGGAATGAGGAAAGAGGAAGAGTTAGAAAGTACTACGTTAATTTCATTGGCACTCTTGTAACTTGGCTTCTTCACATTCTGTGAGTTAAGATTTTAATAGAATGCTTTCACTGGAGACAATGCTACTTTGTAACAGTTACTGTTCTACAATACCCTTGACCTGAATTGATGCACTTTCTTGAATTAGTGGCTCATCTCTACTTTATCAGTACACATTTAGGTTCTTCTCTAGCAAAACCTATTTGTACTTCTCTATAGTCCTTTTGTTCACAGTCTAAGGTATTTTCATGTCAATCCCTTCATTCATGATCCACACACATTTTTGCTTCATAAATTGTGGGAGCACAACTTAATCTTATCGTAACAGCCACTTGCTCCTCTACTTCATTGCCAAAGCAGACAATTTAGTTCTCAACCTCCAGATTTCCCAGATAGGAATAACATGTCAGCTTACCAACTCCTCTGATTTTAAGTAAACTCCTTCGAACATTACTGAATTCCCCACTTGAAGTACACTCCCTGGGCTTAAGGTGGGAGACTGGAACTCCATCCAACATAAACATACTTTCTTCATGGGAACAGTGACATTTATAGTACCATAGCAACTTTCTACAAAGAAATTCCCTCCACATATACTTATCTTCCAACCTGACCCTTTTATATACTCAGTGCTAGTGGATTGTTAGTGGATTCTAGATTCCTAAAGCACATTAAAAAATCAACTATCTCATTTCATCATGCTTGCATCCTATGAGAGAGATTATTTTGTAAAGAATACTTATATTACTTAAAATGGGATTTTGATCATTCTGGTACGAAGGTGAAATAGCACTGTGAAGTGACATATGAAAAGAGAAGAGATTTTTCATACTTTAAAGTCCTAGAAGAAGGAGACATGGCACACCACTCAGGAAGCAACATGTGAGGAACACCAAAGGAGTGGGCTTAACCAAGCAGATGGGGAGCTGAGAGAGTGAGGACTCATGAGGGAGAGTGGAGTACTTAAGCAAAAGGCCTGATGGGATTTCGCTGATGTGGCTGAATGTCATTAAACAGGAAGGGGAATTTGTGGCAGGGTCCAGCTTTATGACACTGGTATATACAGTTGCCTAAGCAAGGCACTCAAAGCCTACTTGGGATGCTGAGGTATTAGAAAACTATAAAGTTTAAAAAAAAAAATTTACAGGTGGAGGAGTCAAGATGGCGGAGAAGTAGCAGGCTGAGACTACTTCAGGTAGCAGGAGATCAGCTAGATAGCTTATCTAAAGATTGCAAACACCTACAAATCCAACGGGAGATTGAAGAGAAGAAGAACAGCAACTCTAGAAACAGAAAATCAACCACTTTCTAAAAGGTAGGACTGGCGGAGAAGTGAATCCAAAGTGATGGGAAGATAGACCGTGGGGGGAGGGGCCGGCTCCCGGCAAGCGGCTGAGCAACGGAACACAAAATCAGGACTTTTAGAAATCTGTTCTGCTGAGGGACATCGCTCCAGAGGCTTAACCGGGGTGAAGCCCACGCAGGGTCAGTGCGGCCTCAGGTCCTGCAGGGTCACAGAAGGATCGGGGGTGTCTGAGTGTCGCAGAGCTTACAGGTATTAGAATGGGGAAGCTGGCTACAGAGACAGAGCCTAGGAGTGAGCTCTAAGCTCGGAGTTACCTTGGACCGGTCGCAGGCTCGGTCAGCTCGGAGCGCGGCCAGAGGCAGGGTGACGGGAGTAAATCGGCGCTGTTCTCTGAGGGTGCACTGAGGAGTGGGGCCCCGGGATCTCGGCTCCTCTGGGCCAGAGACCAGGAGGCCGCCATCTTCATTCCCGCCCTCCAGAACTCTACGGAAAGCGCTCAGGGAACAAAAGCTCCTGAAAGCAAACCTGAGCGGATTACTCAGCCCGGCCCCTGGTAAGGGCGGTGCAACTCCGCCTGGGGCAAAGACACTTGAGAATCACTACAACAGCCCCTCCCCCAGAAGAGCAACAAGAAACCCAGCCAGAAACAAGTTTACCTACCAAGGAGTGCAGTTTCAATATCAAGGAGAGCAGCAGAATTCCAGAGGAGGAAAAAGCAAAGCACGGAACTGATGGCTTTCTCCCCATGATTCTTTAGCCTTGCAGTTAATATAATTTTTTTTCTTTTTCAATTTATTTTTCTTCTTCTGTTAATTTTTTTTAACTTTTACCCTTTTCTTTTTTAACGTTTTTTAACTAGTTTATCTAATATACATATATATTTTTGCTTTTTATATTTTTTCTTTATTGGTTTTCTTTTTTTAATTGTTTCTTTTCTTTTTTTTTTTTTCTTTCTGAACTTCTTTTTATCCCCTTTCTCCCCCCTCACGATTTGGGATCTCTTCTGATTTGGCTAAAGCATATTTTCCTGGGGTTGTTGCCAGCCTTTTAGTATTTTACTTGCTCCTTCATATACTCTTATCTGGACAAAATGACAAGGCAGAAAAATTCACCACAAAAAAAAAGAACAAGAGGCAGTACCAAAGGCTAGGGACCTAATCAATACAGACATTGGTAATATGTCAGATCCAGAGTTCAGAATGACAATTCTCAAGGTTCTAGCCAGGCTCAAAAAAGGCATGGAAGATATTAGAGAAACCCTCTTGGGAGATATAAAAGCCCTTTCTGGAGAAATAAAAGAACTAAAATCTAACCAAGTTGAAATCAAAAAAGCTATTAATGAGGTGCAAACAAAAATGGAGGCTCTGACTGCTAGGATAAATGAGGCAGAAGAAAGAATTAGCGATATAGAAGACCAAATGACAGAGAATAAAGAAGCTGAGCAAAAGAGGGACAAACAGCTACTGGACCACGAGGGGAGAATTCGAGAGATAAGTGACACCATAAGACGAAACAACATTAGAATAATTGGGATTCCAGAAGAAGAGGAAACAGAGAGGGGAGCAGAAGGTATATTGGAGAGAATTATTGGAGAGAATTTCCCCAATATGGCAAAGGGAACAAGCATCAAAATCCAGGAGGTTCAGAGAACCCCCCTCAAAATCAATAAGAATAGGTCCACACCCCGTCACCTAATAATAAAGTTTACAAGTCTTAGTGACAAAGAGAAGATCCTGAAAGCAGCCCGGGAAAAGAAGTCTGTAACATACAATGGTAAAAATATTAGATTGGCAGCAGATTTATCCACAGAGACCTGGCAGGCCAGAAAGAGCTGGCATGATATATTCAGAGCACTAAACCAGAAAAACATGCAGCCAAGAATACTATATCCAGCTAGGCTATCATTGAAAATAGAAGGAGAGATTAAAAGCTTCCAGGACAAACAAAAACTGAAAGAATTTGCAAATACCAAACCAGCTCTACAGGAAATATTGAAAGGGGTCCTCTAAGCAAAGAGAGACCCTAAAAGTAGTAGATCAGAAAGAAACAGAGACAATATACAATAACAGTCACCTTACAGGCAATACAATGGCACTAAATTCATATCTCTCAATACTTACCCTGAATGTTAATGGGCTAAATGCCCCAATCAAAAGACACAGGGTATCAGAATGGATAAAAAAACAAAACCCATCTATATGTTGCCTCCAAGAAACTCATCTTAAACCCGAAGACACCTCCAGATTTAAAGTGAGGGGGTGGAAAAGAATTTACCATGCTAATGGACATCAGAAGAAAGCAGGAGTGGCAATCCTTATATCAGATCAATTAGATTTTAAGCCAAAGACTATAATAAGAGATGAGGAAGGACACTATATCATGCTCAAAGGAACTATCCAACAAGAAGATCTAACAATTTTAAATATCTATGCCCCTAACGTGGGGGCGGCCAACTATATAAACCAATTAATAACAAAATCAAAGAAGCATATCGACAATAATACAATAATAGTAGGGGACTTTAACACTCCCCTCACTGAAATGGACAGATCATCCAAGCAAAAGATCAACAAGGAAATAAAGGCCTTAAATGACACACTGGACCAGATGGACATCACAGATATATTCAGAACATTTCATCCCAAAGCAACAGAATACACATTCTTCTCTAGTGCACATGGAACATTCTCCAGAATAGATCATATTCTCGGTCCTAAATCAGGTCTCAACCGTTATCAAAAGATTGGAATCATTCCCTGCATATTTTCAGACCACAATGCTCTGAAGCTAGAACTCAATCACAAGAGGAAATTTGGAAAGAACCCAAATACATGGAGACTAAACAGCATCCTTCTAAAGAATGAATGGGTCAACCAGGAAATTAAAGAAGAACTGAAAAAATTCATGGAAACAAATGATAATGAAAACACAACGGTTCAAAATCTGTGGGACACAACAAAGGCAGTCCTGAGAGGAAAATATATAGCGGTACAAGCCTTTCTCAAGAAACAAGAAAGGTCTCAGGTACACAACCTAACCCTACACCTAAAAGAGCTAGAGAAAGAACAAGAAAGAAACCCTAAACCCAGCAGGAGAAGAGAAATCATAAAGATCAGAGCAGAAATCAATGAAATAGAAACCAAAAAAACAATAGAACAAATCAATGAAACTAGGAGCTGGTTCTTTGAAAGAATTAATAAGATCAATAAACCCCTGGCCAGACTTATCAAAAAGAAAAGAGAGAGGACCCAAATAAATAAAATCATGAATGAAAGAGGAGAGATCACAACTAATACCAAAGAAATACAGACAATTATAAGAACATACTATGAGCAACTCTACGCCAACAAATTTGACAATCTGGAAGAAATGGATGCATTCCTAGAGATATATAAACTACCCCAACTGAACCAGGAAGAAATAGAAAGGCTGAACAGACCCATAACCAGTAAGGAGATTCAAACAGTCACTAAAAATCTCCAAACAAACAAAAGCCCAGGGCCAGACAGCTTCCCGGGGGAATTCTACCAAACATTTAAAGAAGAACTAATTCCTATTCTCCTGAAACTGTTCCAAAAAATAGAAATGGAAGGAAAACTTCCAAACTCATTTTATGAGGCCAGCATCACCTTGATCCCAAAACCAGACAAGGATCCCATCAAAAAAGAGAACTACAGACCAATATCCTTGATGAACACAGATGCAAAAATTCTCGCCAAAATACTAGCCAATAGGATTCAACAGTACATTAAAAGGATTATTCACCACGACCAAGTGGGATTTATTCCATGGCTGCAAGGTTGGTTCAACATCCGCAAATCAATCAATGTGATACAACACATTAATAAAAGAAAGAACAAGAACCATATGATACTCTCCATAGATGCTGAAAAAGCATTTGACAAAGTACAGCATCCCTTCCTGATCAAAACTCTTCAAAGTGTAGGGATAGAGGGCACATACCTCAATATTATCAAAGCCATCTATGAAAAACCCACCACAAATATCATTCTCAATGGAGAAAAACTGAAAGCTTTTCCACTAAGGTCAGGAACACGGCAGGGATGTCCATTATCACCACTGCTATTCAACATAGTACTAGAAGTCCTAGCCTCAGCAATCAGACAACAAAAGGAAATTAAAGGCATCCAAATTGGCAAAGAAGAAGTCAAACTATCACTCTTCGCAGATGATATGGTACTATATGTGGAAAACCCAAAAGACTCCACTCCAAAACTGCTAGAACTTGTACAGGAATTCAGTAAAGTGTCAGGACATAAAATCAATGCACAGAAATCAGTTGCATTTCTCTACACCAACAACAAGACAGAAGAAAGAGAAATTAAGGAGTCCATCCCATTTACAATTGCACCCAAAACTATAAGATACCTAGGAATAAATCTAACCAAAGAGACTAAGAATCTATACTCAGAAAACTATAAAGTACTCATGAAAGAAATTGAGGAAGACACAAAGAAATGGAAAAATGTTCCATGCTCCTGGATTGGAAGAATAAATATTGTGAAAATGTCTATGCTACCTAAAGCAATCTACACATTTAATGCAATTCCTATCAAAGTACTATCCATTTTTTTTCAAAGAAATGGAACAAATAATCCTAAAATTTATATGGAACCAGAAAAGACCTCGAATAGCCAAAGCAATATTGAAAAAGAAAGCCAAAGTTGGTGGCATCACAATTCCGGACTTCAAGCTCTATTACAAAGCTGTCATCATCAAGACAGCATGGTACTGGCACAAAAACAGACACATAGATCAATGGAACAGAATAGAGAGCCCAGAAATAGACCCTCAACTCTATGGTCAACTAATCTTCGACAAAGCAGGAAAGAATATCCAATGGAAAAAAGACAGCCTCTTCAACAAATGGTGTTGGGAAAATTGGACAGCCACATGCAGAAAAATGAAATTGGATCATTTCCTTACACCACACATGAAAATAGACTCAAAATGGATGAAGGATCTCAATGTGAGAAAGGAATCCATCAAAATCCTTGAGGAGAACACAGGCAGCAACCTCTTCGACCTCAGCCGCAGCAACATCTTCCTAGGAACATCACCAAAGGCAAGGGAAGCAAGGGCAAACATGAACTATTGGGATTTTATCAAGATCAAAAGCTTTTGCACAGCAAAGTAAACAGTTAACAAAACCAAAAGACAACTGACAGAATGGGAGAGGATATTTGCAAATGACATATCAGATAAAGGGCTAGTGTCCAAAATCTATAAAGAACTTAGCAAACTCAACACCCAAAGAACAAATAATCCAATCAAGAAATGGACAGAGGACATGAACAGACATTTCTGCAAAGAAGACATCCAGATGGCCAAGAGACACATGAAAAAGTGTTCCATATCACTCGGCATCAGGGAAATACAAATCAAAACCACAATGAGATATCACCTCACACCAGTCAGAATGGCTCGAATTAACAAGTCAGGAAATGACAGATGCTGGCGAGGATGCGGAGAAAGGGGAACCCTCCTACACTGTTGGTGGGAATGCAAGCTGGTGCAACCACTCTGGAAGACAGCATGGAGGTTCCTCAAAATGTTGAAAATAGAACTACCCTATGACCCAGCAATTGCACTACTGGGTATTTACCCTAAAGATACAAACGTAGTGATCCGAAGGGGCACGTGCACCCGAATGTTTATAGCAGCAATGTCTACAATAGCCAAACTATGGAAAGAACCTAGATGTCCATCAACAGACGAATGGTAAAGAAGATGTGGTATATATACACAATGGAATACTATGCAGCCATCAAAAGAAATGAAATCTTGCCATTTGCGATGACGTGGATGGAACTAGAGGGTATCATGCTTAGCGAAATAAGTCAATCGGAGAAAGACAACTATCATATGATCTCCCTGATATGAGGGAGAGGAGATGCAACATGGGGGGTTAAGGGGGTAGGAGAAGAGTAAATGAAACAAGATGGGATTGGGAGGGAGACAAACCATAAGTGGCTCTTAATCTCACAAAACAAACTTAGGGTTAATGGGGGGAGGGGGGTTGGGGGGGTGGGATTATGGACATTGGGGAGGGTATGTGCTATGGTGAGTGCTGTGAAGTGTGTAAACCTGGCGATTCACAGACCTGTACCCCTGGGGATAAAAATATATTATATGTTTATAAAAAATAAAATTAAAAAAAAATTAATACAAAAAAAAATTTACAATACAGAAGTACAAATTTCTACAGAAATTCACAGCTTGATGAACTGATTCAGCTTCAAATCCACAATCAAAATTCCTAAATCTTCCAAACCAGTGAGCTCCCTGGTCAGCTTACTCTGTTACTCTCCATGGAGGTCATTTTTTTTTTTTTTTCATAAATCTGTCTTCTACTCTATTTACCTTTTATCCTTGTCTCATTTTAAACTAAAAGAACCATCCTCACTCTAAGAATAATCATTTCAGAAGGGAGGGGCCAAGATGGTGGTGGAGTAGCAGGCTGAAATGATATCAGATCCCAGGATTTCAGCTAGATAGTTATCAAAACATTCTGAACACCTACAACTCAATAGGAGATAGAAGAGAGGAAGAGCAGCAGTTCCAGGAACAGAAAATTGACCACTTTCTGAAAAGTAGAACATGAAGAGAAGTGAATCCAAAATGATGGGAAGATAGTACTATAGCATAGTACTATAGCACTAGAGGGAGGGGCCGGCTGCCAGCAAGCAGTGGTTGAGTGGAGCAAAAAATTGGAACTTTTAGAAGTCTGCTCCACTGAGGGACATTGCTCCTAGGCTAAGCGGAGGTGGGACCTTCATAGGGACAGTGTGGTCTCAGGTCCCACAGGGTCACAGAAAGATCTGGGGTGTCTGAGTATAGCAGAGCTCCCAGGTATCAGAGCAGGGAAGCTGACTACAGAGATAGAGCTGAGGAGTGAGGTTTCAGATCAGGGTTACCTTAAACCATGATCCAAAGCACAGTTGGGCCACTGCTCTTCAAATAGGGACCCTACAAGTAGCAAATCTGGAGAGACCCCCTCCTTCCTCTACGAGGAACAGTGCAAGAAAGCAAGGCTGGAATCTGCTGGGTTTAGAGACTACAAACAGGGCTGGGTGTCAGAGATGGAAATGCTTGGTCACAGGTTGGGTGAGCACAAAGTGCAGCCCGACACCAGGGACACAGGAGTGATTGACTGCTTTTCTCTGAGGGTGCACTGAGGAGTGGGGCCCTGAGCTCTCGGCTCCTCTGGGCTGGAGACTGGGAGGCCACCATTTTCATTCCCAAACTCCAAAGCTCTATGGAAAGTGCTAAGGGAACAAATGCTCCTGAGAGCAAACCTGAGAAGATTACTTAGCCTGGTCCCTGGCAAGCGTGATGCAATTCTGCCTCAGACAAAGACATTTGATACTCACTGGGACAGGTCACTCCCCCCAAAGATGAGCAAGAATATCTAGCCAAGACCAAGCTCACCAATCAAGGAGAACAGCAGAACTCCAGAGTTAGGGGAAAGCAACACACAGAATTCATGGCTTTTCCCCCATGATCCTTTGGTCTTGCAAAGTTAAATTTTTCTAATTTTATTTTTTCTCTTGTTCTATTTTTTTTTCACATTTCCTCATTCCTCTTTTAATGTCTATTAACTAGTTTATCTTAACAATACCTTTCTAAAGAAAAATCTTTTTAAACCTTCATTGTTATAGTTATATTTTATCCCTTCATTGTATTTAACCTTATTTTTTTGTATACATATAGGGGTTTTTTTTTCCTTAAAATTTTAGGACACAATTTCTTTTAATAGATCAAAATATACCCTAAATCTAGGACATGGTTTTCTTCTAGTCTCCACCATGAGTACATTCTCTCCCCCCTGACTTTTTTTTTCTTTTTCCAACCAACTTATCAATTCTTCCTTTAGAATTTTTTTTGAATTCCCATCTTTACAGTCATATTCTATCCCTTCATTGTGTTTACCCTTATTTTTGTATATATATAAGTTTTTCTTTCATTAAAATTTTGGGAGGTACTTTCTTCAAAGAGACCAGATCACACCCAAAATTAAGTGGATGGCTCTGTTCTACTCACCTGTCTAACATATATATTATATTTTTTTAATGTTTATTTCTTTTTTCTCCTTTCTTTGTCCCCACGTTTTGAGTCTCTTCTGATGTGGTTAGCATTTATTTTGGGGGGGGGTCATTGCTACCTTTTTAGTATTTTAGTCACTCATTCATATAGTCTTATTGGGATAAAATGACAGGGCAGAAAAACTCACCAAAGGAAAAAGAACAAGAGGCAGTACTGATGGCTAGGGACCTAATCAATACGGACACCAGTAATATGTCAGAACTAGAGTTCAGAATGACATTTATCAAGATGCTAGCTGGGCTGGAAAATGGCATGGAAGATATTAGAGAATCCCTTTCTGGAGAAATAAAGGAACTAAAATCTAACCAAGTTGAAATAAAAAAAGGCTATTAATGAGGTGGAATAAATTTATCCTACTGCTAGGATAAATAAGGCAAAGAGAGAATTAGTGATATAGAAGACCAAAGATGGAGAATAAAGAAACTAAGCAAAAGGGAGACAAACAAATACTGGACCACGAGGGGAGAATTCAAGAAATAAGTGATAACATAAGATCAAACAATACTAGAATAATTGGGATTCAAGAAAAAGAAAGAGAGGGAACAGAAGGTACACTGGAGCAAATTATAGTAGAGAATTTCCCTAATATGGTAAAGAAAACAAGCATCAAAATCCAGGAGGCACAGAGAACCCACCTCAAAGTCAATGAAAATAAGTCACACACCGTCATCTCAGAGGAAAACGTACAAGTCTTAGTGACAAAGAGAAAATCCTAAAAGAAGCTCAGGACAAGAGGTCAATAACATACAATGGTAGAAATATTAGACTGGCAGCAGACTTATCCACAGAGACCTAGCAGGCCTGAAAGTACTCGCATGATATATGCAGAGCACTAAATGAGAAAATATGCAGCCAGGAAACTATATCCAGCTAGGCTGTCATTGAAAATAGAAGGAGAGATGAAAAGCTTCCAGGACAAACAAAACTAAGAGAATTTGCAAGGACCAACCAGTCCTACAGGAAATACTGAAAGGGGTCCTCTAAGCAAAGAGATTCTAAAAGTAGTAGAACAGAAGGGAAGAAACAATATACAGTAACAATAACTTTACAAGCAATACAATGGCAATAAATTCATATCTTTCAATAGTTACCCTGAATGTAAATGGGCTAAATGACCCAGTCAAAAGACATAAGTCATCAGAATGGATGAAAATGGATGAAAAACAAAACCCATTAATATGCTGTCTATAAGAAACTCAAAGACACCTCCAGACTTAAGCTGGGGGGGGGGCAATTTACCATGTTAATGGACATCAAAAGGCAATCCTTATAACAGATAAATTAGATTTTAAGAAAAAGACTATGATAATAGATGAGGAAGTACACTATATCATACTTAAAGGGTTTGTCCAGAAGAAGATCTAACAATTTTAAATATCTATGCCCCTAACATGGGAGCAGCCAATTATATAAACCAATTAATAACAATATCAAGGAAACACAATGACAACAATACAATAATAGTAGGGGACTTTAACAGCCCCCTTACTGAAATGGACAGATCATCTAAGCAAAGATCATCAAGTAAATAAAGGCCTTAAATAACACACTGGACCAGATGGACATCACAGATATTTTCAGAACATTCCATCCAAAAGTAACAGAATACACATTCTTCTCCATCACACATGGAACATTCTCCAGAAGAGATCACATCCTGGGTCACAAATCAGGTCTCAACTGCTACCAAAAGATTGTGATCATTCCCTGCCTATTTTCAGACCACAATGCTCTGAAGATAGAACTCAAACACAAGAAGAAAGTTGAAAAGAACTCAAATACATGGAGGCAAAAGAGCATGTTACTAAAGAATGAATGGGTCAACCAGGGAATTAAAGAAGAATTGAAAAAATTATTGGAAACATATGATAATGAAAACACAACTGTTCAAAATCTGTGGGACATAGCAAAGACAGTCCTGAGAGGAAAGATATATAGCGATACAAGCCTTTCTCAAGAAACAAGAAAGGTCTCAAGTACACATCCTAACCTTACACCTAGAGGAGCTAGAGAAAGAATAGCAAAGAAAGCCTAAACCTGGTAGGAGAAGAGAAATCATAAAGATCAGAGCAGAAATCAATGAAATAGAAACCAAAAGAACAGTAGAACAAATCAACGAAACTAGGAGCTGGTTCTTTGAAAGAATTAATAAGATTGATAAACCCCTGACCAGGCTTATCAAGAAGAAAAGAGAAAGGGCCCAAATAAATAAAATCATGAATGAAAGAGGAGAGATCACGACCAGCGCTGAAGAAATACAAGCAATTATAAGAACATATTATGAGCAACTCTACGCCAGCAAATTTGACAATCTGGAGGAAATGGATGCACTCCTGGAGACAAATACTACCAAAACTGAACCAGGAAGAAATAGAAAACCTGAACAGACCCATAACCAATAAGGAGATTGAAGCGGTCATCAAAAATCTCCCAACAAACAAGAGCCCAGGACCAGAAGGCTTCACAGGGCAATTCTACAAAACACTTAAGAAGTATTAATGCCTATACTCCTGAAACTGTTCCAAAAAATAGCAATGGAAGGAAAACCTCTAAACTCATTTTATGAGCCCAGCATCACCTTGATCCCCAAACCAGATAAAGATCCCATCAAAAAGAAGAATTACAGACCAATATCCTTGATGAACATGGATGTGAAATTTCCCACCAGAATACGAGCCAATAGGATCCAACAGTACATTAAAAGGATTATTCAATATGACCAAGTGGGGTTTATTCCTGAGCTGCAAGTTTCGTTCAACATCCACAAATCAATCAATGTAATACAACACGTTAATAAAATAAAGAACAAGAACCATATGATACTCTCAATAGATGCTGAAAAAGCATCTGACAAAGTACAGTATCCTTTCATGATCAAAACTCTTCCAAGTGTAGGGACAGAGGGTACATACCCCAATATCATCAAAGCCGTCTATGAAAAACCCACAGCAGATATTCTCAATGGGTTAAACTGAGAGTGTTTCCCCTAATGCCAGGAACATGGCAGGGATGCCCAGTATCACCACTGCTATTCAAAATAGTCCTAGAAGTCCTAGCCTCAGCAATCAGACAACAAAAAGAAATAAAAGACATCTGAATCAGCAAACAAGAAGTCAAACTCTCCCTCTTTGCAGAGGATATGATACTTTATGTGCAAAACCCAAAAGACTCCACTCCAACACTGTTAGAATTCATGCAGAAATTCAGTAGAGTGTCAGGATATAAAACCAATGCACAGAAATCAGCTGCATTTCTATACTCCAACAAAACTACAATTTACAATTACAATTACAATTACAAACCATAAGATACCTAGGAATAAGCCTAACCAAAGAGGCAAAGTTCTGTACTCAGAAAAGTATAAAATACTCATGAAGGAAATTGAGGAAGACACAAAGAAATAGAAAAACGTTCCATGCTCATGGATTGGAAGAACAAACACTGAAAATGTCTATGCTACCTAAAGCAATCTACACATTTAACACAACCCCTATCAATATACCATCGATTTCTTTCAAAGAAATGGAACATGTAATCCTAAAATTTATATGGAACCAGAAAAGACCTCGAATAGCCAGAGGAATGTTGAAAAAGAAAGCCAAAGTGGGTGGCATCACAATTCCAGGCTTCAAGCTCTATTACAAAGCTGTCATCATCAAGGCAGTATGGTAGTGGCACAATAAGATGCATAGATCAATGGAACCGAATAGAGAGCCCAGAAATGGACCCTAAACACTATGGTCAACTCATCTTCGACAAAGCAGGAAAGAATGTCCAATGGAAAAAGGACAGTCTCTTCAATAAATGGCATTGGGAAAACTGGACAGCCACATGCAGATGAATGAAATTGGACCCTTTTCTTACACCACACACAAAAATAGACTCGAAATGGATGAAAGACCTCAATGTGAGACAGGAATCCATCAAAATCCTTCAGGAGAACACAGGCAGCAACCGCTTCGACCTCAGCTGCACCAACTTCTTCCTAGGCACATTGCCAAAGGCAAGGGAAGCAGGGGCAAAAATGAGCTATTGGGACTTCATCAAGATCAAAAGCTTTTGCACAGCAAAGGAAACAGTCAACAAAACCAAGACAACTGACAGATTGGGAGAAGATATTCACAAATGACATATCAGATAAAGGGCTAGTATCCAAAATCTATAAAGAACTTATCAAACTCAACACCCAAAGAACAAATAGTCCAGTCAAGAAATGGGCAGAAGATGCGAACAGACATTTCTCCAATGAAGACATCCAAATGGCTAACAGACAAATGAAAAAGTGCTCAACATCAATGGGGCATCATGGAAATACAAATAAAACCACAGTGAGATACCACCTCACTCCAGTCAGAATGGCTAAAATTAACAAGTCAGGAAATGACAGATGTTGGCAAGGATGTAGAGAAAGGAGAACCCTCTTACGCTGTTGGTGGGAATCCAAGTTGGTGAAGCCACTCAGGAAAACAGCATGTAGGTTCCTCAAAATGTTGAAAATAGAGCTACCCTATGACTCAGCAATCGCACTACTGGGTATTTACCCTAAGGGACAAATGTAGTGATGCGAAGGGGCATGTGCATCTGAATGTTCATAGCAGCAATGCCCGCAATAGCCAAACTATGGAAAGAAACTAGATGTCCATCAATAGATGAATGTATAAAGAAGATGTATATATATATACAATGGAATACTTTGCAGCCATCAAAAACAATCAAATCTTGCCATTTGCAATGATGTGGAGGGAGCTAAAGGATATTATGCTGAATGAAATAAGTTAATCAGAGAAAGACAATTATCATATGATCTCTCTTA
The DNA here is from genome assembly GCF_002288905.1 of Enhydra lutris kenyoni. NCBI lineage: Eukaryota > Metazoa > Chordata > Mammalia > Carnivora > Mustelidae > Enhydra > Enhydra lutris. Next base: position 27,319,255 of record NW_019154102.1, read on the forward strand.
TATGAGGAATTTGAGAGACAGAGTGGTGGGTCACAGGAATAGGAGGGAAAAAATGAAACAAGATGGGATTGGGAGGGAGACAAACCACAAGAAACTCTTAATGTCACAAAACAAAATGAAGGTTGCTGGGGGTCAGAAGGGTAAGGATAGGGTGGCTGGGTTATGGACATTGGGGAGGGTATGTGCTATGGTGTGTGCTCTGAAATGTGTAAGTCCGATGACTCAAAAACTTGTATCCCTGGGGCAAATAATACATTATATGTTAATAAAAAACAAACAAACAAGAAACCTGCAAAAAAGAGGGATACTTGTATAGTAAAAACAAAGCATGGTTTAATTTTCTTCCATAAAAGACAGATTAGCAATTAAATATTGGGGAAATGACTATAAAGCCTTGAGACAAAAATATAATAATTCTATAATATTATTACTATGAAACTTCTTATGTGTGCAGTCAAACCATAATAACACCGAAATTCTCAAAGAATCAAAATGTATTCTATGTCTGTGCCAAATGATGAGTACCAGGTGCTGTATGGAAGTGTTGAATCACCACCTGATACACCTGAATAATATTACACTGTATGTTAGCTAACTGGAATTTAAATAAAACTTTCTAAAAAGTACAAAACCAAAGGATAAATCTAAATAGAAATGTACGAAGTAAGATATTGCTATATGAAAGCTATACTATGAGTATTAAGAACAGACAGGTAGACAAAATAAGGCTCAATTTATTTTGAAAACATCATTTCAAAGCAAATACTAATGAAAATGATTCCTGAAAATAATTTTTCAATGTAATGGACTGCATTTTGTAAATGTAGAGCACCATGTTAATATATATTAATATGATTATTTATATTGTTAATAAAAGTGATATCAGACAAGTTATTCATTAGTATAATTGTAAAATATATATCTAGTAGTCCACCACCCAAACTAAGAAATAGAACATGACATTTTCAATATATTCACCCTTGACTTTTTTATGCTACTAAAATTAAAACTGATACAACTACTTTTAATAGTACTAGGTATTTCTTTCTAATATTTATTTTTCATGCATTTATTTTCAATCATTTTTTAAGTAACATTTTAAAACACTTTTCTTGGAAATACCCTAGGACTATTTTCTCCCCAAATATCTGTGAATCTATGTCTTTTTTAAAAGTTAAATTCTATTTATTTATTTATTTATTTATTCCAAAATTCATTGTTTATGCACCACACCCAGTGCTCCATGAAATACATGCCCTCCTTAATACTGACCATCAAGATCACCCAACCCCCTACCCTCCACCTCTCCAAAACCCTCAGTTTGTTTCTCAGAATCCACAGTCTCTCATGGTTTGTCTCCCCCTCTGATTTCCCCCAACTTACTTCTCTCCATCTCCCAATGTCCTCCGTGTTATTCCTTATGCTCCACAAGGAAGTGAAACCATATGATAATTGGCTCTTTCTGCTTGACTTATTTCCCTCAGCATAACCTCTTCCAGTCCTGTCCATGTTGATACAAAAGTTGGGTATTCATCCTTTCTGATAGAGGCATAATACTCCCTTGTATACATGGACCATATCTTCTTTATCCATTTGTCTGTTGAAGGGCATCTAGGTTCATTTCACAGTTTGGCGACTGTAGCCATTGCTGCTTTAAACATTGTGGTACAGATGGCCCTTTTTTTCACTACATCTGTATCTTTGGGGTAAATACCCAGTAGTGCAATTGCAGGGTCATAGGGTTGCTCTATTTTTAATTTCTTGAGGAATCACCACACTGTTTTCCAAAGTGGCTGCACCAACTTGCATTCCCACCAACAGTGTAAGAGGGCTCTCCTTTCTCCAATTCCTCTGCAACACTTGTTGTTTCCTGTCCTGTTGATTTTGGCCATTCTAACTGGTATAAGGTGGTATCTCAATGTGGTTTTGATTTGAATCTCCTGGGAATAAACCTAACCAAAGAGATAAAGAATCTATACTTGAGGAACTACAGAGCACTCAGGAAATAAATTGAAGAAGACACAAAAAGATGGAAAAGCATTCCATGCTCATGGATCAGAAGAATAAACATTGTTATAATGTCTATACTGCCTAGAGCAGTCTATACTTTAAATGTCATTCTGATCAAATTCCACCAGCATTTTTCAAAGAGGTGGAACAAACAATCCAAAATTTGTATGGAACCAGAAGAGACCCCGAATTGCTAAGGAAATGTTAAAAAAGAAAAACAAAACTCAGGACATTATATTGCTTGATTTCAAGATTTACTACAAAGCTGTGACCACCAGGATAGCAAGGTACTGGCACAAAAACAGATACATAGACCAGTGGAACAAAGTAGAGAGCCCAGATATGGACCCTCAACTCTATGGTCAAATAATCTTTCACAAAGCAGGAAAAAAATATACATTGGAAAAAAGACAGAATCTATGTCTTTTAACAGGAAAATTGACTCAACTTTGGCTTACCCATATGTATTATTGAATTCTTTGTTTATGAATCTTTTTTGTATTCCACATAAAATTTTGTGTATTTATTTCCATTGTGCTGAGTAACTTTATTTTGTTTTTCTTTCAGATTTATTTTACAGATGTCAAAAATTCCTCAGTCTTTACATCACTGAAGATAATTTCATTTTTTTTCATTTTTGCATGATATTTTGGCTATATGTAGAATTTTAAATTCAAAAAGACTTTCTGACAAACATGAAATTCATGAAGCATCTTCTTGAATCCACCTTTACAAATAAAGTATCTAATAAAATCTGTTTATTGGTATTTTTTGTTAATTATTTTTCAATATTTATACATCTTCTAAGTATATTTTTCATTATATATATTTCTACTATGAGTCAGGAAAATGGTCTGATTTTTTTCCACCTGCTCTTTGTTACAAGTATGTGTATTTTACTCATCTCTGAAAAAATTGTTCTCTATTTAATGGATTATTTAGCCTCTATTTTGACTTTGTTTACTTTTCTAAAAACACCATCAGATAAATCTTAGAACTTCTGGATAATTTATTACTAAGAAAAGAAAAAAGCTGTTTTGTACCAAGATAATATAATAATCATGAACCTGTTTTAGCTGAAAAATCATGTTCCAAATATATAAGAATAAGAAAAGGTTCTGGAAAAATTAGATATCCACATGTAAAAAATGTGAATCCAGACATAATTTTTGCACCCTCCTAAAAATTAACTCAAAAGGAACCACAGACTTAAATTTAAAACATAAAACTACAAAAATCCTAGAAGACAACATAAGGGAAAATCTAGATAACCTTGATTATGGTGTTTTTCTTAGAATGATAGCATGAAAATCATGATCAATGAAAGAAATAATTCATAAGCTGGCCTTCACTAAAATGAAAAACTTTTGCTCTATAGAAATTTTCAATAGAATGAGAAGACAAGCCATGGTCTGAGAGGATATATTTGCAGAGACATATCCGATAAACAACTGCTATTCAAAACATATAAATAATTCTTAAATCTCAATAATAAGAAAACAAATGACATGATTTAAAAATGAGCAAAAAGCCTGAATGAACACCTCACCAAAGAAGATAACAGATTTTGAGTAAGCAGCATATAAAAATATATTCAACACCAGATGTTATTAGGGAAGTACACTTTTTAAAAAAATGAGATACCACTATAAACCTATTAGAATGGCCAGAATCAAAGCTGCAGTGATCAAAATAATATGGTACGGGCACAAAAACAGACAAACAGATTAACAGAACAGATTGGAAAACCCAGAAGTGAACCCATAATTATATGGTCAGTTAATCTTCAACAAAGCAGGAAAGAATATCCAATGGGAAAAAGACAGTCTCTTCAATAAATGGTGTTGGGAAAACTGGCCTGCGACATGCAAAAGAATGAAACTGGATCACTTTCTTACAGCATACATGAAAAATAAATTCAAAATGGATTAATTACCTAAATGAGAGACAGGAAAAAATTAAAACCCGAGAGGAAAACAACAGGCAGTAACCTCTTTGACATTAGCCATAGAAACTTCTTACAAGGTATGTCTCCTGAGGTGAGGGAAACAAAAAGCAAAAATAAAGGATAGGCACTTCATCAAAATAAAAATCTTCTGCACGGCAAAGGAAACAATAAAGAAAACTAAAAAGCAGCCATTATCTTCAGGGAAATACAAATCAAAACTATAATGAGATATTGCCTCACACCTATCAGAATGACTAAAAACAACAGCACAAGAAACCACAGGGGTTAATGAGGATGTGCAGAAAGGGGAACCCTCTGGCACTGGGAACGGCAAATTGATGCAGCCACTCTGGAAAACAGTATGGAGTTGCTCAAAAAGTTAAAAATAGAACTACCTTATGATCCACTTAATGTACTACTAGGTATTTCCTCAAAGACTACAGAAATACCAATTGGAAGGGATATGTACACCTGATGTTTATAGCATTTGATAGCTGCAAAATTATGGAAACTGTCCCAATGTCCATTGAATGCTGAATGGATAAGGAAGATGTGACATATACATGTGTGTGTAGACACACACACACACAATGGAATATTACTTAATCATAAAAAGAATAAAATCTTGGCATTCACAACAATCAATGTGGATGGAGCTAGAGAGTATTATGCTAAGAGAAATAAGTCAGCCAGAGAAAGACAAATATCATGATTTCACTCACATACGGAATTTAAGAAACAAAACAATAAAAAAAGAGCAAAAGGGAGAAAAAAAAAAAAGAAAGTGAGAAGCAAACCAAGAAACAGACCCTTAACAATGGAGAACAAACTGATGGTTACCAGAGGAGAACTGTGTAGGATGATGAATTAAATAAGTGATGGGGATTAAGCAATGCTCTTGTCGCGATGAGCACCGTTGTATGGAAGTGTTGAATTAGTACATTTTACACCTGAAACTATATCACACTGTATGTTAACTAACGGAAATTTAAATAAAAACTTAAAAAATAAAACAGTGACAACACCAAATGCTGTGAAAGATATAGAGCAATTGGAACTCTCATTCATTGCTGGTGAGAATACAAAATGGCTAAACCAATTTGGAAGACAGTTGATAGCTTCTTACAAAACTAAATATACACTTACCATGTGATTCTGCTGTCACAATTCTTGGAATTTACACAAAAGAGTTGAAAACTTCTGTCCACACAAAAATCTGCCCATGGATATTTACAATAGCTTTATTCATAATTGCTGCAACCTGATGTCCTTCAGTAGGTAAATGGATAAATTAACTGTGGTCATCCAAACAATAGAATATTATTCAGCACTAAAAGAAATGAGCTATGAAGCCATGAAGAGGCTACATATTATATGACTTCAACTATATGACATTTGGGAAAAGGCAAAAGTAGAGAAACAATAAAAATATCAACAGTTACCAGGGATTATGAAAGAGGGAGGACTGAATATATGGAGTGTAGAGGATTTTTAGAGCAGTGAAACAGTTGTGTATCATACTATAATGGTAGATATGTATCAGTATACCCTCGTCCAAACCCGTAGACCGTACAACACCAAGAATAAACCCTAAGGCAACTATGGACTCTCAGTGATTATGTTAATGTAGATTCACCGATTGTAACAAATGTGCCACTACAGTAAGAGAGGCAATTCCCTGTCATTTCTGTTCAAATTGCTATGAACCTAAAATTGCTACACACATGCATACACAGATGTTTTTCATACCAGGTCTTTCTTGCTAGGCCCTGTAGAGCTTCCAAAATCCTGTGACATGTGGCCTCCTCTAGGGAGAATGATTGTAGCAGCCATGACTTGGTGCTCTCTCTCTATATATATATGCACACGCGTGCAGGCACACACACACACACACACACACACACACGTATGTATATTTCCTATGTATTCAACAACAGAAAACAAATCCCTTAAAACTTTTCAGATGAATTAGGCAAGAAAAAACACACACACACACACACACACAAAGGATATAATGAGTTTACAACTTATGTCTAACAATTTGTAACCTTCATAAGGTTGTTGTGTACACTTACAACTGTTGTAAGTACCCTTACAACAATGACAAAAATTAACTGTGTACTAAGTCACAAAAGAAATCTCTACCAATTTCATAATGCAAAAATTGTACAATCCTCATAAAGCTAAATAGGTAAGATAAAGCTTAAACAATAGAGATAGCCAATAACCTAGCTAACTGAAATGTATAAATATCCTTTATAAAAGCAAATATAAATCATGCCCATTATAATCAAAGCCACTAATGTGTTTCCATTTTTATTCTATTCACCTCTCCTTCTTCACTACATAGATATCCTGAGATTTAAAAATTTTAAAACTTACTTGCTTTTTTTAATAATTTCTTGAACACATGCATGTATCAATAAAAATATATTGTGGGGCATAATATTTTAGACTCAGATCATGATCTCAAGCTCCTCACTCAGCCTGGAATCTGCTTGAGATTTTCTCTCCCTCTGCCTCTGTCTCTCTTCCTTGCTCATGCTCTCTTACCTTTCCATATAACTTCCTGTGAAATTTCTTTTATTACAATCTTGATTTTATGAATAACTAATTTTTTGTATAAAACTAGACTTAAAAAATATCCAATTTATCTGTTTTTCAGATAATGGGTATTTGAGTTACTTATAATCCTGATTATTATAAACAATGATGTTAGGAACATACTTGTGTAAGTATCTTAGTGTACAGAGAATGAAGACAAGAAAAAGTCAAAGGTTAACAAGTTAACTAGTACAGAAATTGCTTGAGTTTAATGTGCATACTTTTAATTTTGTAAGAATATAATAATTTTTCTAAAATTAATTTTCAAGTTATACTCTAAGCAATACCTTTTTAATATTCTTCCTTTATTTAAATATATAGACAAATTTTTGCTATCTTCGTGGATATAATATAGCATTTTTGTGGTTAAATTACATTTTCTTGGCTATCAATGCTATCAGGTAAATTATCACTAATACTGATCACCATTTCACATGTTTATTCATCAGTAGTTTACATTTTCTTAAATGCCTATTTTTGTATCTTGCCTATATTTCTCTTAGATCTATTATTTTCTTTTATTTGTAAGAGATTATATACATGTAGGTATATGTTTGCATGTTTTAAATAATAAAACTTTTATTATCTATGAGGCACCTATCAACTCTCTTGTCATAACTTTTTAAAAAAATTATTTAAATTTAATTAACATACAGTGTATTATTAGCCTCAGGGTATAATTTAGTGATTCATTAGTGGCATATAATACCCAGTGCGCATTACATCAAGGGCCCTCCTTAATGCCCTCCTTAATGCCTCCTTAAACTTACATCAAGTTACCCATCCCCTCACCAACCTCCCTTCCAGTGTCATAAATTTTATGTTTTCTTATGGTATCTTTAAAAAAATTTAAGTCTTTATTATATTATAGTCAAATATACCCTTCCCTTTCCATTATGGTTATCCTATTTTATGTCTTAAATAATAAATTATTTTCTATAATCAATTAAGTTTTCTTAATTTTCTTATAAACAATAATTTTATTTAGCATTTATGTATTTTCTCTGTCTAGAATTGTTTTGTGTATTGTGTGGGGGCATGAATCAATTTTTTACATTGTTACTTCATACAATGTTATAATTGTTATACCATGATTTTAATAAAGAGTCATTTCTTTCCTACTACTTGTGATCCATAAGATTCACATTTGCATTTGCCTGAGTATTTTTCTAGGCTCTCTGCTGAGTGCCCTGCCAATTTATTATGTTAGGATTTCACATTCACCTGATATTTAAGAGTGTTTGACTGTTATCCACCCCATCTTCTTGTACAAATTTTAGAGTAAGTTTGTTAAGTTCCATTCAAACCTCTGACAGAATTTACTGATAGAGCATTGAATCAGTGGATCATTTTGGTGAAAGTTTACATTGTTAAAATATCAACTTTTCATATCCATGAAGAAGTTAAATTTCTCCAGTTACTTGTCTTTTTTAATGAATTCCCACATAGTTACATATTTTTTCTCTAATAGTCTACAAATATTTGATTTGATGAACTTGTTTTCTGATTTTTATGTGGTTGAAATTTTATTTTTTTTTAAAGATTTTATTTATTTATTTGACAGAGAGAGACACAGCAAGAGAGGGGGCACAGCAGAGTGAGTGGGAGAGGAAGAAGCAGGCTTCCCGTGGAGCAGGGAGCCCAATATGGGGCTCCATCCCAGGACTCTGGGGTTATGACCTGAGCCAAAGGCAGACACTCAATGACTGAGCCACCTAGGCATCCCAAAATTTTATCTTTTTATTGCATTTTCTAACACTCGGTTTCTAAGCATATAAATATAAGTGATATTTAATTTGGGATCACTGCTCTTTTATCTCTTTTTGTATTATTATCTTTAAAGTTTTAGTTTATTCCTTTCCAATTCTTATAAATATTACATTTGGTTTTGTTTCCTACTGAGTGCTTTAGGACCTCCCTTACAATGATGAATGGGAGAGGTCATAGTAGACATCCTTATCTTGTTCTGGATTTTAAAGGTAATGTTTTTACATTTCCATATTGATCACAGTAAGATGTACTTTGGGATTTTTTCAGATATCCTTTATCAGGAGAAGGAAATACTTTTCTATTTACTGTTTGTTAAGAGCTTTAATCAGGAATAGTATGGAATTTTATCACATACATTCTCTGCATCTTCTAAAATGATCAATTGCTTTTTCTCCTGTAGTTTTATAATCTATTAATGTGCTATACTACATCGATTTATTTTATTTGGTGAGCCACCTTACATTCTTGAAATAATGCCACTATGAAAGGTGGTTTGCCTGTACAAATTAATGGATATATATTTTATTATCTATGTTATATATATTAAGTATATTAACATATTAACATTTATTATATATACATATATTTGCATTAGATTCACTGTACTATTTTGTTTAGAATTTTAAAATTCATTTTTGCAAGTCAGTTTTGCCTATAGCTTCTCATTCTTCTACTGTATCTACCCAATTTGTTTTTATTTATATGGTTATAAATATGAGACAATTAAAACCTTAAGAATTAAAGCTGTGGTGCTAAATCTCATCTCTTTAATAAGGGGTCACATAAGCCCAAACTGTTTAAATTGTGTGTTATAAGCAAATCACTTCTAATCATTCTGGGTTGAAATGTGTCATGGTGAAATGATGCCTGCTATGAAAATTTTAAATGTAAACACTTGGTCCTTGATTTACCTTGTCTACACAACTGGATATTTAATTTTGCTTTTCTCACATGAGAGTATATCCTTCTTTTAATTTTATGTATATATGCAACCTTCTGAAAGAAGTATCTTCCTGTCAGAGATTTTAAAGTTAATAACAATTTATACCCTAATTTAAGAAGAGTCTATGTCAAAATGAACCAAGACTACTTCCAAAAGCTTGATATATGTTTCTAATCTCTGGAAATGCACAGTTAATTTACACCAAAGGGCTGTTTGCCATATTAACTTATATTTGTATATAAAAGGGTTGTTTTCATACTGAGTCATCCTCAAGCCTGGATATTTTAATGTACTGACTATTAAGACACATAGCTTTGAGATTTTACCTAAAGCAAGATAGCATGAGACAAATTCTATTTGTGTTACTCATTTTCTGACAGTATCACAGTACTTTTGGTCTGCAGGAAGGGTGATAAAGACTGCTTTATGTTACCAAACCCTGACTCCATTTCCTTCTGTTCAAAAAGCTAGATCACATTTCCCAGACCTCTTTGCATTTAGAACAATATGCAAATGTTAGGTGGGCAAAAGAGATGGGCTCCTAGCCAATAATAATTTTTGTGTCTTTCTCCACACACTCTTCCCTCTGTGCCTGGCCCATGGAAACTTCCCAGGCTAGCTTCCATATTCTCCACCCACCCCTCTGTCTCCCTGTTTTACATTTTATATTTTATGAGGGAATTTTCATTTGGAAACCAGTCACACATGTGACTTATTTCAGGAATATTATCATTCAATATTGTGTAAGTCTATGTCATTCTGTTCGAGAATTCACTACAGTCTTAACATGCACTGATAAGTATTCCCATCTATAAAGTAAAATGTTCAGCTTCATTCTTTTATGCTGTTGTACTTGTAAACTTGCAGTTTACAGGAATAGATCATAAGTGGGCAAATTGTTTTGTTTTTCAGTTACATGCTACCTTCTGCTACCAATCTTACCAAACTAGACAATCACGTAAGTTGTTTTGTAACCAAAAGATGATAAAAACATACTTGTAGAGCCAATTGTGTGATGAAACATACACAATTATTCTGATTATCCACAGAACTTTGGATGCAGGAGTTTTTTTAATCAATGAAATAGATTTTTACAACTTTATGACACATACCATAGACATATCAGTTTCTATATTATTCAGTCATAAATATTATGACTATCTTTTCATCTTCCCATTTGGAGATGAAGTCTGATAATGATGATGGAATTATTTTTCTTTAGGAACCTTGGTGATTTAACATACATAAGTCAACTTCTACATTCTTTCAAAAATATTTTTTCTCTACACTTAAATAGTTAACATATGTATCCTATACCTGGCAATGTAAGCAAGGCTTTGGGGGATATGAGGTCTATTTCCCTATTCTCGTCTTCCTTCAGAATGACTCTTTAAGGTCAAGTAGCTCATTAGTCCACCAAGTCTTCTCAAATACACATGAACGTACCATACTTATTCCACCTTCACATGTATTTATTTTGTTGAAGTGATTTCTTTGTCCTATTTGTGTAACCAAAAGTTACCCAATGTTCTAGTTATACCCCTCAGGGATTCTTCTATTTCTATTGCAGTATACATTAAACTGCATTCTCCTTGAAATACTACTGAACTAACTATAATTCTTGTTGAAATCACAGATTTATTTCATATATTTTATGCTTCGTGTATATTGTGAATATCATGATTTATATGATATATTTATAATGTACTGATCATATCTTTTCAATTTCATATCCCCTCCTTGCTGAAGACCATAATAATTTCATTTATTCTAGACTCCTCATAATTCCTGTTGCAGAACTAACTATATAAGAAAATCTAATAAATGCTTCATTCATTAATTGATTAACTTTTTTAAAACCACAATTTGGAGGGAAAAATTCAACTTACCACAGTGATCATCAATCTTCTTATAAAAACTAAAATATTAAACTAGGTATGAAAAACACATTTAATAAATACCAAATTTTCTTATCCAAAAATAAGAATCTTAAGACTATTCTACTAAGGAATGCTATTTGAATCAAAACTAATTATTAATTTGCTTATCCCATTTTGTTTTGCTCTATAATTGCTGAAAGTGGATATTTTTTCCATGCAATAGAGCTATCAATGACAGATCAAGTAAGCCTGTATGGATTCACAAACCTTTATTTCATTACTGACAGAGACTGTACTTTGTAACCTGGAAATTCATCTTGTTTTAGGACCTAGAAAATGTCCAAGCAAACACTGTAAAATTGGTGTCTAAGCAAATCTATTACAACTTCCATCTATCTCAACATTCATGTATATTGGTTAATTCTATGTCAATCTTTCCCAAAGATTGCTACTCTAATTTGGGCTAATATTCTTTCACAGATGACTTTTCTCATAACTATATCAACTGATCTATGGTCTGGCCACTAATTTAACCAGAGCTGGACCTCAGCAATTCACTCACTTATTCTAGCTGTTTCTTTTCTTCAAATTATAATTTTCTAACTATGTTCTTGTTCATTTTCATGTTCTGATCATAAGCATGCAAGTATTTATCATGCTTATTCTGTTTATTTTGCCTAGGATCTTGCTGCACTGTGTATAATACCCTGAATCATATTCTAATTATGCAAAATAAACATAATCATTTCCACGCCTTCATATGATATATTTTTCTTCTGCCCAATATTATTCATTATTAATATCAGTGAAATATCTGACCAAATCAAAATAATTGATCAGAAATTTTGATTTGGGTGTGCCTGGGTGATGCAGTGGTTGGGTGTCTGACTCTTGATTTTGGCTCAGGTTGTGATCTCAGGTTCTTGAGATTGAGCTCTGCACCATGCTCATGCTCAGCGTGGAGTCTGCTTAAGAATCTCACTGCCTCTCCCTCTGGCCTTCCCTCTGCTCATGCTCTCTTTCTCCCTCTAATAAATAAATAAATCTCTTAAAAAAAGAAAGTTTGATTTGTCATTCTTCTGGAACAGTGTTCTTTGTAGTAGTAAGTCAAACTACCTTGCTATTTACCCATATTCAATTTCCTAAGAAATATAATGTATGGGAGGAAAGTTCCACATGGAAGCTCTGAGAAAATTATAGCATGTAGTCCCTTTAACGTTTGAACAGCATTACAAAAAAATCATGACAATGACCATATATGTATCTGTTGCATGATAAATGAAGTATTTTTAATCATACAAATTGTAGTATTCAAGATGCATAATAATTTCCCTTACATGTATATTAACCACTTTGTCCTTTAATGCTGTTAATTTTTTTTTTAAGATTTTATTTATTTATTTGACAGACAGAGATCACAAGTAGACAGAGAGGCAGGCAGAGAGAGAGAGAGGGAAGCAGGCTCCCTGCTGAGCAGAGAGCCCGATGCGGGACTCGATCCCAGGACCCTGAGATCATGACCTGAGCCGAAGGCAGCGGCTTAACCCACTAAGCCACCCAGGCGCCCAACTGTTGATTATTTTTAATATAGTCCTTATATTTATTTTCATTATTTTTCAACCAAACTATGATTTCATTATTTTTATAAGTCATGTATAAATGGCTAAAATATATTTTATAATTATAGTGCCAGAAAAGGATTTAGTATAATATTATTTAATCATTAAGCTGTTAGAAAACTGATGTATTGTCTTTGAACAATTTCATTTGTTACAGATTTTAACTGCTATATTTATCAAATCTTAAATACATGGATCTGCCTCTGGGCTTTTAATACTATTTGGTTTTTTAGTGAATGGCACTTTAAGAATTTATACTCTTTTAGATACAGTAACATTGAATAGTTTAATACTTAACAAAGATGAAATTTTCCCATTATTTCTAGGCGTATTTAAAAATATGCCTTTATGTATATCAATTGATGTCACCATGTCTTTTCTGGATTGTTTCAGTTTCAGCTTGTCCATTGGATTCACTGTCTGAAAATCACTCAGAGAAGCTATATTGTTGCCATTAGTCATGAACAAACTATCTCTGATATGGAAAGGGTGCTATTTCTGAATATTCTTTTTTCCAACTCCCGTCACTGTGTTATAGACAGAAACGATAACTTCCCCTCCCAAAATCAGTCTATATCACCTGAAGTCCAAAGAAGCTTTTCTTATTCCAGGAGTGTCACGAAATCCCACTTTAACATTTACATTGACCTCTAACGAGCATCATTTGATCAAATTTCCATCAAGCTACTTCTGAAACAGATTAATAGATTTGTTAGTTTCTGGCCATTTCCACACTACTCATTTAATTTCACTGTAGTTCAAGTGCTTGATAGAAAAGTGAGACAGATCAACATTCCATTTCCCTCAGCATTCTCAAGATCCTGCCAAAAACCAAAATTAAACCCTCCCATTTAGTCATGAAATAAAATCTACATGCACTGACAAAGAAAAACTAATACCGGGAATGTGAAAATCTAAGGAGAAGTTTAAGAAGGAAGAAATAGAATGTATACATTAGCAGCATCTGGAACCCAACTCAGCCATTAAAAATACCCCACTAGGAATGGAGTATTTCTTTAATATTGACACTTAATAAACATATGATATAACAAACATACAATAAACATATAATAAACATGTAGTATGTGTACAGATACACAAAATACATGTATATTTATATGTGTGATTACACTAGAATCACTCTCTCTCTTTGTTGTTCTGTTTCTGATAAACAAAGCAGCACAAATTCCATCCTTGAATGAAAAGGTAGATGAGGTATTATCTTGGGCATTTTCATGTTTTTACAGGCATATTAATTCTTTTTTTCTTCATTAATAAAGACAAACTTAGGGGTGCTAAGGTGGCACCGTTGGTTAAGCATCTGACTCTTGATTTTGGCACAGATCACGATCTCAGGGTTGTGAGACTGAGCCCCACACTGGGCTCTGGGCTCAGTGGAAACTCTGCTTGAGATTCTCTCTCCCTCTCCTTCTGCCCCTCCCCCACTCTCTCTCTCTAAAATAAATAAATAGGGGCGCCTGGGTGGCTCAGTGGGTTAAGCCTCTGCCTTTGGCTCAGGTCATGGTCTCAGGGTCCTGGGATCCAGCCCCGCATCAGGCTCTCCGCTCAGCAGGGAGCCTGCTTCTCCCCCACCCCGCCCCGCCCCCGCCGCCTGCCTCTCTGCCTACTTGTGATCTCTCTCTCCCTGTCAAATAAATAAATAAAATCTTTTAAAAATAAAATAAATAAATAAATCTTTAAAAAACCCAAAGACAAAGATATATTATACTCACATATTCATGATCTAAACACAGTTAAAATATTTTTGATCTAATGTACAAGGATGAGATACATCTGTATTGATCATTATACTCTACCCAGAGAAAATTTCTTTTTAATTATGTTTGCTAAATACTGTTTTCCTTAAGAAGAGAAGAGATGGAAGATAATGTAGTTTAGCAAAAGCTCTCTTTGCATTTCTCTGGCTGAATCTCTGGAATATAAAAGGCAATAAAAGATAAACACCGGCTCCCACTGGTCTGCAACTGTTACCTTCAACACTCAGTATCATGGCATTCCACCCTCCTCTCAGTATGCCATGTATCAACAACTTATTACCTGATAAGAAAAGCCCCCGGTGGAACGAGGGTGTTGCAATGCTAACCCTAGCTACTCAGATTATGCCTTGAGACTTCTCAACAAAAACCCCATTCAACCTAAGGAAAATCCAGAGATTTTTGGTGTGTGTGTGTGTGTGTGTGTGTGTGTGTGTGTGTGTGTGTTTTATATTAGAGCTACAGTTTTAAGATCGGGGGATCACCAAATGGTGTTACTATCTTTTTATTTAATGCGCTACGTCCAAGAAACAGTAACTCCCCTTTTTGTTTTTCTTTTCTTCCCTGTTCCTTTAGTTCTGATTACTAAACATTTATTGGGTTGAATAATCTAGGTGGGCTAGAAAGAATTGAGATAGGTAAATCTTTAAATTACAAGATGCACAGAAATCATTCTGCAAAATGTCTTTGTCTCACTCTTATTTTACTGAAGCTTCTTGCTCATATCTAAATTAAGCAAAGGGAGTACAATATTGTCCTATGGATATTATTAACTATTATTTTGGCCTTCTTTACACCTTGTTATCAATAGGGTATCTAAGATATGGGTTCTAAAGACAAGTTAGTAACTTAGTCACTAATGCACTTATGCATTAAATCTAATACCAATGTACGACAACAATGCTGAACCTAGAGCAGATATAACAAGTTGTATCCAATTAATTTTAAATCATAAGGCATAAGTTTTAAGTATAATGATCACATTAATAAGGACAAAATAATTGATGTAGATCAGATGTGGTGATTAGATGTATTTATCAAATCAATTTCTAACAAGATATTATTATGTTAAGTTTAGGGAAACAAAATTACCTCAAAGACAAATTTAAGCACAAAGTGAGAACATATTAAAACCCTGGATGATGGAAAATGAACAACTGCTAGCAGATTTAGTGTATGCAGAGTAGGCAGAGTAAATCTTCTTAACTTCTTGGTAAAGAATAATAATCTGTATAGCACACACATACACACAGAGCACACAAATTGTAGAAAGTTTTCAAATGAAACAACCAACCATTTATTCAGTCATTCAAGCTCTGAAGTCCTATTCTGTGCACTCTTTTCCTATCCCAGATGGCTGCGAAAGATCCTAGGTTGAGAAGTCACACAGATCTGTGTTAAATTAATAACTTCAGCAAATCTAGCTTTGTAGAATATTGGGAAGCAAATTAAGCTCTTCCAGGTTAGGTTTTTTTTTTTTTTTTTTTAATCCACAGGTTTGTGTATTCAATTCTGACTATCACAGATACAAAATTAAATTATGTTATGAAAGACAAAATGATATATTAAAAAATATAAACTGAAGTCCAGTTAATAACATTTTAAAGTTACTCATTGTTAAAATGGCTATAAATGAAATAACAACAAGAATAGGCCACTAAAACATGATAATACCTAAAAGATGCTGAGTTTATCATATTCCTAATACTACCTTCTTCCCAATTACCTTCTAAGATATATACTATTATCCTCACACTTCCTTTAAAGAAGCACATTAAAGTAACCTTACTATAGGCATATAGGTAATAGGGTGTGGAATATGCATTTGAATCCAGATAGATGGACTTGAAGTTCTAGGTTATTTTCCCTAATTTGTCAAAATTGAGATAATGATTTAGATACGTTAAAATGCACAAGTCTTAAGTGTTCAACTCAGTAAGTTTTGACAATTGTATACACTAGTGTAATCACCACTCAAACTACATTTCAGAACATTGCTAACATCTCAGAAAGTGCCTTCTTGTCTCTTTCTGCCCTCTAGTCCCAAGGAAGTAACCATTTTCCATACTTTGCCTGCTCACGATTTTCTTTCTTTTTTTTTTTTTTAAGATTTTATTGATTTATTTTGACAGACAGAGATCACAAATAGGCAGAGAAGCAGAGAGAGAGAGAGAGAGAGAGGAGGAGGAAGCAGGCTCTCTGCCGAGCACAGAGCCCAATGCGGGGCTCGATCCCAGGATCCTGGAATCATGACCTGAGCCGAAGGCAGAGGCTTTAACCCACTAAGCCACCCAGGCGCCCCATGATTTTCATATAAATGGTAATAAAGTATTTATTATTTTGTCCTTTTTACTTTCACTCAATATGAAATATTTACATTTCATCCATATTGTTGCCAATCAATTGTCTATTCTTTTAAAGTTTCTAATGAGTATTCCATTGTATAATATACCACAGATTCCTTTTCCATTCTTGTGTTGTTGAACATG
The DNA here is from genome assembly GCF_002288905.1 of Enhydra lutris kenyoni. Taxonomy (NCBI): domain Eukaryota; kingdom Metazoa; phylum Chordata; class Mammalia; order Carnivora; family Mustelidae; genus Enhydra; species Enhydra lutris. The sequence goes on from NW_019154102.1 coordinate 27,336,293, forward strand.
TGGGGAGTTCCCAGTTTTGGAGGGGATGGGAAGTGGCAGGAGTGCTATTATAAATAAAGGTGCTCTGAACATTCTCCTTTCTTTTTTTTTTTTAGATTTATTTATACCCACCACCTGGCTCACCTGGTGGTGGCTATTTAGGAAGGCACATGTTGTATGGAGCACTGGGTGGCCCTGGGTGTTATATGTAAACAATGAGTCTTGGAACACTACATCAAAAGCTAATGACATATTGTATGGTGACTAACATAAAAAATTAAAAAAATTAAAAATTAAATAATAACATATTTATTTATTTATTTGAGAGAGAGAGAGAGAGAGAGAGAGACTGCATCCAAGGGAGCAGAATTGATGGAAAGGGAGAAGCAGACTCATCACTGAGCAGGAAGCCTATGTGAGGCTCCATCCCAGGACCCTGGGATCTTGACCTGAGCCAAAGGCAGTCACTTAACAGACTGAGCCACCCAGGCATGCCTGCTCTGAACATTTTTCACAAAAATTTTTGTGGACCTATCTTCTCCTTTCTCCAAGATAAATAAGAGGAGAATTGCAGAATCAGAGGATAGACGTTAACTTTTAGAAACTGCCAAGCAGGGCGCCTGGGTGGCTCAGTGGGTTAAGCCGCTGCCTTCGGCTCAGGTCATGATCTCAGGGTCCTGGGATCGAGTCCCGCATCGGGCTCTCTGCTCAGCAGGGAGCCTGCTTCCCTCTCTCTCTCTCTCTGCCTGCCTCTCTGTCTACTTGTGATCTCTCTCTGTCAAATAAATAAATAAAAAATCTTAAAAAAAAAAAACAAAAACTGCCAAGCAGTCCTACCAAGTGGTTATACGATTTTACACTCTCATTAGCAATATATAAGCTTTGAATGCTCCACATCCATCTCAACTTTTAGGGTTTTCGGTCTTTCATTTTATCTATTCTCAGGGTGTGAAGGAGTAATCTCACTGTCAGGGATGTAGCTCTTAACCACAGGCCGCTGTGTCCTTATATATGATGCTCAGAAATATTCTGATTTTAGTGAATATATTGTAAACTCTAATAAAATCAAGAAGATGGACGCCAAGTTACAAGGCATGGTAGAGTTTCAGCAGAATATTGAAAGTATTTAAATAGTCTCTACAGAGGAACAAAAACAAAATAGTACTTACAGAGGCTGAGTGACCAAAGCTCAGATTGAACTTCTGAACTTTCTCCCCTTCAGACTAAAATGGAAATTTCTTTCAGATTTTTATTCAATTCCCAAAAGGGCAGCTTAACAGAATGTAGCCCAGATCACTTTAATTTGACACCAAAAGCCAGTTTTATTTTCTTTTTTTTGGGTGTTTATCCTCATGGTTCCTGTCAGAAATCCTGACTGTGAGACTAGTAAGAGAAAAAGTTGGCAGAGACGGTACTACAGGTGAAGACAATATGTCTACAAGCTAAATCCTCCAGGGCCCAATTACCAGCTGCAAAATTGAAGAAGTCAGATTCATTTCTGACTGCAGACATTCTATTTTCAATTTATTTTGCTGTCATATCATAAATATTAGGAAAACAAATATTTTATCTATAACTTGAGTTAAGAATTTTACTGAAGATAGTGTATTATAAAATTATTCATTCATTCCACTTATTAACTGTAGATAATTGAAATTCATTGCTTGTCTTACTATTTATTATTAAAAATCAGAGACCAACACTGCAAGTTTTATGCTTTTAAAAATAGTATAAGAATATCTGAACCAGAAGTTACTTTCTAAGAAAGGGTGGGGGGGAAACAGTCTACCTAAACTTTTTAAAACTTTTTTTCTTGCATTTAAAACTGATTCTCATTGTAATTTGGTAAGAAAAACTAATCTCCCCCCGCCCTCCCAGAGCAGACTCACTCAGAAATATTTTTTTGGTAGTTTGTGAGTGGACAATTCTATCCACTCTTTGAAGAGATGAAGTAAGTCTGCTGTTCTATTTATCTTCTAAACCAAGACACTGTTGACTTTGATGCTGTAAAAAGAGACAAAGAAATCAAATAGACTGAGTAATTTTTCTCAAACGAGAATATGGAAGAATCTCAAGGGAAACAGATTGCTTTACATAAGTCAGAAGAGGAAAAAAATGTAGTGTTTAATGTAGTATCTATCACTGAATTTTAGTGAATTAAACAGCTTTGACTATAACACAGAAGGGACTGAATTCCAAACACAAATCAAAATGACAGACTATAAACTGACAATAATGATTATATTTAAGTTGTGACAGTATGTACACCTTAAATGATGAAATAGTAAAATGTTAACATTATGCATGTGACTTGACACTTTTACTGAATATTTCAAAACAATCTGGTACATTAATAAATTTCATACCGTCTACATAAAGAAGATTCTGTCAATCAACCTATAGAGCTTATCATTTGTTAAAGTTGTTGAATTAAAGATATGATCTTATGTCAGCAAGATGTGAGGGTTATGTTTGCAAACATCTTGTCGTCATCGTTACAGTCTTGTTTAAATAGCATTCATCATGGAGGCTGATGCCTTTGAACTTCCTCTAACCACAATTACTGACTTAAAACTCATTAGTCTAGCAAAAGAATAGTTTTCCCACATAGAAAAAAAAGAATCTATTAAACAACCTTGTGCATCAAAGACCAATTAAAGTAATTTTAAATGTCTTTGAATATAAGATCTTTAAAATTAATCTACAGAGAGTTTACCACCCTGACAATTATCAGAAAATAATTGGAAGAGTTGCCACATTAATATTTTTGACTGAGAAAATTTACCTGAAAGTAATAAAATCATAGGCTCCTAGAACTGTTAGCAGCAATTAAATATCAAGCCAGTGATATTTACAAAAGTAAAGTAATAAAAATATATGAAATTTTGTATATGCAATTGTTACCTTATTATATGGTACGAATCTTACAAATTTATTCAGTAACACATAGATTCTATAACCTAAAATAGTTACTTATTCTCATAATAGTTGATCCTTATGAGGCTGCACAATCCCATCCCATATGTTAGATAAAGTCCTTTTATAAAAGGCAAATTATAAAAAGGTCTTATGAAAAGCTTTGAATAACATTTTTAGGGATAAAATATTGACACACTTTTGTAATTCCACTCAAAATTTGTTAAAATTAAAAAACTGAAATGACTTCCTGTGTTTTTACATCTGTCATGAAAACTTTTACCCAAATTCACATATTTTTAGATGTTTAGTTTTCAAAGGGCTCTTTATTATTGAAAGAAGGTTGGATTTAGTAAAGGAGATTGTAATTATAGTGAGTTTGTTATTTTCCACCAGATATTTCATGTTGTGTCTAAACAACCTGAATCATCAAGGATTAAATGACTCAATTTATCCAATATCTTTTGAGATGAAAAAGTCAGAATTTATGACTCCTCAAAATTTAATTCAGAGAACTATGACTATTATGAGCTCCTGAGTTTAAATAAAAACATGACAAAATGTAATTTTAGTTAAATTCAATATGCTATATAGGAATATATCATTTTATAAAATAACAGTTTAGAACTCAAAGGAAAAGAAGACCAAATATTGTCTCATAAAATTGTATATACTTATATGTGAATAGGAGACACAGATTTTTTTTAAATAAACCTAACCTTATCAATATGATTCTAGAAAAACCACAATGTAAGATAAAAATTAGTCATATCGTCTATCATTCATTATTTACAGGAAAAAGTTGTCATTTTCCTATTCATTTGAAACATTGCTGAAAATATTGTCATAAAATGATCACAGTTTTCCAAAGGATTCAGTGTGAGCTTTGGTTTTAGCATTGTCTTAGAGAAGAAATTAAAGAGAAAATGAATTGCAAAGTTTCAACCAGTGCTAGACACATTAATATGTGTAAGGTTTTAAAAATTAGGCAGTAAACTCTATTAGATTAGCAGAGTATGTGCATCCCCACCCTTGACAAAAATAAAACAAGAGAAAGAAAAGGTGAAAAAGTGATCTCATAAAAAGCAATCAGAACAAATGAAAATTTAAAAGGCTAATCTATAAAAGACAGAAAATATAAATGAAAAAGGGAAATTTTAATGCAAGTACTTAGAAACAAAATACTCAAAAAGTAATGAAGTTCACAGAGGAGTTAGTAAATCTAGAATTGATATTAAGGGAAAAACAGAACAATGCTTTTCTTCTAGAAATCAAAGGAAATTATGAAATGATAAATACATTGCTCTAAGGGATAATTTGTCAGGAGGATACCAAAGATTTAATATGAACATTCCAACACAGGTATAATTGATATTCTGAACAAATTATTAACTGTAAATAGAAGTAATAATGAAGATATAATAAATATGATTTTCCTGAACTAAAGACTTTTGTAGACATTCTAATAATATCATTGACTACAGGGTCAAATCAATGAAAGTTAGATCAACCCTAGAAACATAAGAGCAAATTTTCTGAAACCTTAAAATAAAAGGTACGAAATCCTGAGCGATAATATAAGCTACATACAAAGAAACAGAAAATAGGGTCACTGACTACAATAATCAAAGAAAACAAAGGGATATTGATAGCTACTGACTTTTTTTTAATCGGATGATTTCATTTTTATATGTGGAGTCTAAAAAGCAATGAACAACCAACCAAAAATGAATGTCAGGAGCTGAAAATTACAGCATAGGGATATAGTCAATAATATTGTAATAAGAGTTGTATAGTGACAGATGGTAATTACACTTACTGTGGTGAGTTGCATGGAATTGTCAAAACACTTGGTCGTGCACCTGAAACTAATACAGCATTTATGTCAACTATACTTAGGTAATAAAAACTAAATGTCCCCAAAGTACCCTCACACCCATATCCATGTTATTTGCCCTTCTAATTATTGTGCACTCATAAGCAAACTCATGTATATATTAATGGAACTTGTAAATATCAGTTTTTTTATTAAATTTATTCATTTTTTTAAACAAACATATAATGTATTTTTATCCCCAGGGGTACAGGTCTGTGAATCGCCAGGTTCACACATTTCACAGCACTCATCATAGCACATACCCTCCCAATGTCCATATCCCCACCACACTCTCCTGTTCCCCTTCCCCCCAGCAACCCTCAATCTGTTTTTTGAGATTGAGTCTTTTATGGTTTGTCTCCCTCCCAATCCCACCTTCTTTCATTTTTTCTTTTCCTACTCCCCAACCCCCCCACACTGCATCTCCACTTCTTCATATCAGGGAGATCATATGATAGTTGTCTTTCTCCGATTGACTTATTTCGCTAAGCATAATACCCTCTAGTTCCATCCACATCATCGCAAATGGCAAGATTTCATTTCTTTTGATGGCTGCATAGTATTCCATTGTGTATATATACCACATCTTCTTTATCCATTCATCTGTTGATGGACATCTAGGTTCTTTCCATAGTTTGGCTATTGTGGACATTGCTGCTATAGACATTCGGGTGCACGTGCTCCTTCGGTGCACCACGTTTGTATCTTTAGGATATATACCCAGATACCTACTGACTTTTAAGGGAAAAAGACTCTAATACCTTTTGGGAGATTTAAGGTAATGGACAGTAAGCTAAACCATTCTTTCACATTTGAATTAGGAAACAGTGGGAAGATTGATAATTTACTCAGGCATATAGATATGAGAATATTCACTATATTACTGAAACAAGCTTGGGTTGGGAAACATTGCTTTTGTATGCAGGAACGAATGGGTTTTTGAAAGTGAAACTAAGAATTTTATTTACCACCCAGCCACAAGCAAGGTTAAAGAATTGCTGGCCTTCCACACTAAATGCCTAACCCTGTACACTTAAACAGGGAGGAGCAGACCAGAATGCACACTATTGATAGGAGGCTGCCTGCAAAGTAAAGAGGAAAGGAATGGCATTGAGCTAAGCAAACCTTGTTTGAACCTAAACATGGATCAGCTACATCACCCCACAAGCCATCACTCGACTCCCATCAGTGAATAAGAGGAAATAGATGAGTATTACATTGAGGGGTGTATTTCCATAAGTAAGCATGAAGGAATAAGGAAAAAAAAAAAAACAAACCAACAACACAGAGCACAAAACATTGCTCACCTCTCCCCCAACACTCACCTTTTATATCTAGCCCAGTTGTCTCCACTTGTGAGGGCAGAACAGAAGCCTCCATGGTTATTAATTTACATAGAGTACGACAGCCTTGTGGTCAAGAGTTTGGGTTTTAGTAGCTTAAAACTTAGGTTTGAATCTGAGCTCTCCCATCTTTGATCTTTGTGACTGGCAACTGACAGGAATCTGAACTTTTTCATAACAGGATATACATCATGGGTTTAATGTGCTGAATAATTAAGACTGTCTTAAGATGTTTAGAGGTGTTAGAGTCACAGCAATAAACTCAAAAATTAATTGTTATCAACAGTAACAGCTCAAAAAAAAATCCTCAAAAGTAAATACTAAAAGAGATAGTATTTTTTTTTTAACTTAGAAAATAAAATTAGATAAAAGGAACTCACTTAGGGCCAACACAGTTTCCAATAGGGGCTGAAAACACTGTTAGAAGTAAAGTGGATTTTAAACGAAAAATCTTACAAGCTTTTATAAATACAATCAAAATACTGACAACAAATGTGAAAAATACTCTTCAAGAATAAACATAAGATAAAGACTTAGGGCATAGTCAAAATTAGGAAAGTCTAAGTCTAAGGGTCTTTCCAAAGCTGTACTGTACTTTGACATTTTCAATGGCATAAAATAGCTATAATAGAACACCAAAAGACAGAAATTGGTCAAGAGATGTGTTCTCTCCCCATTCCTAATTAATCATATGGCTAAGTTTTATTTATAGTTTCCCAAATAGCTTTAATCCTTAGCTTAAAGTCGGATTTGAGCAACCATAACAGCCACTGGGCCACGAAAGACCTCATTCTGCAAGAGAAATGGACAAACACACACAGCTGATCAACCAACCAAAACCCAAAAACCTTTTATTGTGATTTACAGGTCTAGTTGTATAAGAACTATAAGAGTCAGAAAAGAAGGGATGAACCCCACTTACTATTTTTTTTGTGTGTGAAGAGCAAAATGGAAAGCCCATAAAAACATTCACAGACAAGATTTTCCTTACTTGAAACATTATGATTTAAGCTTTACTCTACAATTTTATAAAGTTGTATCATCTAGAAAGCTAGCTAGCAAGCACACATTAGTCTCAAACAAAAGGTAGCCTTTGAAAAAACAAACGTTTAAAAAAGTACTTAGTTGAGGTACAGTTGTGTGCGAGTTGCCAAGATTCTCCTCAAGCACCAGTCAGAGTACCTAGCCATGCTGCATGCCCACCTGCACCCAGCCCAATATGATGTATCTTAAAAGCCAGGAAGGTACAGACTCAGCTGTTGGCCATAGATACCAGCTACAAGGAGCCTATCTGCTTCAGTAGAACTCCAGAGCTCACTGAAGACCCTCCTTGATTCAATGGACCTATACAAGATCAGCAAGTACCTATCCCAATTTCAGACCCATTTCCGAGACTTCACTCTTAGGACCTTTGTTTGGAATTGAGGCCCTCCTTTTCTAGTGTTAGGTTTTCAAAACTAACAGACATTAAAAAACAAACAAACAAAACAAAACAAAAAACAACAAACAAAAACAAACAAAACCTTATCCAGGAAAGAACATTAGATTGAACATGTAACATTTCATATTAAGTCTAGCAAAATGACTTCATGTATTCTTTAAATGAATCTATTAATCATTAAAAAATTTTTTTTTTGAAAAAGTACTTACTCATTGCCTTAATTTTCCTTCTTCACTAAATAAAGATAAAATTTTCTTGGAGTAAGCCCAGAGACCTTTGTGTTTCTCAGTAATGGATATTAAGTATCTTTATTATTTGTTTCACATGGGATGGAAACAAATGTTGCATGGCAATGGATCTTAATAGGCAATTGATATTAATCAAAGTCCCTTAGCAATTATCAACAATCTTACCCTTAGACACACAGAGGTCAAAGGTGGTACATAATAATTCTTTGTTCTTTTCCTATAATTACTTTCCCAAGTACAAGGAATCTACCTTGTACAGGTCCTGGGAGACCCCCTACTCTGACCTCCTCTCTTGAGCATCTTACTTCAGTTTTTAACTGAATGCCTTTCCTGCTGGGTCTGTACTGATTCCACACCCATCTTCTTTTCAAAGGGTCAGGTACTCTGTTCCTTCTTTATTTTCCCTTCCCCATCCTTGGAGCACAGGATCTGGGGAGCAGACAAGCAGAGAAATTATTTTATGTTCTATGTATGGCCAATTCCAGTCCAGAATTATAGAAAGGCCTCTGAATAACACATGAGTACCTTTAATTCTAGGATTGAAAACAATTCTCAGAGTCTAAAAAGAATTTTACGTATTAAAAAGGGATAAAAACTAGGGCTGTCTTATGCCACCCCAATGATGATGTCACCTCAAAACATTTTACATTGTAAAAATATATACAATTATGAGCCCCAAATCATTAATTAAAAATATAAAAATTATAAAATTGATTATAAATGTAGAGATTGCATGAGAAAATATCTATTTTACTAGAACGATATAAGGAAACTACTTCACAATTTGACAAATCAAGTAGAAAAATTAATGAAAAAAGATAAGAGACATACTTAATGGAACTAAAATATCTTAGAATGCAAATTATTTGGTCTAACACAACATAAAAATATTTAAGTGCTCTTTCACCTGTAATTGTCTGTTTATCTTAATACATAGCCAAGCTGTGGAGAGCTAGGGCTTTGTTCCTTTCATCTTTGTTTTATACTTCTAGACTTTTAATGGGGGTTGATTATTAATTAATAAATTATAAAATAGATTGTACAACTCTGATAGCCAGTTCAGAGGTAAAGTAGGAATAATAGAAGATGGAAGAGAAGGAGGAAAGAAAAAAAAGTTAAAAAATAATTTTGATGTAAACCATATTTTTTTGCTTTGTATTAGATGATTTCAGAACACCATCTAAGTATTATTTAGAAACAGTAATTAAAACATCACAAAGGCATTTATATGCAAATGAATCCATGATAGGCAACCATGTACCCAACCTTTCCAGCACCTTCACATGTGCAACTATCTTTTCTACTATTTGACAACAATCCATACATTACTGGAAAGTTTTACTTTAGGAGTCTTTGTTATGTAGCCCGTGTGGCCAGTTATATTCTGTCCTGTATGTAGTCTCAGAAAGTGCCATAAAAAATGACGGGTGATTGTGAAGTATTTCTTCTCTCCCATCTGCTCCTGGGAGCTGCTCTACTTTAAGTCCTATTTTTATGTCATCAAATTGACAGTACCAATCTGCCAAGTGATGGATTCACAAACATTTACCTGTCAGCGTCCTTAGCAAAAGATCAAAACAAATCTCACATGTTACAATTAAATGTGCTCAGTTTTTCATAACACAATTTGGCACATGCTTTATCATGAGTGATTAGGGAGATACCTATATAAATAAGCACATCTAAATTGCTTAAGCACATATTAGATAAGTATTCCTAAGGCATTAAATCCACATTTAAATATCTAACCACCTGTCCAAACCTTATACCTCTCTTTTGTGTCTCTTCTAATGCATGAGAACTGATAATTACAAAGTACTTAAAACGTATATATAAACCACTTTTGCTGACTGGGGAAGTAAGTGGACAACTCTACTAAGGTATAAGAATGAAAGAAAACAAAAAAGTTCTCGAATCATTTACAGCACGCTTGTTTCTAAGAAAATATTAAAGTTGACTACATTCTTAAAACTTTAAGTCCAATTACTCTTCTGAACACTTTACTTTTCTTCTGCCTCGTATTTCCCCCAATGTTATTTGTCAGTCCTCTCTGATGTCAATTGGTAAAAAGTCATAATTCCCAGTTTACAAAAGGGAAACCCAAGGGAAGAACGGTTAGTTCAGCTGTTCTCAGAATCCAAACCCGAGTAAAGATCTATGAAAAATTTTCACACGTGCAAGGCAAAATATTTTAAAGTAATTATTTCTCCATTTTGGAAAATGGTCTGGAACTTTCTTTAGAAAATTAAACATAGAGCTACCATTGGATCCAAAAAACTCCACTCCTTAGTATACATGCAGCAGTATGAAATCATATATTCAAGAAAAAATGGTACACAAACATTCCTAGTGGCATTATTCAAAATAGCAAAAAGTAGAAATACTGAGTTCAGCAAGTGATAAACAAACAGATGAAATATAGTATATCCCATTTTTCAACAACAGACAAACTATGGAGAGCCCCAATGTCCAGTGAGTGATGAATGGATAAGGAAGTTGTGGCATGTATATACAACAGAATATTACTCAGCCATCAGAAAAATGAAATCTTGCCATTTGCAATGACATGGATGGGGCTAGAGGATATTATGCTAAGTGAAATAAGTCAGTCAGTGAAGGACAAATACCATATGATTTCACTCATATATGGAACTTAAGAAACAAAACATATGAAGGAATGGGAAGGAGGAGAAAAGGAGAGAGGGAAACAAGTCACAAGAGACTCTTAATGATGGAGAACAAACTGAGGGTTGATGGAGGGAGGTGGGTGAGGGATGGGCTAGATGGGTGATGAATATTAAGGAGGGTACTTGTGATGAACACTGTGTGTTGTACATAAGTGATGAACCACTGAATTCTACTCCAGAAACCAATATTGCACTGTATGTTAACTAAAATTTAAATAAAAAAAAAGAAAGGAATTATTTTGTGAATTTTTCATACAAACAACCTTATTCCATCTCTTGATGTGTCTTTTTACTCTGCGATTATCCTCTTTTTACTTTTTCACTGTTAGTATATCCTTTCTCATGCACAGTGAAGATAAAGCAGAGAAGGTTTTTTTTAAATATTTTAATGAACATACTTGAATGAATAATTTGCTATTCCTGCAATCGTGTCCTTTGTCATCCTTTCTTATTTTATTCCATCTATTGTTTCCCTCTGATCCATACATTTTTTTTTCCACCTATCTTTCAAATCCAACAGCACGGGACTAATTGGCTAGATAACAAATAGCACATAATTGGTGAAGTTCATTAAAAAAAAAAACTCAGTTCTTTTTATTCTAGTCCACCGTATTTTTCCATTACAAAGGACTTTTCCTACCTTTTAAAGAAACAATTTTGGTGCACCTGGGTGGCTCAGTGGGTTAAAGCCTCTGTCTTCGGCTCAAGTCATGATCCCAGGATCCTGGGATCGAGCCCTGCATTGGGCTCTCTGCTCAGTGGGGAGTCTGCTTGCCCCTCTCTCTCTCTGCCTGCCTCTCTGCCTACTTTGTCATCTCTGTCAAATAAATAAATAAAATCTTTATTATTTTTTTTAATTTAAAGAAACAATCTTTTTATATACATGTATGGTCAATACAGGAAGAAATTTTCAAAGTGACATAGTATAAATATTTTCATTATATTGTGTGACAATGCATATTTTTTGTCACATATAATGGAGATTCATAATATCCATGGAAGTAATTGAATATCCTTAAGAATTTTAAAGTCTAATCAATCTATATATTGGCAATACAGTCATCAAAATAATAGATTGTCATCTAACACTTTGAATTTTTTTTTTTTGTATTTTTGGAGAAATAAGTTGTATTCATTGACAACTAACTGAAATACCAATGAACTGGGTGGTTCTCTGAATTATGCTCTATTATCTAAAAATAAGCCTGAAATTAGATTCTAGGTCCAAAATAGCCAATGCAATAACTTAGAGGGTGTTTTTAAGAGGGTGATACTTGTGGTGAACAAAGTATAGTGTATGGAGAAATTAAATCATTATGTTCTATTCCTGAAACTAATGTAACTTTGTGTGTCAACTACATTCAAATTAAAAAAAATTTTAAAAGATCATGACACTAACATATTTAGAATAAAATTACTGTTGTAGTCTCCGAAGCCTTGTCTCTTGTTTCTCTGAAAAAAACAAACAAACAAACAAACCAACAAAACCTTAACATGACTAGGTCAAGATAGCCATATTCTGTGCTTACTGTCCAATATTTTGTGTGTATAATGCTATTATGTCCCTAGCAATGAAGAATTTAAATCTTGTACAACATGAAGAATTGTTACATGGGACATTCCCAGCATACTCTATTTTTTACCTGAGGTCCCATCCAGCTTAGAATTGTTTTGGATTTTTCAATCTGAATTGTGCTTTCATGTCAAGTTTTTTAATTCTTTGCCTAGTCCTAGACTTTGAAGATTTTCTCTATTTTTTCTAAAAGCTATATAGTTTTAAGTATTACATTTAAAAATCCATAATCTTTCCAAAACTATTACGTATCTTATTTTTATGTATTACATGTAGAATATGCATGTTATATCTACACATACATTACATACCTGTAACATTTACAAATAATACATCTACATGTATTTATATTATATAATATTATATAATTTTATATAATATAAATATATAATTATATATTATATATTTTCTATATTCTATATTCTATATTCTATATTATATAATATTATATAATACATACATGTATTATATATACATATACACCAGATATATAAAGTTAAATATGGTCTTAAAATTTTAAGCCCTATGTAATTTTCTAGATGTTTTTCTTTGCTTCATATTTACCCCATGTTATTTATACATATAAAATACATACTATACATTATAATATGTAATATATAGGATATGTTATTATATCACATATCATGCATGTCCACTGTAATACCTAGAACTTCCAGCATTATGTTGAATAAGTCATAAAACTGGACATCCTTTCTTCATTTCCAATCCTAGGAGCAAAGCATTTTATTCTTTCACCATTTCATTAGGTTTGATATTTTCTGTTTTTGTTTTTGTTTTTTTTAAATTTAATTATAGTTCCTCTATTGGGTTTTACTACATCAATTTGGTATACCATATGATTTTTCTTCTTCAGCTAGTTGATATGATAATTTTTATTGACTGGTTTTTTTTTTTTTTTTAATGCAAAACCAGTCTTGTATACCTAAAAAAAAATCACTCATGGTCATAGTGTATAATTATTTTACATACTTTTGGATTAAATTTGCTTACACTTTTTTGCGGATTTTGCATCTTGTTCATGGTCTATAGTTTTCTTTTATGTACAGTTTCTTTTTCTGGTTCTACTATCAGGGTAATACTGGTCTCTTAAAATGAGCTGGAAAGTGTTTTCTTCATTTATATATTCTGGAAGACATTGTGTAAAATCAGTATTAACTGGTCTTTAAATATTTGGTAGGATTTCTTTGGTAAAACAATCAACATCGGGGATTAATGTTTAGACATTTTAATTAAAAATTCAATTTATTAAATGGTTAATGAGACTGTATAGATTGTCATCATGGTTAAATTTTGGTAATGTGTGTTTTTTAACAAACTGAACTATGTAATCAGGATTTTCAAATTTATAAAGTGAATTATTTTTAAGATTATCTTAATATCCTTTTAATGTCATGGGCTTGAAGTGATACTCCTATTCAGTACCGTCATTGCTGATTTGTGTTTTCTCCCCTTTTATTTTTGTCCATCTTGATAGAGATGTATTCACCTTAATGATTTTTTCAAGTGACCTGTTTTTTGTTTTATTGACTTTTATATCTTTTACCTTTTTTCAATTTTACTAATTTTAACTGTCATCTTTACTATTTTTTGTATTCTTTTTGCTTTGATTTTATTTTGCTCTTATTTTCCTAGTTTCTTAAATTAGGAAATTAGGTTATTTATTTGAGAACTTTCCTTGTTCTTAATACAAGTATTCAGTTCTATATGTGCTTTTATATTTAATGGTAAGAAAATAGATGCTTTCCATCTAAAATTAGGAACAATGGAAGTATATTTTCTGTCACAACTGCTAGGCAACATCATACTGGAAGTCATAACTAATGCAGTAAGACAAATTAATGAAGTAAAATGTATACATATTGGGAAAAAAATAAGCTGTCTTTATTCATAAGAGACATGATTATCTATATAGGAAATCCCAAATCAACAGAAATTCCTGGAACTAATAAATAATTATAGCAAGGTCACATATGAGTTAACATAAAATAGTCAAATATTTTACTATATACTAATAATGAACAATTGGAATTTGAAAATAAAACATAATATAATTTATATTAGCATCTACAATCTCATATCTAGATATAAATCTAACGTACTATGTACAAGATCTATGTAAGGAAATCTATAAAACTCTGGTGAAAGAAATAAAAACATATAAATTAATGAACATGGATTCCATGTACATCGATAAGAAGATTCAGTAATATATGGATGGCAATATTCTTCCCAAATTCAATCCACAGATTAAACAAATTCCCAATCAGGGCACTGGATGGCTCAGTTGGTTAAGTGCCTGCCTTTGGCTCAGGTGATGATCCCAAGGTCTTGTGATGAAGACCCATATCAGACTCCCTGCTCAACAGAGAGGAGTCTGTTTCTCCCTGTCTCTGTGCTCCTCCCCCTACTAGTGTGCACTCACTTTCTCTCTCAAATAATTAAATGAAATCCTTAAATAAAATCTTCAAAAAAACCCAAACAAATTCTCAATCAAAAAGCTAACAAATTATTTTGAGGATACTAACAAACTGATACTAAAGTTTATGTGAAAATGCAAAGACTCAGAGTAGCCAACTCTGTAACAAAGAACATTTTCAAAGATTAGCAATACCCAACTCCAGGCATTGTATTAGCAGAAGAATAGACAAATGTATCAATGGAACAGAATAGAGAGCAGAAAAAAAATTCCACACATATATAATCAGATGAATTATGACAAAGGAGTAAAGGCAATTCACTGGAGAAAGGAGAGCCTTTTCAACAAATGGTCCTAGGATACCACATGCAAAACAATTAAAAAAATAATAATCTAGACACAGACTTCACACCATTAACAAAAAATAAGTCAAATAGATCTGTCTTCATCAGTTCATAATAAAAAACCATAAACTGAGTAACTTAATAGCAGAAATGTATTTTGGTCAGTGCTGGAGGCTGGGAAGTCCAAGATTAAGGTGCTGGCTAATTTGATGCCTTGTGAGAACCCTCTTCTTGACTTGAAGATAATTTCCTTCTCACTGTGTGTTCACCTGGCCTTTCCTGGAATCAATCTCTTTCATGATCTCTGTCTTTTTTGTCTCTCTGTCTCCCCTCTTCCTCTTCTTATAAGGCTACCAGTTCTATTAAATTAGGACTCTACCCTAATGACCTCATTTAACCTTAGAAACTCTATCACTGAATATAGTAAGGCTGGTTGATAGGGCTTCAGCATATGAATTTGGGTGAGGACAACACAATTCAATCTATAACATTCCATCTCTCACCATCCCAAATTCATGTCCTTCTTGTCTGTAAAATGCATTCACTGAATCCCAACAGCCCCAGAAATCTTAACTTGTTCTAGCATCAGTTATAAATTCTAATGGCAAAAAGTTTCATATAAATATCATCTATGACACTATTATCTGTTTTTTGGGCATTGAGTTTGAGGAGTTCTTTATAGATCTTGGATATCAGCCCTTTGTCTGTAGTGTCATTTGCGAATATCTTCTCCCATTCTGTGGGTTACCTCTTTGTTTTGTTGACTGTTTCCTTTTCTATGCAGAAGCTTTTGATCTTTATGAAGTCCCAAAAGTTCATTTTCGCTTTTGTTTCCTTTGTCTTTGGAGACAAGTCTTGAAAGAAGTTGCTGTGGCTGATGTTGAAGAGGTTACTGCCTATGTTCTCCTCTAGGATTTTGATAGATTCCTGCCTTATGTTGAAGTCTTTCATCCATTTTGAGTTTATCTTTGTGTGTGATGTGAGAGAAATGTTTCATTCTTCTATACACAGCTGTCCAATTTTCCCAGCACCATTTATTGAAGAGACTGTCTTTTTTCCACTGGATATTTTTTCCTGCTTTGTCAAAGATTATTTGACCATAGAGTTGAGGGTCCATATCTGGGCTTTCTACTCTGTTCCATTGGTTTATGTGTCCGTTTTCACACCAGCAACGGCCACAATCACCAAACTGTAGAAAAAGGCAAGATGCCCTTCAACAGATGAATGGATAAAGAAAATATGGTACACATATACAATGGAATATTATGCAGCCAACAGAAAGGATGAATACCCAACTTTTGTATCAACATGGACAGGAGTAGAGGAGATTATGCTGAGTGAAATAAGTCAAGCAGAGAAAGTCAATTATCGTATGGTTTCACTTACTTGTGGAGCATAAGGAATAACATGGAGGACATTAGGAGAAGGAAAGCAAAAGTGAACTGGGGCAAACTGGAGGGGGAGACAAAGCATGAGAGACTGTGGACTCTGAGAAACAAACTGAGGGTTTTGGAGGGGAGGGGTGGGGGGGGTTGGGTGAGCCTGGTGATGGATATTAAAGAGGGCATGTATTGCATGGAGCCCTGAGTGTGGTGCAAAAACAATGAATCTTGGAACACTGAAAAAAAAATTAAATTAAGATGTTTAAAAAAAGGTATTATATAACCCTTCAAAAAATAAATAAATAAATAAATATCATCTAAGGCAATTATTGGTGAAACTCAAGGCAGAACTCATCCTAAGACAAAATTCCTCCCCATCTGTGAACCTGCGAAACCGGATGAGTTAATGCACCCTAAAATACAATGGTGGGATAGACATAGGATGGACATTCCCCTTCAAAGGGAAGAAATTGGAAGGAATAAAAAAGTGATGGGTCCCAAGCAAGTCCAAAATCTAGCAAGGCAAATTCCCTTCCATCTTAAGCATTGAATACAATACTTTTTGGTTTGATTCTCTGCCTTCCAAAACCACTAAGACAACAGATCTTTCCCATAACATTAAGTGGGGTTTTGTCCCCATGACTGGGTTGGGCCAGCGTTCTGCCTCCCTGCCCCAGGCTCTGCCAAGTGATCCAAACCCATGGTTCTGCCAGGCATTCCTACATTCAGGGCTTTGGATGGAGGCCATCTGATCTGTTGAAACCAAGGCAGTTACCCTGATGAAATATGAATTACCTTTGAGGTCATTTTTTCCTCTTCCTGAAAAATAACACACTTTGCAACCAACTAACACTATCATCCCATCTTATCAAACACAAGAAGGCCAACAGCATTCCTTTCCTTTGTTCTATCTCTGTCCCTTCAGTTCAAACTGACAATGTTTCTGTTCCTATATCAAGTGATAGCAGCCACACCCTTAATGCTTCTTCAGAACATGCTTTCTCATTTTTGGCACTGTGAATAGGCTGAGAATTTTCCACATCTTCAAGTCCTGGTCCCTTTTTGCCTAATAATTCCTTCAATTAATCTCTTTCCCTTCACATTTTACTATAAGTCATCAGGTGGAACTAAGCTGTTCTTGTAACAATTTACTTAAAATATCTTCAGCTAAATATCCAAATTCATCACAAGTTCTATTTTCCACAAAACACTGGAACACAGTTCAGTCAAGCTCTTTGCCACTTTATAACAAGGATGTCCTTTCATCCACTCTCCAATAACATGTTCTCAGATCCACTGGAGATCACACCAGAATCTTCTTTTCTAGCATGCATCTTAAAACTCTTCCAGCCTCTAGCCATTATCCAGTTTTAAAGCTGCCTCCACATTTTAAGTATTTTGTTAGAACAACATCCCACTTCTCAGTGTCCATATCTGTATTAGTGAGCTTGGGCGTCCATAACAAAATATCATCAAATTATTTTCTCACAGATGTGGAGGTTGTAACTTTGAAATCAGGTTGTCAGTATGTTCAGCTACTTCTGAGCGCACTCTTCCTGGCTTGCAGATGGCCACCTTCTTGCTGTATCCTCACATGGTGGAGAGAGGTAGAGAGCCAGCGCTGTGATGTCTATTCTTGAGGGCTCTGTCCTTGTGACCTCATCTAAACCTGATTATCTCCCAAAGACCTCATCTCCAAATAGTACCACACCAGAGCTTAAGCTTTCAACATGTGAATTTTGGAGACACAATTCAGTCCATAGCAGCAACTTTAGAATATGTTTGGCAGTTTCTTATAAAACTAAACATATTCTTAACATGGAATTCAGCAATTATGTTCCTTGGTATTAACCAAACTGAGTGAAAACTTCTGTCCACACAAAACCCTGCACAGAGACATTTACAGCAGCTGTATGCATAACTGTGAAAATTTTAAAGCAAAAAAGATGTCTTTCAGTAGTTAAATGGATAAATAAATTGTGGTAGATCCAGATAATGGGATATTACTCAGCATTAAGAAGAAAGGAGCTATTAAGCCATGGAAAGACATGGATGGAACTGAAGTCCATATTCTAAGTGTAAAAAACCCACTATTAATAGGCCGCTAACTATGTGATTCCAACTATATGGCATTCTGAAAAAGGCAAAACTATGGAGACAGTAAAAGGTCAGCAGTTGCCAGGGGTTAGGGGCAGGAATGGATGTTGTAGGCAGAACACAGGGGGGTTTCAGGCAGTGAAACTATTCTGTGTGATATAATAATGGTGAATACATCATTTTATATTTGTCAAAATCTCAAGAATGTACACCAAGAGAGAACTCTAATGTAAACTATGAACTTTAAGTGACAGGGATGGTTGATATAAGTACACTGATTTTAACAAATGGACCAGTCTGGTATGTCATGTTGATAGTGGGAGAATTGTGGGGACAGGGGTTATATGGAAACACTCTGCATTTTCTGTTCAGTTTTGCTGTGAACCTAAAACTGCTCCAAAAAATAAAGTGCATTTTTAAAAAATTAATGGTAGTATCTAGGAAATAGGTGTTTACTGTAAGTATTTCAACTTCCTGTATGTTTGAACATTTTCAATAATAAAACTTTAAGAAAAAAATCTGCCCCAACATTTCCCTTGCCTGTATTTCATATGCTTCCTCTTCCTTCATCCCTTCCTCTCCATGTACATACACTCCTACACACATCAGGAATCAGCCACTTTCTCTTTATAAGGAGTTTTCCACAATCTTGTCTTCTATTTTCAGATGTTTCAACCTTACATTCATTGCCATGTTGTGTTTAGGCTTTGTTTCCAGAAAAGAGGAAGAAAGAAGCTTGTTTAGTTTCTCATGTTTTCAGGAAATAAAAGTTTCTTTATTTGGTTTATTGTTACTACTACTATAATGAATTGTTTACTGTCCACTTGACACCATCAACCATCAGATTCCTCTTCCTTGTTTGAAAATGTTGCCCAGATCCAGTCTGTTACACTGTTTTTATTTCTTCTATTATTTCAAATACCCAACAGTGATTCTTCAAGTACTAGAGGGATAAAATTCATTTGGTAACCATTCTTGTTTACAACTATGTTTCCACTTTGAAAGTCATTTCTAGTTTAAGGGAGCTTATGAATTCAAAACTACCATTTGTTAGTATCATGATATGAAGAGTATACTCTCAATCTTTCTTTAGTGAATCCATTTTTTGGTTCTCAAAGTTTTATTAATAATGTATACATGCATTGTGGTCTTGTGTGTAAATCTAAAGATCCCATGGCTAAATTCAGCTCTGTTACAAAATGTTGTAAATTATTCTATATCTTCCTAATAGTAGAATGCTTCTTCTGGATTTTCCAAGGACTTTATTTTATCACTAACATATGTAAAGTGATGGTAATAGCAGCATGTAGTTCATTGGCTATTGGGAGAATTTAAAGGAATATCAGATATAAAGCATATAAAACTCTGTGTGCAAGGGTTAAAAATTAATTTTTTTTAAAAATCTGCATTTACCAATATATTTTAATTTTGTTTTTCTTTAACTCTAATAGGTACACTTTACTGAACATAGAGAAAAATGCAGTCGTTTCATAGATACAGATCTCCATGCTTCTATCTCCATGTATCTATGCCCTTTCTTGTTGAATACAGGATAAATTATCTGAATAAGGACTCTGAACCAATCCTTTTTTAAATACTGCATAAAATTTTCTATAAGCCACTTTCAAAATCATACTTAAAATTGTAGTTTCATGCTAAAAATTATATCACCTTTCATGTTAAAAACAGGGGTCTCAATTAAAGCTCTAACTAGATTAAATAGAGGCATGGAAATGTTGGGTTAAGCCTGACAAGCATGCTCTAATGGTCCTTTTCCAATGCAATATTGTTATTGTATTTTTATCATTAACAATGAAAGTCCACCTAGTTTTCCAAGAATGGATTAATAAAGAACATCAAATTACTGAAAGATTTAATACTGCAAAAATGTATTACATTGGTTAAAAAACATATATTTGTCCTTTTAAATAAAAATTAAATAGATATTAGTGAAAGGTATAATAAACAAGGAAGGTCAAATACAATCTCTGCCAACTCTGCTAAAATCCCTCAAACAAATGACATTGATTTCACAGAGGAATGACCGTCAAGTGGGTAAACATGATATTTACACTTACTGTACTGATACCAGAGTTGCAAGCCAGAAAAAGATTTTCAAAACAACATTTTAAAGTTGCACATATCATGCTCTCCAAATACTCAGATATTTTTTTCTGTGGTGTTTCCTTATGGCCAGATACTCTCCAATCTGGTGCCCTTCCAGTATTCTCAGTCCCCCACACTGTTAAAGGCCATTGCATATGACTGGAAGCAAGAGACCAGATCACTGGCCAAACAGATGGTGAAGAACAGTTAATTGACCCACTTGAGAAGATGATCAGTAACTCAGACTATGGATTCATCAAGGGAAATGAATAATAAATTACATCTGCTTTAATGAATTAAAAAATGCAATGCTTTCTCAATTGCTTATTTCAAACAATATAAAAAGTATTTAAGGTACTAGGCAGTTTTAATATAGTAATCTCTTAATTCTGATGACAATTTTATGGTTTAGCAATCCTAGTATTCTCATTCTACAGATGAGGAATCTGAGGCACTGGATAATTAAAGAATTCATCCAGAGTTACTTAAAATATAATGAAGTAAGCCAAGAATCAAAAGTAGGTAAGTTTTCTCCAAAGTCCTTAAATAACTACACTACATTTCTGCATGGAATCCTAGAATACTTCAAACTACATTTATAATTATAAAAGTAAAATAATATAATAAAATAATATAAAAACACAATTTGGAAAGTACAGAAAGGTTAAAAAAAAAAGGACAGTTGGCTGTTACCCTTCCATTTAATGGAAAAGTATTTTTTAAAGATGTTATTTTCCTTTATTTATTTGATAGAGAATATGCACAAGTGGGAAGAGGGGCAGGGGTGGGGGAGAGAGAGAGGGAGAGGGAAAGAATCTTAAGCAAACTCCATTCTGATTGAGGAGCCTGACCTGGGGTTTGATCTCATGACCCTTGGATCATGACTTGAACTGAAATCAAGAGTCAACACTGAGATCATGACTTGAGCTGAAACCAAGTTGGATGCCCAACCAACTGAGCCACACAAGCACCCCTAAAGGAAAAGTGTTTTAAAGTGTGGGCATACTTAACAGTTGTAATCATGTCTATATATTCTACATTTTAATCTGTTTTTCTTTTATTAAAAATTTCTGGTTTTCTTTTTATATTATATTGCAAGCATTAGTTCCAATCAGTAAAGAACTTGGTATTTGTAACTTTTATTTTTATAACCAGAAAAAAAGAAGAGTAACATAAATATCAATGACTTCTCTTGGACCCATCAGAGAATTAAAGTCATAGGGCAAACTGCTGCTCTTGAAATCTGGAGACACAGGTGAACACAGAGAATCACAGTTGAGATCAACTTACCTGGAACAGAATTTGCTGGAACCATAAACTGTTAAGATTACTTAAGGGACAGTTTTGACAAATGGTCAGAGGCCAAGTGGGGAGTAGGCTGGGTGTAAGAAATTTCTGAGAGTCATAATTGTTGCATTCCCTCATACTTTACATACATTAGCAAATCCAGTATGTTCTCATGTTGAAGAGCCAAGAAAAAATCACCTTGTATTTCTTGCAAGAGCAAGGGAAAAGATACCATTTGGAAATACACCCAAAGTAATCCCCATAACAAAAGCTTATTCTCCAGGAGAAAAGACTTTGCCAGATCATTACTATATCTGGGAACAATTACCCACTCCATCCAGCTGGCCTTTCTGTTTCACCTAACAGGGAAAGAAATCTAAGAAACTTTTGTGATGGTCATAGCCAAGGGAACAAGATGATTAAAAGACTGAAATTTAATCGTGAGATTATTGACCACCCTCCCTCCCCTGCTCTCCCAACCCCTCACATAACCACCTCATTAACAGTCTCCAGTATAGTAAGATAGAGCTGGAAGGCTCAGACTCTATTTAAGAAGATCTTAGGGAAATGGCAAGGGAGACAAAAATGAAGATTCTAGAGGAATTTGAAATGCCTGTCACCTGTAGCTAAAGCAAAAATTAAACACAATCTGATGTAAGCCAGATTAGCATAAAACCTCACATTAAAGGCCTGTTTGTATCAATCCCTGTTATCTCATACAATATGCCAGTCTTCAACAATTACAAGATGTTTTAACAGATAAGATATAATAGTCTGAAGAGACAAAGCAAGCATCAAAACCTAACTCAGATATAATACAAAAATTGGAGTTACCAGAGAATTTTTTAAAATGTATCATTATTAACATGTTACAGGTAAAAGCAGAGAAAATGCAAGGACAAATGGTTACTGTAAGTTGAGTGAAGGAAAATCTAAAAGGAAATACTAAAAATCAAAAGGAGTGATAGAAATGAAGAGTATCTTTGATTCATCAGGAGAATAGGCATAGTAAAGACTGAGTCAGTGAGCTTAACATAATCAATAGATACTTCCTAAACCGTATTGCAAAAAGAACTTTTAAAAAAGTAAAACAAATGAATAATACATAAATAAATAAACCCAAACAGAATATTTAAGAATGGTGTGATGATTTCAAAAGGTGTAACATCCATGTAACTGGAATACCTGAAGGAGAAGAAAGAGAATAGAGCAGACAAAATAGTCAAGTTAATATTGGTTCAGAACTTTATTAATAGTTATGGACACCAAGTTATAAATCCAGAAATCTCAGAGAATACGAAACAGGATAGAATCTATACCCAGGTATATCATATAACTAAACTGGAGAAAACCAAAGTCAAATGAAAAAAAATTTAAAAGAAACTGGAGCTTGGGGGAGATACTACTATATTGCAAGTACTCTCTCATGTCTATAATTGTCTTTCTAAATTATGGTTTTGAATGACTACATAAAGTTTCATCATTGCTATATGCTTCAGTATATATAATCATTTCAAGGTTATAAGACCCATTTTTATAATGTACACAGTGTTTAAGAAAATATCTTACATGTGTAATGTTTTAAATATTTCTGATTTCTTTTACAAATATAAATACCCTAAGAATTAGAATGGCTGAAATCTGCTGATTTTACATCATTGAAAAATGTTGAGTAACTGCTCTTTAAACAGACTACAATTACACTCTAATTAACTGTATATAAAGTTTTTCTCCACACCAAAGTGAACTCTAATGGTTTGTTTTTTGTTTTTTGTGTGGTTTTTTTTTTTTTTTTGTAATCTTAGTAAATCTAGGAGATGTAACATAGTGGTTACTAATATTATTCCTAATAGGAATTGAAGTTTAGTAAGTGCTAGTCTTTGTTCTATGCCTTTACCTGTATTAACTCATTTAATTCTCATATGGTTATGAGGTAAGTACTATTAATATCGTCACTTGTGGATGAAGCGATAGTCACAAAATATGATAAATAACTTGTTCCTCACAACCAGGAACCATCAAAGTTGATATTTGAACCTGACCATTATTGCTACATAATGAATATTATATTTTCAAATATTTTATGTATTTATTTGAGAGAGAGAGAGAGAGAGAAAGAGCAAGCAGGTAGACACAGAGGGACAAGCAGACTCTGCCCTGAGAATGAAGTCTGATGCAGGGCTCCATCTTATGACCCCAAGATCACAACCTGAATTGAAATCGAGTTGGACACTTAGTCTGAGCCATCAAGGGTCCCCTAGAATGAATATTATTAACACTAATGTGTAACTACTTTCTTGAGATTAAATATACTGTTTTATGTAGTCATTTCATGCTTTTTTCCATTTTATTTTATTTCTTTTCAGTGTTCCAGCATTCATTGTTTATGTACCACACCCAGTGCTCCATGTAATACATGCCCTCCATAATATCCATCACCAGGCTCACCCAACTCCCCACCCCCCGCCCCCTCCAAAACCCTCACTTCATGCTTTTAACCCTTTCTTGCATCTTCACAGAATAAAGGACTAAAAATTTAAAATTATTTTCATATGGTATGAATGAATAAATATGCTAATTGTTATTTTTAATATTTTTTTTACTTTGAGCTATTTATGGCATTTTATGGCAAAAAATTTGATTTTTAATACAGAAATCTACCTGTCATTTCCTTGATTTTCTGCCTTTAATGTTATTATGCTTTGGAAAGGTGATCTTTCTCCTCTATTAAATAAATATTGGCCTGTATTTTCTAATTTCTTCAAGTCAGTTTTAATTTCTTATTTCTTATTTCTTACTCAGTGTGTGTGTGCTTATATATTTTTAATAATTTTCCTTTTTCCCCATTTTTTTATCCCCTCCACCTAAAACACAGTTGTTAGCTAATTGAGCTAATGACTTTATTTATTTAAATCACAAAAGAATATGCGATTTAAATTTTCATTTTTTTCATGTAATAAAGTTTTCTGTATGCTTAAGTCTCAGTCTGTTTGTTTTTTTTTCCCCTGCAAGTATACTATTTCCTTCATTATTAAAACTTTATGTTATCTGATTATATGCTTCCTTTCTCTATTCCAATTATAAGCATCTACAGAAATGGGTTTTCTTTACTTTGGATGAAGTAAGTCTAGTCAGTGGTTCCCAGAAGTGACTGTTCACTCTAACCCCCACCCCAGTGAATCAGCCAATTAGTTAACTGACATTTTAATTCCAATTGTGTTGCATATATAGAATTAATAGAGAGACAGACAGGATATTTATAATAGGCAACTTTCATAATTCAGTCATTTCAGGTTAGTCAACTTTCATAATTTTATAAAACTCATTCTTATGTGCATTAATGATTTCACACTATTTTACTAATGTGGTTTAGAATTTAAAAAAGTCCAACTGCTTGTCAGTTTAGTTGTTCTAGAATTTCTGTTGATTTCTGAAATTAAAAAAGAATGAACAATTTGGTGGGTTTTATTGTTAAATTAAATATTCTGATTATCTTTTTTCTCTGATTATATATTAGCACACAAAAAATAATTTTCCACCTTTTAATGTTAGCTTACTGTACATTTTCTTAAAATTTCAATTTAAAAATTAAATTGTTCCAATTTAGAATCTTAATGTTGCTTAAAATATCTAGTTAATAATAAATGGTAGAAATAATACCGGGTATACTTATACCTGATTCTACTGGAACAGGCTTTATATTTCATATATTTGGAATGAGATATTTTTTAACTAGACATGTCATCCTCATCTCCAAGTTTAGTAGGCATTTCTTCACTTCATTTTGGAAGTGTTTTCTGAATATCACTAAATGTATTGTTAATATAACCTGAGATAATGTACTATTTTATTGTTGAATTGTGTCTTTTTAGCAGGCATTTGTTATCTAGCCTTGGATCTCCCTATAAGTAGGATTTTTCTTTCCTGACTTTGATTCCTTTACCCTGAGCTTATCCAGGTCATAGAAAACCACCATTGCCAATGATTTGAGAGCATGTATCTGGTCCTATCTGTGTTACTGTACTTTTGAGCCCCAAATGTCCTAAATGTCATCTGCGTATTCATTCAACACACACTTGTTGGGAGTTTACTATGTGCTAAGGCAGTCAGCGAACTTTTTCTATAAATGAATGGATAGCAAATATTTTAGGTTTCATGGGTCATATAAATTTTCCCTGCCCTGTTCTCTCCTTTTCCTCCTCCTCTTCTTCCTCCTGTTTCTCCTCCCCCTTCTTCTGTTTTTTTTTTCCTTTGCAACACTTTGAAAAAAAAAATAAAGCATTCTTAGCTCATAGGCCATATATAGGGTGTCTGTCAACTTCTGTTATTATCAGGCTTACAGTGGTGAGTGACGAGTGATGCTGATAATGGCCAGGCATTTACAGAACTCACAAAAATTGCAATTGACTGAAAAGAACTCCAAAAGAACAGGCCACTGTGATACTATCTGCAAGCTGGGAGATTCAGGGAAGACCATTTAGCAGCATTGGACTGAAACCTAAAGGGTTGTGTAACCTGTGAATTACTGTCTTGTCCTGTTAGTCTTAAATTTTCAGTCTCTCGGAAACCTTAAATCCCAGGAAGGAAAGGCCAACAGAAATCTTCATCACTACTGTATCATCAGGTTCTAATTTCATGCTATCAAGGGTTATGTAATTATTTGCTGGATAGATGAAGATCAGAGACTAAATAGAACAAAGGTGGAAGAGGTATTTTTCAGGTTCTCTTCATATTTCTTGAATATAAGGTGGCTTATATTCAAACAGCTTGCATTGTCCTGAGCCTGTGTGGGAAGTTAGATCACTACGATTTTGTTGGCACAGGCTCTATTTCATAAGGTGAAGTAGAAATATACTTTAATGTGAAGACTAGGTAGTGATTTATCAATCAACTGTCACTTTTCATTAATTGGAAAGTTCTTCCAGATTCTGACAAAAGGCTGTCATTCTCACTTCCATGGATTATTTCAGATTTTTATCCATTTCTATGCCTTCTTAAGCATTTTGGGAGGGAGGTATGAAAAATCCCATCTGAGTCTGCTAGATAAATCAGAAACAGAATCACAGATTTCAGAGGTAAAAAGGTTCTTTATCCCAGCCTTAAATTTATATATTTCAGTTCTTTGGCGAATGATAAAGTAAAAAAAGTGGTGCTGCTAAGATCATGAGTGGGTTTTACCTGAGTTTGGCAAATCCAGAAAAAATACTTTTAATTCAGATGCCTCTGCCCTAGGGTCTTTAAGGGCCACTAAGATTTCTTTTTTTGTTTCATAGATAGCCAGGGGTGTGTGTGTTGGGGGCGGGTATTGTTTTCTTTCATTTTATTTTATTGTAGGCATATCTTATTTTTAGGTAGAGTTTAAATCTTAGAGGATTCCTTCCTTACTCTCGCATGTCCCACCCTTGATGCTCTACTTCAAGAAGACATCTTCATTTTCACTGCCATGACCCTAGGCTGAACTGTCATTTCTGGTCACTAACACCACTATAAAGGTTTCCCAACTCCATCTACATTCTTTTTTTTTTTTTTTTAAAGATTTTTTATTTATTTACTTGACAGACAGAGATCACAAGTAGGCAGAGAGGCTGGCAGAGAGAGAGAGAGGAGGAAGCAGGCTCCCTGCTGAGCAGAGAGCCCGATGTGGGGCTCGATCCCAAGACCCTGGGATCATGACCTGAGCCGAAGGCAGAGGCTTTAACCCACTGAGCCACACAGGTGCCCCTCCATCTACATTCTTGTACCACCATTTTCTTCTAATGTCGCCTCTTGAATTATAATTTAAAAATACAAATGCGATTATCTCATAAACCTTTTAAAAACCCTTCAGCAACTTTTGTTAGCTGCGAAGACTTATTTCAGTATGGATTGTACAAAAATAGGTGTTTGAGTTGCCTTCCGCCCCCAGACTCGCGGCATTATCAACCAGAAACTTCTTAGTTTCCCATGTCAGTCAGCCTGGCCTTATTGCCATTCCACCAATCATATCGTTCCTTTTCACCTGCAGGCCTTCACAAATCCTGAAAGCTGTACTTTCATAATCCTTCCCAGCACTGAGTATTAATCCTCATTTTCATTCCTAGTCCAGATGGAATGTCCTTTTCTTCACGATGCTATGGTATTGGTTAGATTTCTCCATTTACCAGCTTTTAGCTCCCTGTTATTTGCATACAGAATATTTGTCAGAAATATGCAAAGAGCTAGAACTAGAGTTAAATGTAGATGAAAGAAGGAAAAAATGTGCTGGTAATAATAATCACAATTAGTCCATTAAAATATTAAAATTATTACTTTAGGGAATTAGAATGAAGGGATTGGTATTACTATGCACGTGCGTGTTTCTTTATGTATACATATGCTTTTATATTTTTCACATACTTTACACGTAGTTTTGCAATTATCATGTATTGCTTTTAGAATTAAGGAATAAAGATTGTTTTTTTTTCTCTCTCATCTATCAGAAGGTATATTTAAAGTGGTCAGGAAAGGTTATTTTAATTCTAGGGCACATAGAATTTTAACACCATGTGTTATACTAAGTTGTCACTCTTTATATACTTGGTGAATATACTAATAAAGAAAGAAACAATGAAAAATGATTTAATAGATAAATGAATACAACACCTTTGTCACAAACCTACTGTGACTTATTTAAAGTTTATTTTTCTTCTACTTCAGTTTTGTAGGTCTGCAGCTTTATTTTTCCAGATTAAAAAAGAAAGCATAAAATTTGATAAATTAACCTACAGCATTTCCTAAAGCTGTTTTTGCCTCAAGCAGCATTCTTTAAATAGGTGTATTCTAAAGACCAAGTCTTAAAAAGTAGAAAATAGGGTGATGGTAGAATAGCAGGAAAAATGTTTCAGGTATAAGAATAAGCTTTACAACTCAGTTAACACCACCTGGACATTATCTTAGTCTACTAAAATGCAAAACCCAGTGTGAAGAACCCAGTGTTGGATTCTTATATTTAAGAAGCATGACCAAGAAATCATCTTCTACCAGAGGATTCCAAATTTCAAGCAGCATTTCTGAGTCTGAAAAAATCTTCCAGTAGAGCTTTTCTTCCCTATAATTCCTTATTAATATTTAAGGAAAGGTGTCAAAATGTATTACCTAACGAATTCTTCAAAAATGAAGCATCTCTCTAAGGAAGTAGTGGTACTAGGGACTTCAATAATCTATCTGAAGCACATACAGCAACATCTGGATTATTTGCAAACTATTAGCTTTAGACCCAAAATAGCTTTTATGTTGCTATGTAATCACTACTGTGCATTTCCTTACATCTCTGGGGGTTGCACCAAGAAATAAGTGCCAACCTTTTTAAAGAAATGCTTAGATTTAACACATCATGGCGGATTAATTAATTTCTGTACAACCAGCTGATTTTCTGCTGTTCTGCCACTGTCACCTTTACTACTCAGTGTTGATACAGATATGATATCATGAACAAAAGAGTGTGCAAAATTGCAGATTTTTAAAAAGGAATGCATTTGGGTGGGAGTGGTAAAGATAAAGTGCATGATATTCTTCTTCCCTCAGTCATAAGAAATCAAATATTTACATAGAGTAAAATGGTCAAGGCTTCCTTTTCTTGTAAAGAAACCCAAATGTTAATTTCTGTAATTGTACTAGTAGAAAGTATAATCTTGATACTATGCAAAATGAAACCTTTGGAACAAAATCATATTTACTGTGAATGCATTATGCAGAGCAATGTTAAAGCAGAGAGTTTGAAAGAATGAGAAAAGTTCAATTTAGGAATTTTTTTCTTGGTGTGTTTGCCAAAGCTTTAAACTCTCTGTTAATGGGACAACCTGAAAATAAATATGAAAGGGCCAATGAAATTAAAAGTAGCAAGCCCAAGGGAGAGTCAAGATGGCAAAGGAGTAGCAGACTGACATGACATCAGGTCGCAGGAATTCAGCTAGATAGTTATCAAACCATTCCAAACACCTCCAAACCCAACAGGAGATCAAAGAGAAGAGCAACAATTCTAGAAACAGAAAATCGACCACTTTCTGCAAGGTAGGAGGTGTGGAGAAGTGACTCTGGAGCAATGGGAAGATAGACAGTGGGGGGAGGGGTTAGGTGCCAGCAAGTGGTGGAGCAATGGACCACAAAATCCAAAATTTTAGAAGTCTGCTCCACTGAGGGACATCACTCCAGAGGCTAAGTGGGGGTGGAACCCTCATGTGAACAGTGTGGTCTCAGGTCCCACAGGGTCACAGAAGGATTGGTGGTGTCTGGGTGTAGCAGAGCTCACAGGTATCAGAGTGGGGAAGCCAACTACAGAGATGGAACCGAGGAGTGAGCTCTCAGCTTGGGGATATTTAAACTGTGATCTGTGGCACAGGTGGACCACTGCTCTTTGAGCAGGGACCCCACAAGTGGTAGATCTGGGGACACCCACCTTCCTCCACCAAAAGAGTAGCATGGCAGGAATCTGCTGAGTTTGGAGACTCCAAATGGGACTGTGTGCCAGAGACAGAAATGCTCAGTCACAGGCCAGGTGAGCTCAGAGTACAGCCAGAGACCAGGGAAACTGGAGTGATTGAGTGCTTTTCTCCAAGGGTGCACTGAGGAGTGGGGCCCTGAGCTCTCAGCTCCTGGGCAGGAGATTGGGAGGCCACCATTTTCAGTCCCATCCTATAGAGCCCTATGGAAAGCGTTCAGGGAAAAAAAATTCCCAAGAGTGAACCCGAGCAGGTTACTTAGCCCGGTCCCAGGCAAGGGTGGAGCAATTCCGCCTCAGGCAAAGATATTTGAGAATCACTACAACAGGCCCCTCCTCCAGAAGATCAGCAAGAACATCCAGCCAAGACCAACCTCACTGATCAAGGAGAACAGCAGAATCCAGAGGAGGGGAAAGCAAAGCATGGAATTCATGGCTTTCTCCCCATGATTATTTAGTCTTACAAAGTTAATTAAACTTTTTAATTAATTTTTTCCTTATTCTAATTGTTTTAACTTTTCCTCTTTCCTCTTTTAATGTTTTTTAACTAGCTTGTCTTAACAATAGCATTCTGAAAAAACATCTTTTTAAACCTTCATTGTTATAGTCATATTTAACCTTCATTGTATCTAACTTTATTTTTTGTATAGATATATGGTTTTTTTCTTCTAAAAAATTTTGGGATACAATTTCTTCTAATAGGGTGTATAATAAATATACCCTAAATCTAGCACAGGGCTTTGTTCTAGTCTCCATCCTGAGCAAATTCTCTCCACTTTCTTTTTCTTTCTCTTTCCAACCAACTTATCTTATCAATACCTTTTTCAGAATATTTTTTAAAACAATTTCATCTTTACAATCATATTGCATCCCTTCATCATGTTTACCCTTATTTTTGTATATATATAAGTTTTTCTTTCTTTAAACATTTGGGAGGTAGTTTCTTCTAAGATACCAAAATACACTCAAAATCAAGTGGGTGGCTCTGTTCTGTTCACCAGTCTAATACACACACACACACACACACACACACACATATGTATGTATACTTATACATATGTATAAGTACATATGTATAATATTTATACATACATATGTATGTATACATATATACTTATCTGTATATACATAATATATAATGTATATACATAATATATACACATATTTTTTTAATTTCATTTTAATTTCTTTTTACCCTCTTCCTTCTCCCCCTGATTTGGGGTCTTTTCTGATTTGGTTAGAGTACATTTTTCTAGGTATTTGCCACACTTTTAGTATTTTATTCTCTCATTCATATATTCTTATCTGGATAAAATGACAAGGCAGAAAAACTTACCACAAAAAAAAAAAAAAAAAAAGAACAAGAGGCAATACCAAAGGCTAGGGACCTAATCAATAAGGACACTGGTAATATGTCAGATCTAGAGTTCAGAATGATGATTCTCAAGAATGGGCTCAAAAAAGGCATGGAGGATATTAGAGAAACCCTGTCTGAAGAAATAAAAGCCCTTTCTGGAGAAATAAAAGAACTAAAATCTAAGCAAGCTGAAATCAAAAAAGCTATTAATAAAAAATGGAGGCTCTTGCTACTAGGATAAGTGAGGCAGAAGAGAGAATTAGTGATATAGAAGACCAAATTATGGAGAATAAAAAACCTCAGAAAAAGAGGCAACAACTACTTGACCATGAGGGGAGAATTCAAGAAATAAGTGATACCATAAGATGAAACAATATTAAAATAATTGGGAATCCAAGGGAAGAAGAAAGAGAGAGGGGGGCAGAAGGTATATTGGAGTGAGTTACAGTAGAGAATTTTCCTAATATGGCAAAGGGAACAAACAACAAAATCCAGGAGGCACAGAGAACCCCCCTCAAAATCAATAAAAATAGGTCCACATGCCATCATCTAATAGTAAACCTTACAAGTCTTAGTGACAAAGAAAAAATCCTGAAAGCAGCTCAGGACAAGAAGTCTGTAACATGCAATGGCAAAAATATTAGATTGGCAGCAGACTTATCCACAGAAACCTGGCAGGCCAAAAAGAACTGGCATGATATATTCAGAACACTAAATGAGAAAAACATGCAGCCAAGAATACTATAACTAGCTAGGCTATCATTGAAAATAGAAGGGGAGATTAAAAAGCTTCCAGGGCAAGCAAAACTAAAAGAATTTACGAACACCAAATGAGCCCTAAAGGAAATATTGAAAGACCAATATGAAAGGGGGCCTCTAAGCAAAGAGAGAGCCTAAAAGTAGTAGACCAGAAAGGAAAAGAGACAATACACAGAAACAGTCACCTTATAGACAATACAATGGCACTAAATTCATATATTTCAATAGTTACCTTGAATGTAAACGGGCTAAATGCCCCCATACAAAGCACACACGATATCAGAATGGAAAACAAAAACAAACCAAAAACAAAAACCATCAATATGTTATCTACAAGAAATTCATTTTAGATTCAAAGAAAACTCCAGATATAAAGTGGGGGGGGGGGGGATTTACCATGCTAATGGACATCAAAAGAAAGTTGGACTGGCAATATTTATATCAGATAAATTAGATTTTAAGTCAAAGACTATAATGCAAGATGAGGAAGGACACTATATCATACACAAAAGGTCTCTCCAACAAGAAGAACTAACAATTTTAAATATCTATTCCCCTAACATGGGAGCAGCCAATTATATATAAATCAATTAATAAAAAATCAAAGAAACAATTGACGATAATACAATAATAGTAGGGGACTTTAACAGTCCCTTACTGAAATGGACAGATCATCCAAGCAAAAGATCATCAAGTAAATGAAGGTCTTAAATGACACACTGGACCATATGGACATTACAGATATATTCAGAACATTCCATCCCAAAACAAGAGAATACATAGTCTTCTCTAGTACACGTGGAACCTTCTCCAGAATAGATCACATCCTGGGTCATAAATCAGGTCTCAACCAGTATCAAAAGATTGGGATCATTCCCTGCATATTTTCAGACCACAATGCTCTGAAGCTAGAACTCAATCACAAGAGGAAAGTTGGAAAGAACCCAAATACATGAAGGCTAAAGAGCATCATACTAAAGAATGAATGGGTCAACCAGGAAATTAAAGAAGAATTGAAAAAATTATGGAAACATATGATAATGAAAACACAATGGTTGAAAATCTGTGGGACATAGCAAAGGCAGTCCTGAGAGGAAAGATAAATAGCGATACAAGCCTTTCTGAAGAAACATAAATGTCTCAAGTACCAACCTAACCCTACACCTAAAGGAGCTGCAGAAAGAACAGCAAAGAAAGCCTAAACCTGTCAGGAGAAGAGAAATCATAAAGATCAGAGCAGAAATCAATGAAATAAAAACCAGAAAAACAGTAGAACAAATCAATGAAACTAGGAGCTGGTTCTTTGAAAGAATTAATAAGATTGATAAGCCCCTAGCCAGGCTTATCTAAAAGTAAAGAGAAAGGACCCAAATTAATAAATTCATGAATGAAAGAGGAGTGATCACAACTAACACCAAAGAAATACAGACAATTATAAGAACATATTATGAACAACTATACGCCAGCAAATTTCACAATCTGGAAGAAATGGATGCATTCCTAGAGACATATAAACTACCATAACTGAACCAGGAAGAAATAGAAAACCTGAATAGACCCATAACCACTAAGGAGATTGAAGCAGTCATCAAAAATCTCCCAGTAAACAAGAGCCCAGGGCCAGACAGCTTCCCAGGGGAATTCTACCAAACATTTAAAGAAGGATTAATACCTATTCTTCTGAAGCTGTTCCAAAAAAATACAAATGGAAGAAAACTTCCAAACTCATTTTATGAGGCCAGTATTACCTTGATCCAAAAACCAGACAAAGACCCCACCAAAAAGGAGAATTATGGACCAATATCCTTGATGAACACAGATGCGAAAATTCTCACCAAAATACTAGCCAGTGGGATCCAACAGTACATTAAAAGGATTATTCACCACAACCAAGTGGGATTTATTCCTGGGCTGCCAGGTTGGTTCAACATCTCCAAATCAATCAATGTGATACAACACATTAATAAAAAAAAGAACAATAACCGTATGATACTCTCAATAGATGCTGAAAAAGATTTGACAAAGTACAGCATCCTTTCATGATCAACTCTTCAAAGTGTAGGGATAGAGGGTACATACCTCAATACCATCAAAGCCATTTATGAAAAACCCACAGCGAAAATCATTCTCAATGGGGAAAAACTGAGAGCTTTTCCCCTGAGGTCAGGAACACAGCAGGCATGTCCACTATCACCATTTCTATTCAACATAGTACTAGAAGTCCTAGCCTTGGCAATCAGACAATAAAAAGAAATTAAAGGCATCCAAGTCAGCAAATAAGAAGTCAAACTAGGGCACCTGGGTGGCTCAGTGGGTTAAAGCCTCTGTCTTCGGCTCAGGTCATGATCCCAGGGTCCTGGGATCAAGCCCCACATCGGGCTCTTTGCTAGGCAGGGAGCCTACTTCCCTTCCTCTCTCTGCCTCTCTCTGCCTACTTGTGATATCTCTCTCTGTCAAATAAATAAATAAAATATTAAAAAAAAAGAAGTCAAACTATCACTCTTTGCAGATCATATGATACTATATGTGGAAAACCCAAAAGACTCCACTCCAATACTGCTACAACTCATACAGAATTCAGTAAAGTGTCAGGATATAAAATCAATGCATAGAAATCAGTTGCATTTCTATACACCAACAAAAAGACAGAAGAAAGAGAAATTAAGGGGTCAATCCCATTTACAGTTGCACCCAAAATGATAAGATACCTAGGAATAAACCTAACCAAAGAGACAAAGAATCTGTACTCAGAAAACTATAAAGTACTCATGAACGAAATTGAGGAAGACACAAAGAAGTGGAATACATTCCATACTCATGGATTGGAAGAACAAATATTGTGAAGATGTTTATGCTACCTAAAGCAATCTACATGTTTAATGCAATCCCTATCAAAATCCCATCCATTTTTTTCAAAGAAATGGAACAAATAATCCTAAAATTTATATGGATCCAGAAAAGACCTTGAATAGCCAGAAGAATGTTGAAAAAGAAAGCCAAAGTGGGTGGCATCACAATTCCAGATTTCAAGCTCTATTACAAAGCTGTAATCATCAAGACAGTATGGTACTGGCACAAAAACAGATACATAGATCAATGGAATAATATAGAGAGCCCAGAAATGGACCCTCAACTCTATGGTCAACTACTCTTCAACAAAGCAGGAAAGAATGTCCAATGGAAAAAGACAGCCTCTTCAACAAATGGTGTTGGGAAAATTGGACAGCCACATGCAGAAAAATGAAACTAGATCACTTCCTTACACCACACATGAAAATAGACTCAAAATGGATGAAGGACCTCAATGTGAGACAGTAATCCATCAAAATCCTTGAGGAAAACAGAGGAAGCAACCTCTTTTACCTCAGCCGCAGCAACTTCTTTCTAGAAACAATGCCAAAGGCAAGGGAAGCAAGGGCAAAAATGAACTATTGGGACTTCATCAAGATCAAAATCTTTTGTACAGCAAAGGAAACAGTCAACAAAACCAAAAGACAACTGACAGAATGGGAGAAGATATTTGCAAACGACATAACAGATGAAGGGCTAGTATCCCAAATCATGAAGAACTTGTGAAACTCAACACCCAAAGAACAAATAATCCAATCAAGAAATGGGCAGAGGACCTGGACAGACATTTCTGCAAAGAAGACATCCAGATGGCCACAGACACATGAAAAAGTGCTCCACATCCCTCGTCATCAGGGAAATACAAATCAAAAGCACAACAAGATACCACCTCACAACAGTCAGAATGGCTAAAATTAATAAGTCAGGAAAGGACAGAAGTTGGCCAGGATGCGGAGAAAGGGGAATCCTCCTACACTGTTGGTGGTAATCCAATCTGGTGCAGCCATTCTGGCAAACACCATGGAGGTTCCTCAAAAAGTTGAAACTGGAGCTACCCTATGACCCAGCAATTGCACTACTGGGTATATACCCTAAAGATACAAATGTAGTGATCCGAAGGGGCATGTGCACCCAAGTGTTTATAGCAGCATTTTCCACAATAGCCAAACTATGGAAAGAACCTAGATGTCCATCACTAGATGAGTGGGTAAAGAAGATGTTATATATATATATATATATATATATACACACACACACACACACACATATACACAATGGAATACTATGCAGCCATGAAAATAAAGGAAAAATTACCATTTGCAATGACATGAATGGAACTAGAGGGTATCATGCTGAATGAAGTAAGTCAATCAGAGAAAGACAGTTATCATATGATCTCCCTGATATGAGGAATTTGAGAGGCAAAGTGGGGGTTTGGGGGTTAGGGAAGAGAAAAATGAAACAAGATGGGATTGGGAGAGAGACAAACCATAAGAGACTTTTAATCTCACAAAACAAAATGAGGGTTGCTGGGGGAGGGGGCTATGGAGGGGGTGGTTGTGTTATGGACATTGACAATGGTATGTGCTATGGTGAGTGCTGTGAAGTGTGTAAGCCTGATGATTCACAGACCTGTATCCCTGGGACAAATAATACATTTTATATTAATTTTTTAAAAAAGTAGCAAGCCCAAATGTCCATTGGCTGATGAATAGATAAATAAGATATCACACACACACACACACACACACACACACACACAGACGCTCACACTCACACACACACACTGAGGAATATTCTTCAGCCATGAAAAAGAATGAAATCTTGCCATTTGCAATGATATGATTAGAGCTTGTGATTATTATGCTAAGTGAAATAAGTGGGTCAAAGACAAAGACCAAGACCATATGATTTCACTCATATGTAGAATTTAAAAAACAAACCAAACAAATAAAGGGGGGAAAAATAAAGACAGAGGCAAACCAAGAACCAGACTCTTAACTATGGAGAACAGACTGATGGCTTCCAGAGGGGAGATGGGTGGAGGAATGCATTAAACAGGTAGTGGGGATTAAGGAGGACGCCAGTTGTGATGAGCACTCAGTGTTGTATGGCAGTGTGGAGTCACTATATTGTACACCTGAAACTAATATACTGTACGTTAACTAACTGGAATTTAAGTAGAAATGTACAAAAAAAATTAAAAGCATGTTTTATTTCTGTTTGAATTTAGATCTATAATCTTTAAACTTGGGAGAACTGCAGACTTTCAGACTATCTGATGAAAAAGATGAATGCTTTCTGCAGAAAGTCATACAAATACAAGTAAACATAAAGTTGCATGTGTGAATTTATGCTACATCTCTTTACCTTTTCCTGCCCCTCCCTTTCACAACACCACCTACCCCCATCCTTCCATCTGGGCCAAGGACTTTGTTGGACCCTCCCTTAGAGTGTGAGCCCCATTGATGCATCCAGATAATAAGTGCCACAGGCATAGAAATCATATTATATAGAAAATAAATTTAAACTTGAAGAACTAATATATAAACATGATTAGATTAAGAATAGCACAAGTGCCAACATCCTGATAACAACATCTGTAAGTACTAACTAAAGATGATTTTTTTAAAAATTTTTTAAAGATGATTTTTAATCACTAGATTCATATACTTCATTTATAAAATTAAAATCCTATAAATATGTATAATTTCATTCCTGATTTATAATTTAAAATTTAGCCAACTTGCTACTTTTTCTTTTTTTTTTTTTTAAGTACAATGAAATTGGCTTTCTTTCTTTGTATGTATTTATAGGACTAGCCACACCAGACTATGAATTCCTTTGGTCCAGGAACAAAGTCTTATTCATTTTTCATGTTTAGCGCCTTGCAAATGATTTACCCTGCTCAAGAAGTGAAATACATATTCATCCAGAGAAGGAACAAAGGATGGAAAGAGAGAAAAAAGGAAGAAAGTTAAGAGGTGAGATTTTAGGTAGGAACTTACAAAGAAAGAATGAAGGAAGAAGAAATGAAACAGCTGAACCAATTACCAATTTATTTATTAATGCTTCCAAAGTTTTCCCCTACTCTGAATTCCTTCTGTAAAAAGAAAACCTTTTTGTTAGCATGAATATTTAAAAAGTTCACAGAGAAAATAAGAACTTGTAGAAAAGAGAACATCCTCACATTCACTCAGTCTCCTTTTCAGGCTATAAATTAGGGATGATACTCTTGGCACTGGAATAACAAAATGAAAATGCCCAAGTTTGTGCTTCCCCATCTCTTTCTTCTGTCTGATTCTTTCAAAATTTCAATATTCAAACCCTTCACCACAATATTCTAAAATCATCTCTCTCTACTTCTCAGTCCATTAACTTTACTCCCTTTCCTTTACCGTTGATCTTTATTTATCATTTAAATGGACTTTCTTACTCATATTATCTGTGATTGAGCCATAAAAAAGGTAAAGCATTTGCACTGCAAAAGAAATTCTATTAAATCAAAGGGATTTATTTCTAAGGATGAGATGAAATATCTCCATGCAGTATCTATGTGTTTTTGCTCCCATAAGTCTTTTCCCACAAGTCCAATGTTCCTAAAAATCATATAGTTTACCTAACAGCCCAACTTTTTTTCTATTTTGGTAATCTCACTTCATTTGTTTGGGTCTACAGTGAAAGGAAAGAGGGACAGTTCAAGAAGTCCAAAAGAAAATCATTAGATTTTAGGAGGGCTGAGAAGGATTAAGCTCTCTCATGGCAATTTCTGGACTCTGACTGTCTTGTATAACAGAATATCTTGCATGACATATTGCCAGTTGAAAAGACTATTGCTTGCATCCTTATTGCTTGCATACTGGTCTGGTCTAAAAGAAAAGCTAAGGCTTATGTGCCAGAAAGATCCACGTTTGAACTCTAGAACTACTTCATCCAGACTTGGTAGGATTCCACACTTCCTGAACTCTTAAAGTTTTTTGACAAGGTATAACTACAGAATGCTTATATTTTAAATCATCAAAGGAAAACCACAAAGTATCATCCACACAGCCAAACATTAAAGTGAAAGAAAATTTAAAACTAAAAAAGTGTATTACTACAAAGCATAAATAAGATAAAAGAGGTAAGCGAATCATAACAATTGTAACAATAAATGTCAAAGCTTTACATGACATTGTAAATCAAACAAGTCTGTCAGACCCAGCAGAAAAATCAAAGGTTATAATATGCAGCATAAAAATGATAATTGAAAGCCAAATGAATCAGAAAGGGAAAGCAAAATGTACAAAATAATATTACAAAAATCAATGCAAAATAAGTGGAAGTTATAATATTAATACCAAACCAAAAAGTTGCAAAGCAAGAAGAAAATCAAAATATTACCAATACAGGCATCTGGGTTAAAGAATGGAGCTCTTCTAACAAAAATATGCATCATGAATATCTGTAGCAATATTATGGATACATATGTCACCAAGTATCTATGTGCATAATTTCTAACTGTTATGATTTACACTGACTTATTTACCTACTTCTATGTTTGACATCTTAGAGATCTCTACACTTAGCAATGCATATGTGAATTAAGCCATCACATTGTATACTTTAAATATATATAATTTTTATTTGTAAATCATATCCTCAATAAAGTTGAAAGTTGAAAGGAAAATAAATAGGAACTGCTATAAATAGATAGGCCTTTTGTAATGAGGTGGTGTGGTGTGGAAGAGGAAGCATTCTACAATACCAGGATTAGCTCTCAGTCTTTAACTGAGCTTATGTCTCTGATCAGTGAACTTCATAAGAGTTTTTCCATCAAGGCTTTCTCCCTAGATCCCTCAGCCTGTAGTAGAACAGTGTTTCTAGAGCGGACTGAAGTTGTATATTTCCTTTCTCCCAGGCCAATTAGGCTCTGACAATAACTAGGCAGGTTAGTCTCTGGTTAGCTAGTTTCCTCTGAAGGCAGAACTTGTTAAGAACAGAATGCTTTGGGAGGAAGCAAGATGGTAGAGGAGTAGCAGACTGAAATATCATTAGGTCCCAGGATTTCAGCTAGATAGTTATCAAACCATTCTGTAATACCTACAAACTCAACAGGAGATAGAAGAGGAGAAGAGCAACAATTCTAGGAATAGAGAATAGACCACTTTCTGGAAGGTAGTATGTGTGGAGAAGTGATATCTGAAGCGATGGGAAGATAGACTGCAGGGAAGGGGCTGGCCCCGGCAAGTGATGGAGCAGCGGAGCACAGAATCAGAATGCTTAGAAGTCTACTCTACTGAGGGACATTGCTTCAGAGGCTAAGCAGGGGTGGAGCCCTTGTGGGGACAGTGTGGCCTCAGGACCAGTGGAGTCACAGAAAGACCGGGGATGTCCAAGTGTGGCAGAGCTGCCAGGTGTTGGAGCAGGGAATCCAGCTATAGAGATAGAGCCAAGGAGTGAGCTTTTCAGTTCAGGATTACCTTAAACCATGATCCAAGGCACAGTCAGACCACTGCTCTTCAAGCAAGGACCCCACAAGTGGCAAATCCATAGAGACCCACCCCCCCTCCTTCCTCCTCCAGGAGGAGTGGTGCAGGAGCACACAGCAGGAATCTGCTGGGTTTGTAGACTCCAAACGGGGCTGTGTGCCACAGATATAAGCACTTGGTCACAGGCTGGGTGAGTTCAGACCATGGCCAGAGACCAGGGAGATGGGAAGGATTGACTGCTTTTCTCTGAGGGTGCACTGAGGAGTGGTGCTCCGAGCTCTTGGCTCCTCCAGGCCTGAGATTGGGAGGCCACCATTTTCATTCCTGTCCTCCAAAGCTGTATGGAAAGTGTTCAGGGAATAAAAGCTCCCCAGAGGGAACCTGAGCAAATTGCTTAGCCTGGCCCCTGGCGAGGGCAGTGTAATTCCGCCTCAGGCAAAGACATTTGAGAATCACTACAATAGGCCCCTCCCCAAGAAGAGCAGCAAGAAGATCCAGCCAAGACCAGGTTAACTATTAAACAAGAACTGTGGAACTCCAGAGCTAGGGGAAAGCAACACATAGAATTCATGGCTTTTATCCCATGATCCATTAGCTTTGCAAAATTAAATATTTTTAATTTTATTTTTTCTTATTCTACTTTTTAAAAACTTTTCCTCTTTCCTTTTTTAATGTTTTTAACTATTTTATCTTAACAATAGCTTTTTTAAAAAAATCGTTTTAAATTTTCATTGTTATACTCATATTTTACATACCTTAATATTGTCAAAGCCATCTATGAAAAACCCACAACAAATATTCTCAATGGGGAAAAACAGAGCTGTTCCCCTAATGTCAGGAACACAGCAGGGATGTCCACTATCACTAGTGCTATTCAACATAGTCCTAGAAGTCCTACCCTTGGCAATGAGACAATGAAAAGAAATAAAAGGCATCCAAATCAGCAAATAAGAAGTCAAACTCTCACTCTTTGCAGATAATATGATACTTTATGTGCAAAACCCAAAAGACTCCACTCCAGTACTGCCAGAACTCACACAGGAATTCAGTAAAGTGTCAGGATATAAAATCAATGCACAGAAATCAGTTGCATTTCTATACACCAACAAAAAGACAGAAGAAAGAGAAATTAAGGAGTCAATCCCATTTACAATTGCACCCAAAATCATAAGATGAAATAGGAATAAACCTAACCAAAGGGGCAAAGAATCTGTACCCAGAAAACTATAAAGCACTCATGAAAGAAATTGAGGAAGACACAAAGAAATGGAAAAGTATTCCATGCTCATGGATTGGAAGAACAAATATTGTGAAAATGTTTATGCTACCTAAAGCAATCTACATGTTTAATGCAATCCCTATCAAAATACCATCCTTTTCTTTTTTTTTAAAGAAATGGAACAAATAATCCTAAAATTCATATGGAACTAGAAAAGACCTAGAATAGCCAGAAGAATGTTGAAAAAGAAAGCCAAAGTGGGTGGCATCACAATTCGAGATTTCAAGCTCTATTACAAAGCTGTCATCATCAAGACAGTATAGTACAGGCACAAAAACAGATGCATAGATCAATGGAACAGAATAGAAAGCTCAGAAATGGACCCTCAACTCTATGGTCAACTAATCTTCAACAAAGCAGGAAAGAATGTCCAATAGAAAAAAGACAGCCTCTTCAACAAATGGTGTTGGGAAAATTGGACAGCCACATTCAGAAGAATGAAACTGGACAATTTCCTTACACCACACACAAAAATAGACTCAAAATGGATGAAAACCTCAATGAGAGACAGGAATCTATCAAAATCCTCGAGGAGAACACAGGCAGCAACCTTTCGACCTCAGCCACAGCAGCTTCTTCCTAGAAACATCACCAAAAGCAAGGGAAGCAAGGGCAAAAATGAGCTATTAGGATTTCATCAAGATCAAAACCTTTTGCACAGAAAAGGAAACAGTTGACAAAACCAAAAGACAACTGACAGAATGGGAGAAGATATTTACATATGACATATCAGATAAAGGGCTAATATCCAAAGTCTATAAAGAACTTATCAAACTCAACACCCAAAGAACAAATAATCCAATCAAGAAATGGGCAGAGGACATGAACAGAAATTTCTGCAAAGAAGACATCCAGATGGCCAACAGACACATGAAAAAGTTCTCTACATTACGTGGCATTACAGAAATATAAATCAAAACCATAATGAGATACCACCTCACATCAGTTAGAATGGCTAAAATTAACAAGTCAGGAATCGACAGATGTTGGCAAGGATGTGGAGAAAGGGGAACCCTCCTACACTGTTGGTGGGAATGCAAGCTGATAAGCCACTCTGGAAAACAGTATGGAGATCCCTCAAAACATTGAAAATAGAGCTATCCTATGACCAATCGCACTACTGGGTATTTATCCTAAAGATACAAATGTAGTGATTTGAAGGGCCACGTGCACCTGAATGTTTATAGCAGCCATGTCCACAATAGCCAAACTATAGGAAGAATGTAGATGTCTATCAAGAAATGAATGGATAAAGAAGATGTTTTACACACACACACACACACACACACACACACACACACAGGAATACTATGCAGCCATCAAAAGAAACAAAATCTTGCCTTTTGCAATGACATGGATGGAACTAGAGGGTATTATGCTGAACGAAATAAGTCAATCAGAGAAAGACAATTATTATATGATCTCTCTGATATGAGGAATTTGAGAGGCGGGGTTGTTGGTGGTGGTGGTGTAGGCAAGGAAAAAATGAAACAAGATGGGACCCCGAGGGAGACAAACCATAAGAGACTCTTAGTTTCACAAACAATCTGAGGGTTTCTGGGAGGTTGGGGGGTGGGGAGAGGGTGGTTGGGTTATGGACATTGGGGAGGG
The DNA here is from genome assembly GCF_002288905.1 of Enhydra lutris kenyoni. NCBI lineage: Eukaryota > Metazoa > Chordata > Mammalia > Carnivora > Mustelidae > Enhydra > Enhydra lutris. The sequence goes on from NW_019154102.1 coordinate 27,379,791, forward strand.
TATGTGCTATGGTGAGTGCTGTTAAAGGTGTAAGCCTGAGGATTCACAGACCTGTACCCCTGAGGCAAATAATATATGTTAATAAAAATAATTTAATAAAAAAGTATAGATGCCTTTCCATATTTGAAAAATGATTCTTTTTTTTTCTCTGCTCCTGAAACATGAGGGGATTTTTCTCTTACATTCATTGTGGGAACCTGGTAGGGCTCCCAGAGGTAAATTTCACAGTAGCATGCCTCCCCACTCCCATGACTGGGATCTCTTGGAGTTGTTAACTCTCACAGTTGCCTTCACTAGGCCTCCAGCAATTTTCTCATTACAATTCAGGTGTTCCTTATCCCGTACTCATACCCAAAGTGGCATCCATTCACTCTTGAGTCCCTACTCTGGGAAACCTCAACTTCCTGTATTTACCTCTATCATTCCAAACCTGGGGGCAGTAGCAGTCCTCCACTTTCTTATGGATCCAGGAAGAATTGTTCATTTTTCAGTCTATTGAGTTCTTTAGGATGCACTGGAAACTTCCAAGCTCCTTAATTGGGAGACCAGAAACCAGAAGTCATCATATTTATGAATGATATTTTGTCTTACAACTTAATTGTATGGGCCTGAAAACAGTTGGCTCTTACACGCCATCCCAAAGTATGGCACCTTGGCATACTGTGTATTTTATGTTGAATGGCTTTAAGAAAACAAAATGGCAAAAATAAAATAAAATAAATTCACTTGCCCTTCTTCCCTGATACCCTCCCTATGGAGAGGGAGAACAAAAACAAAAACAACAAAAAACATTCTTGGGGGGCCTTGTGGCACAGTTGGGTTGGGAGACCGACTCTTGGTCGGCTCAGGTCACGATCCTGGGGTTGGGGACCTGAGCTTGAGCCCGCCTCCAGCTCTGTGTTCAGCAGAGTCCGCTTTGGTTATCCTCTCCCTCTCCCACTGTTCCATCCCATCTTATACTATCTCTCTCCCAAATAAATAAATAAACTTAAAATATAAGCATCTTTTCAGATTTCTGCTCCCAGGTGCTTTAAATTTTTAAATATGCATATGTGCATATATGAGTAGATGTTAAAATTTTCAACTGGAAAACAATTGATTAATAAAACCTATAGACTAAATAAGTATTCACTGTTTGCTATCATTGTTGATTCCACCTCACTACTTTAGGCTGTTACATACACATTAGGTATCACCAAATTTTCTTTTTCCTTTCTTCTCCTTCTCTCTCTTCTCCTACCTCTCTTGCTCCTTTTTCTTATAACTAACCTGAACCTCCTTTTGCCAGTGAAGAACCCGTGATCCTGTGAAATTACACAACTTTGCCAGGTCACACAAATCTAAGTATTGGTACTTTGATTCCAGATTGACTCCAGAGTTTTTACTCCTTATTACTGCATTTATGAATTTTCAATCATTCTCTAGTTGTTTGTCAGTAAAATACCAATCACAGCTGAGATCTTAGAAAGCGGATTTCCTTTAGGACACAGGGGACTTTCAGGGATAGAAGTCATTGAACTTTAAATATCCATCACTACTGAAGGTTTGTTAGACTTTGGCAATATCCCCATCAGTGAACTATTGATTACCGTTTACAAGGTTAGAGTTTATAATGACTCCTCATTCTGATAAAAGAGTAATGAGCTTCTTTACTATAGACATTAATTACAAGTTCTAATTTAAATGTCTTTTTCTTACAGCACTATCATTTCTGTCTCAAAGATTATAGATAATCCATCACTATCTCTGATTTGGATATTTGCTGTTTGCTTGTTTATTTGTTTTTAATGCCTTAATGGATTCTCTTAGGAGAAAAAATTCTCCAAAAATTCTGAGGAGAAAACCTCTCTCCCACCATGACGTCTTTTTTTTTTTTTTTTTTTTTTTAGGAAAATTAGAAAATTCTAGCCAAGGAAAAAATAAACACAAATAATAAAAGGAACAAAATATTTAAATTTGTGGTCCTTAACACTTGATAACTACAACATTGATCATTCTATGAAAACAAAAATGTAAGAAAATAGACAGGAAATCCCATTTGGGGAAGTTTCTTCAATGAAATCCTGCAACCAGCAATCAAATTAGTCTCTCTATTAGACTCCTAGAAGGAGGCACCAAGATGATCTATAATTAAATTCCTGGAATCCAATTTACACTAGCCATCCTAGAATAAACATCATTAAACTACACATTACTCATCAAAGCAATGCATAAAAGCTTTCTAGAGAGTGAGAAAAGCATGAGCAAAGGCACAAATTATGTATAATATTTGGATTCCTCAATCTAATGAACAGAAGCAGAATACATGGCAAAAGGAGGTTATGAAATTGCTGTCTACTGGAGAACTTGATGCATAATAGATTGTGTGCCATTTTATTTACTGCTGCTCTGAGAATATTAAAGTCCCACCTTTTCCTAGACTCCTACTTTACCTCTTTCTCTAAACATAAATATTCAAAACCAATGCACACCTGAGAAGTTTGGCTACAAGGTTTTCAGATGACTTCTTTCTATATTTCAAAATAAAATTGATATATAATCTGTTTCCTCTATATTAGATATATATAGCATACTGAATATTAATAAATGATTGATTTTCAGTAAATTATTTGAAGAAGAGTTAAAGTAGGAAGACTCGTGGAAGATGAGTATTATTCTAAGGTCTTTAGGAAGCTTAAACACATATTATATACATGCTTTATATTTCTGCATGCTTTTTATTTTTTTATTTTTATTTATTTTTTATTTTCTACATGCTTTTTATATTTTTTATATATTTACATAAATAGGTAGTATATACATATATGTGTGCTTTAAGAATGCACAAGTATGAGAAAAGTCTTTCATAATTCCTGCTTTATAGGCCATAATCAATTGTCTTATTTCACAGGAGCAAATGCACTTTTTATTTCAATTCAATGTGCTCTCACTGGGAGGTCATTTTTGAAGGAAGGCAGTAATTGTAACTGTAGTGAACCATATGATATTCGAAAGGGTGGATAGACTATGCTCCTGGGATGCTTCTGTTTAAGAGATTTTTTTGGTTACAAATCAGGTTTAATAATCCCCAGGCTCAGGACACCTGTGTAGCTCAGTTGTTAAGCATCTGCCTTCCTCTCAGGTCATGATCCCAGAGTTCTGGGATCAAATCCTACATCAGGCTCCCTGCTCAGAAGGAAGCCTGCTTCTCCCTCTCCCACCCCCCACTGCTTGTGTTCCCTCTCTTACTGTGTCTCTCTCTGTCAAGTAAATAAATAAAATCTTTAAAAATAAAAATAATAATAATTCTTGGGCTCCATTATTAACAGAGTTTTTCCCATTATCTATAGATAAGAAAACTGGGGCTCAAAAGAAATCTAGAGGTTCCAGGTCTGATGCTCTGTTTTGGTGGAAGAGAGAGTGAAATAAAATAAATAAGTTAAGCAATAAAATAAATGGTCTCTGCCATTTCTGTAACAACACTTTGGAAACTGCTGTGCTTGGTCAAGTATGGGGAAAGACATAGGAAATAATTAAATAATAATATGTAATATTTTAACCAAACCATGGAGACAGGGAGAAGACTAATCAATCAACCTTCCCTTTTCAAAAACAAAAATAGAAACAAAAAAAATCTCACCACTGTGACAACATTGATGATCACTGATAACCACCTAAATTCAAGGTCTCTCTCAGCGAGGCAGGGCTGAATCAACACTCTTAAACTATCCCTCTTTATGCTTCAACATTTCCTTAGCAAAGAATTTTCATTGAATGCAATAAATTCAGTCTGATTTTCTTGTATGACAAGTTTTCATCTCTGAGTTTAGACTAGTCACTTTGTTTGAAGTCAGTTGTGGTCAGACTCCTTGGGTTTTCCTTTAAAATCCATTTAATAACCTTTACTGTTAGTATATATCAAATCATTTACTTTTATCATATACTATCCATGTAATTAATTAGACCAGTTGTCAGAAGGCCACTTTACCCCCCTTCTTCATTTTTTCTAACTTCTTCAGAAAAACCTTTGAGTTTTTCCCCAGTTGCTTTCTACTTCACATGGTTGTATAAACTAAATTAAATGAGGCTTGACTCACAGTAGCTGCTAAAGGCATTTTTGTGGTTTCATACTTTCCTTCCTCTCCATCAATTAACAAATTATGGCAGAGGGAATAAAAACCCAATGCTTTAGCTTACTGTAAGTGCCTGCTGAAAAGTTCATTTCTTTTTTTTTCAGTTCAATATATAAAACATTAAGTGCAGCCAGAAACTACAGCCTAAAGCTCAACAATGGGCTGGATGTGTGTGTGTGCATGTGTGTGTGCGTGTGTGTGTGTGTGCATATGTTCACACTACAAGATCTGTAAGCCCTAATTTTCTGGTAATAACTTATCTTTAAATTCTTAAATCTTATTTAACTTTTATGCATATTTTCACTGAGATCTCAGCTTCAAAATCACGCTTTTACAGAGGCGAAATACTAACTATATTGTCACAGCATGGACATTAGTTACTTTTCTTGAAATTCATACAAAGGTTCAAAACATTAACCAAAATATATTTTTAATTTTGCTTTGAATTGATTTTCATTGTGCTTTCAGGAAATTCTATCCTATATCAATTGTGAAGTGATGGGTACATAGAAGAAAGGATAAATTAGCAGTTTTTAAAATGTGACTACACATTGGCATTCATGTTAGCAATACATGAAAAAGACATTATTAAAATAAGTTGATCTGTGAATATTTTGACATTTTACCACTAAATTGTCAAAACAATATTATGAGCACATTCAACTCCATATTTTCAGAAGTACTAACTGACAGCTATTAAGTGCCTTTCTTGGTGCCAGACAACAAATCAATGGTATGATCAATATCACAATTCACAGGCTCTGAATCATCTACAAACTAAGGGACTTTGTCCAAATATTAATGTTCACATAAAAAAACAACCATTTAGATCATTAGTAAGATCATTTGCAATCATTAATAGTATCAATTATTTTATAGACTGGTCGTTTATTTTTTCCAAAAGATGATCCTCAGTAATTTTTTTCTTCCTGTTCTCTTGAGATATTGGGAGCTATTTCTTAAATGTTGGGGGATTATGTGACCCTAAAAATATAACTTTAACCAAAGAGAAAAACAAAAGGACTGGCACATAGCTGGTGTCCTACTTACACTTGAATAGCTGATCTGAACAATGCCAGGAAGATTTGTTGTTCATTTGGTATATTTTTAATTGCTGGTAAAAAAAAAACCCTGACTTTTATCTTTAATTATACTAACATTAGTCTTAAATTTTAGGAAAAGTCTGTCTTAAATATGTCTCAAATAAATAATCTATTGTGTCTTTCTAATATACTCAGGGAACCTGGGTTAAATCAATATTTAGACTCCAGGGAAATGAGAGAAGAGCTTATATAAATTGTATATTATCCCTATTTCTTCTACTAAAAAAGTAGTAATATCCATCTTTTCAAAAAAGCAAAATCAAAATCCCAAAATCTGGGTAAGAGAGGAAACAGGGTGAAATTAACAGAATTAAGATAATATCCAAAAAAAAAAAAAAAAAAGATAATATCCAGAAGGTGTATTTCTCATGTGTTCCAGAGATAGGGAGAGTACAGGTTACTCCAGATTTAGGCTTGCAGTTTCATAAAATGGCTGATGCAAGGCAGATTCACATCTCTAGAACAGACCTGCATATTTCCCTCAGTGTTAAGATGGGTCTTAGACATAATTCTGGTTTAGGTTTGGAGGAGAGAAACCAGCTTCATCAAAGCTATCCTTCACAACAGCCTGAAAACTGGAGTTGGCAAGCTTTAAAGATGGGCTAATTCCACAGAGGTAGAAGAAACATTTCAGACATTGATTAACTCCAGGCTCATGGGCTATGTAACAAATAATAATCAGTTCAGTCTTTCCCCATTCTTCCTTAGAATGCTGCTAATTCATTACTCGTGGAATTTTTTGATATTTGTCTATATTCAACAAATCCTTTTTCTTTGCATGTATAGCTGACAAGTCAATCTCAAAACTCCAGCATTTGCTCAATATGAGAAAAAAATTTATTTTTCTTAATTATCTGAAATAATAGTTCAAGGGTTTTGTGATATTGCTGTGAAAACCTTATATAAACAATCTCCTCCAGCTCAACATATTTCAAAACATTATTTTGACTAAAGTTTTAATAATACTGCTGAGTACTAATTAAAAGGTATTATATTTTTATACTAACCCTTAACCTAAAAACTCACCTTCAAAGTATTTATGTCAAGGAAATATATAGAGTTCTGTAGTAGGATTGAACTGCAAAATATTCATTACAGCCTTTATTATAACAGCAAAATTAGCAATACTGGAATTATCTAAATAGGACTTTGCTTAAATTATAGTATAATAGAATGAATTGCAATATAAATAGTAAGTTGTTCACTAGAAATATTTATCTGTATGAACATCTGATATCTTGATAAATGATAGTAGAATTACAAAACTAGGTATAAATTTGATCTGATTGTATTTTTTAAAAAGATTTTATTTATTTATTTGACAGAGAGGGAGATCACAAGCAGGCAGAGAGGCAGGCAGAGAGGGGGAGACAGGCTGCCTGCTGAGCAGAGAGCCCCATGCGGGGCTCGATCCCAAGACCCTGGGACCATGACCTGAGCTGAAGGCAGAGGCTTTAACCCACTGAGCCACCCAGGCGCCCCAATCTGATTGTATTTAAGTACAAAGATACAATATAGAATGCTAAGAATAATAGAAAAAAATCCAACAACAATTATTTATGAAGTGAGACATTTTAAAATGTATATTGTTTGCTTATGTGCATTTTCCAACTTAATTATTTTTGTAATAAACATATTTTAAAAGACATACATATTTCTTTATGCCACAGTATTAAGTGTGATTTTGAGAGGTCTAAACTTCACTTTTTTTTTCTTCATTCTTTCCTTGGCAAAAATAATAAAAAAGATGACACTTTTTTTTCCAATAGTTCTCCTTATATAATAAAGTGCAACAAATTAAATTGTCAACAAATATCAAAGGGAAAACAAATCTTTTTGATGTAACTACCCAGTGAAATGTCACTTCAGGACATTTGACATTTTGATATGATCATTGATAATTGTTGTGAAAAGCTCAGTAAATTTGTAAACCAGGTGCAAATAATGTGGCATAAAATGTTTATTATGCAAATTAGATGGTTTAAATCTTCACATGTAGCTAATGTGTTTATGTTAAAGTTGAAGGCATTTATTCTCTTCCCACCTAGTAGAACCCAGCTAATTGTCTCCCTATTGAGAAAACTATTTACACTGCTACACAAATAAACTCACCAAAGAAAGACTAAAGAAGATGTGATCATTTTAGTCCTGAGGTCCAAATGATATGGCAGAAGAAAAAGGTTTGAAGATAAAAAGACTTATACATAATTGTGGACTAGAGAAGAAACTTGGCAATCAAAAACTCTTTTGCTTTCAGTTAGTCAATGAGAATATTGCAACTTACAGTAATTGCATTTTTCACTTAAAACTTTACAATTAATGGAAGAACTATATTATAACTCTGGTGAGGTCATAAATTTACCCACATCTTAAATTATATGTCCACAGAAAATGTATTTCCCTTATTTTTCTACTACTGATTTTATCTCCTTACTCCCTATTTGGTGAATGGGGCAAGGCAGGGGCTGGGGATGTCATAATGGCCAATTCCCGTAACCTATACCCAAGCTAATAACTATGACTTTTCGTAACTTACTTTGTATGATAAAAAGTTATTTATATTCTCCATGTGTTCCTTTTTGATGTGCCATATGGGTGTATGAAAAAGTGGAGAAGTAAATATGACTTCATGTGCTGCAAGAGATTGAGGTCCACAAAAACACATTGTGTCTTCTGAATACTCTGTGGGGACTGCAGAAAACTGGTGACCTACTCCTCTCTCTAGGGTGATGACCAGCAAGGGCAAGTAAGTTCCATGTGGTTTTTGCAAACTGATGATATGCTGGCCCCCATTGCTGGAGTCTATATTCCTAACCATCTGTCTGTAGTCACTAATTATTCTCTCAAAACTACCTTTTTGCTTGGACACCCTTCTGATTTCCCACTTAAATATGCAAGGGTGTTGGAACCCTTTCATGAAGTGCAATGGCCCTGAAGAACTGAAGATGATAATAGAAAAGGAAAAATAAGATAGTGTACTATATAGCTCAATTGTAGGTAGGACTTATGTGATCATAGTAAGCCCTTGCAATCATTCATCTATTTTTTCACCACCACTCTTGCATCATGAATGTCCTATTTTTTTTTATGTGACTCACAGCATTTTTTGAGTTATGGTTCTGTGGAATATACCCATTATTGAGGTTTGTATAGACCTGAAAACCTGCCTTCTCATCATAAAAACCAAAGTTCTCAGAGTCTATTTTAAGTCTTGATTAGTTAGTTTCCCTTGGTGGGAGCTAAGGGGGTCTCGGCTTGAGATTCCTTTGGCTCTATCATTCTAACAAAATTTTTCAACTGCTGTTTCCTGTTGGTCTATATTTTAGGAACTCTATCTAAAGTATTTACCTTGACACAGTTCTCAAATTTGCTTATTTATCTGTTGTCTCAGCACCAAGCTTTTCTCTCTCAACCTAATGGTGACTTACCTTAAAAAGAACAATGTTTCAAATGTAACCATGAAAATTATGAGTGGGGATCTTTCTAAAAAGATCATTAGAACTATGTGACTATGAAGAACACTGGATAAGGCCATTCCTCCCAGAGAGCAGAATCAAAGCTCAATTAAATCTCTGACATCCCCGGGAGAGGGGCTCCTCACAGTATTTGCTTAGAAGAATCTTGGAATTGCTTAGTACTGACTGTTGTGTTTTTCCTATTTTTCTTCTTTTTTAAAGGAGACAATTTACTGGGGATATCTTGTCCCTGTTTCATCTTTGTATAAGAGGGGTGTAAATGGAGATGGAATACAGTTAACTTGTCCTTTTAGTTTACTGGTTGTCAGGGGAAAAAAAAAAAAAGAATCTGAACCTAATGGAGATAATTGAGCATTATCCAGAAAAACTTATCCTTGGCCTGAAGGTGGTAACTGGATGGGACTTCAGGAGTGTCTTTTAGGGAAACAGTAAATTTATTCTATATACAAGAGAAAAATGAAATAAGTATCTGAAGACCAGGAGGATGGATGATGGCAAAGAACTGCTAGATGTTTACTAGTATCAGTTACTTTTTCTGGGTATACATCAAAACTACATATATTAAGCTCCCTTATAATTTGAATGGGATGAACACATTTCTTAAAGATTTATTTATTCATTTGAGAGACAGAGGGAGTGCAAATGAGTGGGAGAGAGGCAAAGGGAGAGAATCTTCAAGCAGACTCCCCACTGAGCAGGAAGCCAGATGCAGGGCTTAATCCCATGACCCATGAGATCATGACCTAAGCTGAAACCAAAAGAAAGACACTTCACCAAATGAGCTACCCAGGTGCCCCAGGATGCACACACTTTTAGACTTTGCCATAAACCTTTGAGTATAATTGTCCAGAATTTCTCTTCCTCTGTGGTGACATGAGAATTACATATTTTAAATATCAGAAATCTATATCGCTTGGATGAGAGCAAGGAGAACTGTGGACTGCAGTCATAAGAATTAATTCTTTATTATTTTTGTTTGTTTCCTATCGCTGCTGTAACATATTACTACAAACTTAGTGGCTTAAAACAATAGAAAAATCACTATCTTACAGTTCTATAGGTCAGAAGAAATCAAATTGCTGTGAAGGATTGCATTCCTTTTGGGGACTCCAAGTGAGTATTCATTTCTTTACCTTTCCCAGATTTTAGAGGTTACCGTGCCTTCCTGTATTTTTGAGCCCAGGGGCATAGCATCCTTTTCTGATTTTCACTCCAACTTCTGTTGTCACATCTCCTCTGACTCTGGCACTGATCCTCCTGTCTCCTTCTTATAAGGACATTTATGATTACACTGTACTAACCCAAATAATCCAGAGTAATCTTCCCATGTTAAAAACCCTTAACTTAATCACAATGGAAAAGTCCCTCTTCCTATGTAAGGTACCAAAGTCACAGATCCTGGAGATGAGGACCCAGAAATCTCTGAAGGGCCTTTTTCGATCTATCACATTGTGTTAATCATTATTACATAAGTTGTTTTTGTTTTTTTAAATTGTAGTCACTATACCATTTGCTATCCTGGCTAAGATGGGATAAAGGGAGTGATGACAATTTTGATATTTTACGAGATAAGTTTGAAATATCAGAGATAATACCAAATGGTATGTCCAATATGAGCTTTAATATAGGCACTTGGAGTTTAGAATAAAAAATAAACCAATGTAATCCATAATCATTTTAGGGACACTACTTTTAATCTCTGTATCTTCTATATTAATAGCTCTCGAGATTTTTAGTGATGTGGTGGTTTAGAGGAATTGTCTGTAGTTTAAAAAAAACTGCCTTTACAGTCAGTTATTATTAATGTGAATGCACTCATTGTCTCAGGTGCATCCAAACTGAAAAAGACTAACAAGTGAAGATATTTGAATGGTGTTACCCAGAAAACATATATGGCAAGAATAAAAGTTCCAAGGACAAAACTTCTGAAAAAGGCCAATATTTTAAAATGGATAACAAATATTCTGAGAAAGTGTTTTCTGAGCATTGGGAAGATAAAACGAGGATAGCCTCTAGAAGTCAAGGGCAAAGTATGTTCTAATGATTACCATGTAGTCAACAAGGTCAAATGTTCTAGAAAACTCATCTGTGATAAATTCTAAGAAATATTCATTGGACTCAACTGCACGTGTGCCTTCTGTGACTCAGACAAGAACAATATCCATGCAGTAGTAGCTTATATTCCTTACTAGAGGAGTCCAGGCGAGTACAAATCAAAGACGACAGATACATAAAACTGTTTCAGGCAACTTATTTACGAAAAAAGTTGAAAAAAATAAGTGGTTTTCTTTTGTTTTGCCTATTAACTAGAGGAAACCAGGAAGCAAAGGGACAGATTTTTAAATGTGTGAGAACATCAAACACATGTATACATTGATGCGAATAGGCAAGTCCACAGAAAGATACAGGATAGCAAGGCTGTTAGATACAGGATAGCAAGGCTGTTAAAGTGGTGTCATCAAAGATAACATTCCAAGATAGCATGGTTGTAAAAAATTAATGATGTTCCTAGGAAGACACTTCTATTTCTCTGTCATGTTGCTTTGAATAAAGGGCAGATATGGTGGAATAGATTATTTGAGGAAATTAGGGACTGTTTTAAATATTGCTGTGACCACGTAAATACAGAATGATTCAGGGGCAGTAGGATGCCACCAGTCTGCCTAAAGATGTGGTTTTCTTCAGCAGCATTTAAAAGAGGGGTAGAAAAGCTGACCAGCCAATATTTTAGACTTTTGAAAATTGCAGTTTTATTGGCAGCATGTAATAGAAATGCAAATAAGGAAAGAATTTGAGGATTTGGCAAGAGGATGATTAAAATGACGTACCATAGAATTTAGAAAAATAGACAAGATAGAAAATACAGTAATGGGGATTTTGGGAGGAGGCTATCAATGCAAAGCTATTAGAGAAGTCCCAAGGCTGGAGTTCTGGGCAAGACACAGACCCTTTGCAGGGTGCAGCCACACGTGAGAGCTGCCAGACTAGATCTGCATGCAAGAACGGGGTGGTGTCAGATTTCAGGAGTTTAGAACTGCAGCAACTCTAGGTAATTATGGAAATAAGTGGCTGAAATAGAGTCAAGGCGAAGGTTCCAGGAGTTTAGAATGTTAAGGAACTAAGGATTCACATGCTGAATTACCTTGGTATGATAGATGACTAGGTCACCCCCACTGTGGGTGGGGGCAGCTTGGAGGAACAGTGAATGGTCTAAACATAGGACACCAGTGAGCAGGGTAAAACAAACCAAACAACATATAAACCTCAAGGAAAAACGCTGCATATTCTCCAGATTTGTATGGATTAAATGGTACAATGCTGCTTTGGAATACATGGGGTTAGAGTAACTTTCCTTCAGAACTTGATTACAAAATGACTATTTGATAATGAATTTTTTCATCTTTATTTTTTGAAGCTAGGCTTCAAAAATTGGCACCCCATGAATATGATTTATTATTTGTGGACGTGATTAATCCCAATACCTATTCTACAAATGGAAGTCTGACAATATTCCTAAATCTGGTCAAGACAACTACAAGGTAATCTTAAACCTGGTTAAAGGAAGGTTAATGTAGATTACTTTATGAACAACAATACCAGGTAAATAAAGAGGAATTTTCTGGGAATAAGTAGTCAGCAGTGTTTCTTGAGCCCTCTCCAGAGGATCTTGTGCTCAGACAAACAAAAGCGTGTGTTTTGAACTAGATAGCAAATGCCTTTTTACAACAGAGGTGGGTATTACAGGCCCCATAGCTTGTTCCCATCAAGAGCCTTCAGGTAACTTTCCTTGCTCTGATTCTGTATAGGGAAAAAAAAAAAAAAGAAAGAAAAGAAATCCTAGTATACACACCAGTTATTTTGAAAACTTGTGGAAAATAAACATGAGAAGAAAATCATGTGCCTAAACCTAAGGATCAGACTCTAGCCTTCAACTTCCCATTTCCTTGTGAGGTCCTATCTTCACAATCATCCTTCCTCCTTCTTTATAGTCTCTGCCCTGTTCCCTGTGACATTTATGCAAAAATTAGCTTAAAAGTAGATATGCAAAACATAAGAAACATAAATGAGAACCCTATACTTATTATTCCTATAATATCTCTAGGCATGGATAAGGCCAAAATCTTAACCTATTAAGAAAAAAATTCACTTATATTAATACTAAGCTGAGTGATAGATTGTGGCACAGTGATTTATCCATTGAGTATGGTTCACTTTCTACTTCCCTCTTTTCCTTACCATTCTTGTTCTGTGAGCCACAGCCTAGTTCATGAGATGACATCCCCGCATGCTTTAGAGGCCTTCTTTGTGTCTTGCACATGCGCTATCTGGACAGTAATGGGTCCCAAGGCATACCCTGTGTACAGACTCGCTGTCTTCTCCATTTTCCCTCCTCCTTTTTTTTGTTTTTTAATATATATATATAATATATTATATATATTATATATATTTTTTTTAAAAGATTTTTAAAAATTTATTTATTTGACATAGAGAGATCACAAGTAGGCAGAGAGGCAGTCAGAGAGAGGAGGAAACAGGCTCCCTGCTGAGCAGAGAGCCCAATGCAGGGCTCGATCCCAGGACCCTGAGATCATGACCTGAGCGGAAAGGAGAGGCTTTAACCCACTGAGCCACCCAGGCGCCCAATCACTCTTCCTTTCTGACAGCCAACATGGAGACTCTAACCAGCAGTAGTCTAGCAACTGAAGTCAGATCACCACCAGGCATTTGAGACCAATGCTAAGTCCTGAGCTCCCTGTTGCCTTTCTTTCATTGATGGACTCCCCTGCAGTTGTGAAGTGTCTTATTTTGGTGTGAAGTTATTTAGTCCAAAAAAGCTTATCAAAACCACACAGCTGCATAGAATTCACTTCAGTTTCCCAAAAGTGGGTTTATGCATCAATACAGATTTTTTAAAAAGTGTTCTGTTTTGTTTTTTTTTTTCTCATTGCTCTTGGCAGCTATATCATCTTCAAATATGTTAAATGGTTCAAATTAAGATAGTTTAGGACACAGGCAATGTTCAGAATCTCTCACAATTGGAGCATCACCAACCCATCAAGATAGGTGCTGGCCTAACAGCTAGTGCAGGATCCTAGATAAGCCAGCTATACCAGGAATTAATTCTTTAGTTGCTTAACCAAAGAAATTTCTAGGGGACCAGCTGGGTATTTGAGTGGTGACGGCATTTAGGTGGGCTCATTGCAGCAGGAGTTTACCCACTAGCAATTGACAATGAGTCTGCTATACAATTTGTTCCAGGTGACTAAAAGCTCTGATTTAGGGTGGATTTTGGTGGTATGAGTTTTGATGGCAATCACATTATTTTAATAATATCAAAAGCCCAAGCTTTTATCAAACATGAAAAATATCATGTTAAATATTTTGGGAAGAAATTTTGTAACCCAAAGATCCATTTGTTTGCTTGATTGCTAGGACTGGGTTTAAAAAAAAAAATTAGTAGGGAACAGACCTAAGTTAACAACTACACCGTGGTTAGTGTTGCTAGCACCAATTTTTCTATATGTCATTTTGTTCTTTATACAATATAATATATATACCTTTTTGTCTTTGTTACATTTGAATCAAAGCTACTTTGTGAATGTTCATTTAGGTGCAAATTTTGAACTAACAAAATAATTAAGGAAATTTTGCTTATGTAATCCTACATTTCTACATAGAACAAGAAGCACTATAATGCTTTATAGCAGTAGTATCACATCTCACTCCTGCTTCAAGAAATGGATATGTCAGGAATCTTCTTCATATTGAAAAATACCCAGACATCTGAAATAGCTTGAACAAATTTAGCTCTTAGCCTGACTTCCTGTATTTCAATAAGCATATCATTGAAATACCCTGTGATACATGAGGTTGTAGACTATGTACATGTAATACTATACATATATGTCATCACATACACACTTATATTCTCTTTTTCCCTAGTTCTCCCACTATCTCTCTCTCTCTCTCTCTCTCACACACACACACACACCAAAATATGAGGATTTTTTTTTAATTGGAGTCTACTGTAATCCAAAATTCTGGAACACAGTGGAATTCATCTATTAGCAGCTCTAACCAAATTGAATGAATTCAATTAACTAATTGTCTCAGTCTATTCTTTGTTTTCTGTCTTGAGAGCTCTCATACCGAGGAATTAAAACATGAGGAATAAAAGAAAGAAAAGCTCTCTAAAGCTGACATTAATATTTAAAACACACTTTTCATTACATACTATTCAGTGCCTTTGAGGTCCCTAGATTTGTGATTTTGATTATTTTCTATTTGGTTAAATTTCTTATAAATACATGTTCTCCCCGGCTCCACATAATCAGTTAAACCACCTATGTTTTCTTCACACAAAACTGCTTTCATTGTAGACGCACTTCCTTCTACACCAGAGAGAACTGAAAATGAAAGGTCATGTTAATAGTAATTGGTGCTTCATTTGAAAGTTAAATGGATCGTTCTCTGAATGCCTGAAATTTGGTAGCCCTTCCAGATGAAGTCATGGCTGCCACACTCTTGAGTTTTCTCTTACATATTCCTGATCTAATTCTGTACGGGAAAGGAACCACATAAAGTACCTCCTCATAACAGTAAATAGACTAGAAAAATAAGACTGTATTTTGTCATATGCTGTTTAGGATGCCTTAGTGTTGGCCCTACCAGAGTGCTCATGATGGCAACTAGTCCCAGACTCTCCCTGTTCTCGGATATGTTGCTCCAAAAATGCAAATTGTCCACAGTATCATTCTTTCTGAGTATTTCTCTCATATCAAGTAAAAGTTCAAGACTATGCCAAGCTTTTTATTTTACTAGTCAACTCCCTAGGGGCAGGATGGGCAATGATGATAGTGCAGGAATGGTTAGTTAAGATACTTTGGGTGTTCTGGAATATTGAACTTTCTCACATATCAAGGGCTGGTGACATTAACCATAAACTTGACATATCTGTTTGATCAAGGTATGCTAAATGAACTAGTGGTTGTTCAGTAAAGTTCAGCTTTTGTATTTGAGGTTTTACTTTTGAATTCTGATTCATGGATCCCCAACTTTATCTGCATGGGTTGTTTATCCAGTCATGTCATCTAATCCAGAAAATCAAAAATTAGCAAAAAAAAAAAAAAAGAAGAAGAAGAAGAAGAAGTCACACTTACTTGTAGCCATATCCATCTAAATTTGATGGATTAAGGAGATATTTATTCTTTTATTTTTTCTCTTTATTTCAACCTTTATCATTAATGTCCAAAGATTTCCCTGTTTTAGAATCTTACCCTTGATATTTTATAATTTTCAAACTCCAGTGAACTTCACCTCAGCCTCTGCCATTCCTTACCTGTCATAACTTTATCAGCGGTCTTTCAACTATGGTTTCCTAATAATAATCAGGGTCTTTGTTAGCAATAGTGATACCCAGGCAAACCTCAGACTTTCTATTAGATTAAAACTCCAAGCAATTCTGATTCAAGTGTTTCTCCTGATCATATTTTGGGCAACATTGACATAGATATTCTCATCCCCAAGGGCTACTTCACCATATAAATTCTAAAATCCAATACCACTGCCTTTAGCCCCAAACTCATAACTTTTTATCTCCTCTTCTCACTCCCATTCACAGATTCTAGACCTCATAGAATTACACTCCTTTGATCTCTCAATATTTCTCAGAATATAGATTAGCTATAGTCCTCATTCCACCTGCATTTTATGTTTTATATTTATGTCCCCATGTTCTCTCAACAGTACCATAATTAACTTTCATGACTTACTAAAGCCACAAAGACCCAGAAAAAGAGAAAAAAGAAAAAGAAGGAGGAAAAAAAGTTGATAACTATTGCAACTCTGTATCTGCTTTGCTAAGTACAATTTTGGAGAAAATCATTCAACTAGATGGTCACCCCTAAAATTCCTTGTTTTTAAACTAGATAGTGTCCTCAGAATCACATATTCATCTATTCACCTCTATGCTCTCCTTTACTTATTTCTCAAGCTCTGTTTCAAAAGCAAAGAACAGTAATAAAAACCCCAACTGTACTCTCAAAAGAAAACTGTTCCCTTCCTCTATAAGATAATTGGAGCAATCCTGCATAATCTCCTACAAATTCTTGTCCCTTTTGCAAATTTAGAAACATTACCATAAATATAAGCCTTGTTTATGTGTTCTCATAAGTTGAAATAATTGATCCTTCTCTTCCTAAATTAAACCATTGTTGTTTTCCCTGATCATGTAGTTTAAGAACTTCTTCCATCAAACACATATATATCAAACTTTCTCTTTTGCATATTCAGTCACATAGTTAGTGCATCGTCATTAGCCAAGTAATCTGTGTTTAATATTCCCATTTTATAAAAAGATCTTTCAAAGCTTGTTTACCTCTAGATACTGCAGTATTTTCAAGCTTTTTAAAATTGCAGATAGTTCTCCTTTTGCTAATTCATGTTGATTATTGCCCAGATGTTATCCAACCATTACTATTACTTTCTAGTTTCATATTTTCTCTAATTCTCTATGTAATTTTGGTCCCTAATTCCCTCTAACTTATGAATATATTCACCTTGTTCAATCTGTGTACATATTATCTCTCTTAGATTCTGCAACCATGTGGTCAAAATCCTAAACTAAGAAATTATATGTCTAACCTAAAAAATTGTATCTCTAACCTAAAACATTCAATAAAATAATGCAATATATTTCTTGCTAAGTTTTCTATGATTTAAGATTTTCTTCTTCCAGAACTCACAATACAGTAACTGAATTTCTTGAACCCATTTCATCTCGTTTTTTTTTTACAAGCTTCTTTTAATAAGAAATATTATTAAGTCTATTTTAGGCTTGCTATATCATTTCTTTTTATCAATGAATAATATTCCTCTGTATGGATATACAATAGTTTGTTTACCAGTTCACCTTTTGCAGGACATCTTAGTTGCTTTCAGTTTTAGCAATTATGATTAAAGTTACAGATTTTTGTGTGGACTAACTTTTCAACTAATTTGGATAGCTACCTAGGATTACGATTACTAGATCATGTAGGAAAACTATTACTACCTTTGAAAGAAAGTGAAAAACTGTCTTCCATAAAGGCTGTACCATTGTGCATTTCCACCAGCAGTGCATGAGTTCCTGCTGCTCCGATCCTTGTCAGCAATTGGTGGTGTCAGATTTTTGGAGTTTAGCATTCTAATAGATGTGTAGGGGTATCTTATTGCTGTTTTAATTTGAAATTCCCTAAGAATAGGGAATAAGCATTTTTCATATGCTTATTTGCCACCTAACTATGTTTTTTGTTAGTTGTTGGTTCATATGATTTGCCTACTTATTATTTTTTTTTAAATTCAGATTGTTTGTTTTTTATTGCTGAGCTTTAAGAGTTCTTTGCATATTTTGGATATAAGTCTTTTCTGAAAAGTGTTTTTTTCCCCAAATATTCTTCCCAGTCTGTGCATTCTGTAAGATAATCAGAGGTTAGGAACAATTCTAAGCCTCAGGAATACAAAATAAGACTTCCTTATCCTATACATGGACAGTAAGGCATAGTCACTTTACATTTGGGTTTTACTTCCAATTATTTGGAGACCAATAGTCCCAGAACCTTAGCTGTTTAACCAATTGACTTGGAATTGTAACTTCTGTGTGTGTGTGTGTGTGTGTGTGTGCATGTGTGTATGTGTGTGTTACATACATGCTTAAAGTATATGAATCTTCCATAGCATATAACTTATATTTGCCTGAAACTCGATGATAAAAAAGAATCTCCGCTTTCCTGCATTGAATTTCAAGTTCAAAACCAAGATTAAACTAATAATGGCCATTATGTGTTAAACAAAATAAATGGGATAAATAACAGTACAAAGTATAATGATAAGAAATGGACTGTTTTAATTCCAGCTATTCTTGCAGGGGAGGGAGCATAATGATGGAGCAACACAGGCAGTAATCATGAAGTCTTCTTTGAGCAATCTCCCCTTTCTTTGTGATTTTGCATATATTTTATAAATTTGGAAACACCTCTGGGAAATTAATGCTGATTCTCCAGCATTTTACCTGAATATGTAAATCAAACAAAGTCAGACTTGGCAATTTATATGGGAATTAGGCCACATCTGTCATTGTCCATGGGCTATCCAGACATAAACAGATAAAAACAATGTCTTAAGAGTATATGAAAGCATCTACTCTTAGTGAAATCCACATGCAGTATCTGCCAGATAATCTAGAAACAGCATAGTTGTACCGAATTCTGGGAACATTTATATTCTGTTAAAATTTGGCTAAAATTGATAATTCAGAAAGTTAACTTGAAAAATGGCAAATGAAAGGGATAATGTAGGTTGCCTTAGTCATTTTAATAAGAAATTTAAAATATAATACTACATTTGCTAATTCATATATTGAAACCCTGAACCCCAATGGATGGTTTTTGGAGATGGGACTTTAAGAGATAATTAGATTTAGATGAGGTTTTAAAAGTGCGGCACTCATCATAGGATTAGTGCCCTCATAAGAAAATACACCACAGAGCTCCCTCTTTTACTCCCTTTTTTACCCTCCCTGCCATGCCTACCAGCCCCCTGATATTAAGTCTCAGAAGATGACCACCTACACAGCAGGAAGAGATCTATTATCAGAAACCAATCATTCTGGCACCTTGATCTTATACTTCCATGCTCCAGAAATCTGAGAAAATAAATACCTGGTTTTCCCAACACCATCTAGTATGCTATTCTGTGATGGCAGCCTAAGTGGACTAAGGAAACACACATAATTACAACAACCAAGAGGGTTGAAGGGTGTATGGGGGGGGGCACAAATAAAGAGAGAGAGGAATAACAAGCAGTAAGAAAAAGGAAAAGAAGTAGCAAGTAAATTACACAAGAATCTTATAAAAGATATAAATCTTATAAAAGATTTAAGATTTATGTAAGATTTATTAAAAAATCTTATAAAATCTTATAAAAGATTTCCAGAATTCTATGAGATGAAGATTCTTGTGGAATAAAAATGAAATCTGAGCCAGAATTCTTCACAGAAATCTTTTGTTCTTCCTTGCTCTATGCACAAGGTAGGTGCTAGCCTAGTGGAATTATTGCATTATGTTAAGAAGTAAGCATGACATGAAAAGTTCTTGCCTGTGCATAGAAAGAATCCTGTGCTATGCCATTTATTACACTGTAATATTTGTGAAATGCAAAAATAAATAAGGCTAACTTTTAGATTATTTTCTTTTTTTTCCCCTTGGCATCTTAATTGATACTCCTCTTTTGTTTTATTTGATTTGATTTGAAGTCAATAAATAAAAAGTGTGCCTTTTTCACAAAGCATATTCCATCACACAATAATGAAGTCTTTTATTTATTTTTTTATATTTTTGACAGATAGAGATCATAAGTAGGTAAAGCATTAGGGAGAGGGAAAAGCAGGTTCCCCACTGAGCAGAAAGCCTGATGTGGGGCTCAATCCCAAGACCCTGGGATCATGACCTGAGCTGAAGGCAGATGCTTAACTGACTAAGTGACCCAAGTACCCCAGTATAATGAAGTCTTTCAAAATACCAATTTCCAAAAGCTTTTAGAGGGCTAGAAGAAAAATACAGCATGGTTATACCACATACAAATTTTGGAACTCAGCCATTTACTATTTTTATAGTCAGGTAAGATGATCACAAGACACCTAAACAAAACAAAAAATCTCATCATTAATTACTGAGTAGACACCATGACCCCAAGTTTAGCATGTACTCAAATAACATTGCTGCAGGAAGTTGGGATAAATTATTAAGAAATATATATTTGAAGACAAACAGACTTAAACTGCAACTCTGTCACTGACACCCATTGGCCATGTGATCTTTAGAGGTTTAATAAGAAATCATATATTAAGGGACTTAACACAATAGGGGGCAGTTAGTCCTTGATCATCTAATGCTAGCTGACTTAGAAGTCTTTGAATTAGTGATTGGAATTGTTTCTATGCATCCAAATGTATTTTTAATATGGAAAAGTACAGTTATAATATTTCCTATTTATGCATTCAACAAATATTCATTATGTACCTACTATGCTAGATGCTATTATAGACAGTATTGTATTTACACACACACGTATCAGCTAATCCTCAGAATAATCTTGTGGTGCTTCACTAAATTACCAAGGCTTCCTACCTATTATATAGGAATAGTTTATTTTCTATAAAATAAAAAGAAACATATAGTCTGAGGACATATTTATGTATTGACAAATTTCAAAACTTTCTAGGAGAGTTGCAATTTGTGTTATTATGCATAATCAGACTGTATTTCATAAGTTGCACCATTGATTTGCATCTTATGGTTTCTATACTCTTGTAGTATCAGCATAATACAAACTTTAAATGTTTCCTTTGTTTGAAAAAAAAAAAGGCAAAAAACCCAAAACTGAGCTGCATAGAAGCAAAAAGTACAGGGATTCTACATCTATAGTCTATTATAATAATACAAATGAACTATTTTCTCTTGATTAAAGTGACCTGGGCATTTCCCCCACATTTAGTATCAAATAAATTTATTAACCTGGTATAAGGCATAAGTGTCTGTATGTGTGTATGTATATATACATACACACACATATGTACCTATATTAATCATTACACACACTCACATGTACATTCACACACTTTGAAGATTGAGAAAATTGAGGCTTAAGGTTGTTATGGTATGCCCCAAACGTTATGCTATGCCCCAACGTTAAATAATGGTTTCTCAGCTCCAGTCCTTCTCCTCTATGTGCTACTTGGCAATGATGAGGTCAGAACTTTGTAAAAACATTTGAACCTCAGCAGCTGCTTTTCAGGCTCTTCCAACAGGGAACCCAGAATGGGAACTAGAAAGCTGGAAGTGGAGGGAGAGACATGTTCTACCCTGTGTATTTCCCACTTCTTTAGTTTTTAGTTTTTAGTTTCCTGTTTCCTTAGGGTTTTTTTGTGTTTTGTTCGTTGTTGTTTTGCCCAGCAGTGGCAGTTTATATTCATCATGTTTGTTGCACTGTATTTCCTAAAAGGCCCCTGCAGTTTTATGGACCATGGGCCTAGGGAGAGGGAGTGGGAGAAGGGAGGGTTGGAAGAGGAAAAGTACCGAGTGAGAGCAGAGAAAACATGTCTTCAAGTTTCCTTTCCTTCCTCTCCTCCATTTTCATTTATTTCCTTTCTTTCTCTCTCTCTCTCTCTCTCTTTTTTTTTTTTTTAAGTAATCTCTACGCCCAACATGGGGCTGAAACTCATGACGTGGAGATCAAGAGTTGCATGCTCTTCCAACTGAGCCAGAGGAATTCTTTGCAGAAGCACCTGAGAAGGCCCAAATACAGGACTTCTGAATAGAGCCACCTGCATTAGGAATTCAGATATGTGGAAAGGCATAAGGCTAATCTGGGACAATTTGAGTCCTGGACTGCAAATCCCCTCATAGATTGCAACACACTGGCTGTGCAACAACTATGACTGAACGGCAGCTCTCCCATGAAGCTTGACAGGTAAAGCCTCTATGATTCCCTACGGTTAGACCTGAAAGATCATTCGGATGATCTGGGCCAAGAGTGGGACTACTCATTTCCCTCACATCCTTTCCCAGTCAATCCATAGGACTCACCCTTCCCCAACACCAGGCGATCAATGTTCTTATGTTTTTTTTTTCACCATGGATTAATTTTACCTTTTGTAAAATGACAAATATAATCATAAAGTCAATACTCTGGATAATATATAATTACAGGAGTGGGGAGTAGGAAAAAAAATGAGCATTCATGGGAAGGTAAAAAGAGACGGAGTCTAGAGTTCAAATAGAGATTCCTGTTGGAAATAAATAGAACAGTTTTTATATTAATAGCAAGACAGGTGGGGGAGATGGATGGGGTTGAAGATAACTTCTACAAAGGAAATAGATATCAGCTGAGATGATCATCTGTATCATTCCTTTGATGTTTAACATATTATATTTTATTAAAGATTTCCTGATTGCAATCCAACCTTAAATAATGACATCTGGCCTTAAAGGACAAAGGTTAATTTAGATATATTTATCAGAGCCATAAGGTAGAGAAAAAAAAACATTAAACACTCAATGTGTCAAAATCTTGTAAAAGCTATAAAGAAAGGAAAATATCCCAGAACATTTATCACGTGAAAAAAATTAACATTTTTAAATAATGTCTTAACACGTGCAATTTAAACATCTGAGTAGACAGTAACAATAGAGATGTGGAAATGTTAAATCCAACATGCATGACAATTTTGACACTTAGATGCAACCTATGGATGGTATAAATTGATACAAAAATTGCACAGAACATTTCAGTTTATGTATAGTAAAATAACATACGTGTGTGTAAACATACTGTATGAGTATGTGTGTGTGTCTGCATATTTATATTCCTTTTAATCCAGCAATTTTATGTTTAGGAACTTATCATGCAGGAATAACAAAGGGTGTGCTCATGTCTTTGTCCAAAGAATTTTGATCCACATGCACATATTAATTAGTGATACAACTAAAAAACTCTCCAGAGCTTGACAATAAAATATAGTTATTAACATGATAATACAGAAAAACATGTAAAGAAAAGATGCTTGTGGTATATTGTGAATTGGGAAAATATTCTAAAAATTATGTGCAATATGAACCCCTTTGCATAAATGTAAATATAGAAAGATACTGAAATCTTATAGCTAAATGTTTACAATTGCCATCTCTTAGTTGGTGAGATTACATGTGAGTTTTAGATGCTTCTTTTTTTTTCCTTATCAGAATTGCCTAAATTTTCCACAGCAAATGTTCATTACTTTCATAATAAGAAAAATAATTTGCAGATATAGTAAACTACAGTTTGGTTCTACCCATGTTTTGGTTGCTATTTCATGTTGTAACTATCAAACAAAACCCTTTGAGACTCCACTGTAATATAGTAGAACAATTTTGCAACTGATCTTCACAGTATTAAAGTCTCTCTGGATTTCTGTTTTTTATTGCTTTAATAGTTTAATGTCAACTATTTCTCATAAAAAAAATCTATCTTGGGCATTTCAATCATTATAAAAAAGGAAAAGCATATTTTGTCATGACGGATTGAAAATAAATACTTGGCTCTATATGAGATCATAAAGTTATCTTTTATTTTTCTTTTTTGAGTGGAAAAATGCAATAGGAAGACTAAGGTAATAAATTACACTACAACTGGTATAATAACATAAAATATATTATTTAAGGCAGAATAATATAGTAAGAGCTACCAAATAAGAATAACATGGATTTAAATCCAAGTCTTCCCCTTTGACAATTATGTAATCTTGAAATGATTACTTAACACATCAATATCCCAGAATAGCCCTTAAAAAATAAAAATCAGCCTGCCTTCTTCATGGGTTGAGAATGAGGCTTAAATGACTAATGCACAAAGATGGATACTGTATAAGAATGCCATTATTATTAGCTATTATTAGATGTTTTACAGTTCAACAAGAAAATAGATAATTTCCGATGGTAATAAATTCTATGAAGAAAATAAACAAAGCAACAAAATAGATAGTGATATGACTATGTGGGATGGAGTTCAGATTGAGGCACTGGGAAAGAAGTATAAGTGGGCATTTGAAAAGAGTATTAGCTTTGTACTACTGTATTAAAATTTGAGTACAAACTTGAAGGCTTATAGGAGCACCTATTTATTTTTCCAGAGTTTTTGTAGCTTAGGCATCCAGGCCTTACAAAGATTATCTATTCAGGGCCTCACCAAGTTAAAATCAAGGCATCAACCAGATGTATTCTCAGATGAAGCCTGCAGTCCTTTTCCAAGCTAATTAAAGTCGTTAGAAAAATTCAGTTCCATTGTGTTCCATCTGTTCCAAGATGCCTACCGATCTCTCTCAGCTCCTGAAGGGCACTCTCAAATTCTAGCAACGTGATCCTTTTATAACACGAAAGCTTACTTCTTCAAAGTAAGAAGAATCTCTCTCCAATCTGCTGAAATGGAGTTCTGTCATAGAAACATCAACCAACCCATCATGTTCCTAGGTCCTGCTCACACTCAAGAAGAGAGATTTATGAAGGACTTGTCCACCAGGGGGCAGGAATCTTGGCCCCATCTTAGAATTCTGTCTACTGCAAGGGGAGACTAAGATAATGAGTAGGAGCTGGACTTGAAAGTTCACTGGGTAGATGATTTTAGAACAGAGATAAAGACATGGATATAGAACGGGACATCATTTTGTGCATATGCAATGATCTAAATTCATTCTTGCTGACTGATACTGCTTCTTATCTTGAATCTGAAAGGAACAGAGCTCCTCCTTTAGAGGTAACCACTTCTTCCCAGTGTGGCATTACTCTTACAGTTTGTGGCAATTATTTTAGTGATCTTAGGATGCAACAATTCTTTGAGATTTCCAGTTAAAATACTGACCATCATATTGCTATCAATTTCTTAAAAATATTAAAAAAGAAATAATAGAGGAAAAAGAGAGATAAATTCTAAGAAGATATAATAATATTAATTGAACTCAGGAGCTGACAGAGAGCAGTAGAGAACAAGCAGGGGGAACTGAAGAGGGAGAAGGAGAAGCAGGCTCCCCAGTGAGCAGAGAGCTCAATGCCGGGCTCAATCGCAGGACCCTGGGATCATGACCAGAGCTGAAGGCAGATGCCTAACCAACTAAGCCACCAAGGCACCCCAGGAACTAACTCTTGAATAACTAAATCTTGACTGAAATTGAGAAAGGTTGATAAAAAAAATACATGGGAAATAAAACAAATCATCATAATAATAGAAACTAGGCGAGTGGCTATTTTTTTGCTGCAAGCATTGAGGATTATCTAGGACCTAGATATCAGTGTATCTTAGACAAGATCAAACAGTACACATTGGCTTGGGAAGTCAGTGTTGTAGTAATTTCAGCATTTAGAGGTTAGGAATGAGGATGAGGATCAATTTTGGAAGAGGGATGAGGAAGTTGGGTTGGACCCTTGTTAGATCATCAGAATTTAAATATGCTTATACCAAGGACAAGTGTAGTCATCCAAGTAATAAATACTTCCACACTGTGATAAGCAAAATGAATAACATAAGCCATCATAGAACTAGTGTTTTATATGTTTTAAACTGTTTGTAAAATTATTGACTATAATTGTTTAGTAGCATGGGGATTG
Organism: Enhydra lutris kenyoni; assembly: GCF_002288905.1. NCBI lineage: Eukaryota > Metazoa > Chordata > Mammalia > Carnivora > Mustelidae > Enhydra > Enhydra lutris. Next base: position 27,405,653 of record NW_019154102.1, read on the forward strand.
AAGTATGCTGCAGACACCACAAATAAATGGATAAAGCTGAATAAAAATGTTGAAATCACACTTGAAATGAAATCATGAAGAGTCAAAAAATCTCTCTATGACAATGGTCTGTAACACAGCCTTATAACCATAACCATTAAGCTGTGGTTAATGAAGAGAAAATACAAGTTGAGTTGGTCTTCCATTTAAGATACATGAGGGCAGTGTAACAACTTTAAGGACAACTGAAAAATAACCGAGATCACAGATTTTCTCAGAAATGTTTCATGCAAAACTATTGCACTGAACTGTTACTTCTTCTAACTCAGAAGTCTGATTCTATATTATACTGAGCTACTATAAAAATAAAAGCTAATACTTCCAGCATAAACTGTAATGAAGATTCTCCCTATGGTTTCTCCTACTTTAGAATACTTTATGAGGCAATCATCTCATAAAACAATACACAATATTAAACCTCTTTCTTCTTCTACTCTCTTCATTTTTCTTCTCTGGATCTTGATCTATCTGCAAATTATAAAGGCTAAGAGTAGGGGGTGAATGGGATAAATGGGTTTCACCTCAAAAAGAATCACCCGATGCAGCATACCGTAGCTCTCCCATTATTTGGATACAGTTTCCAAGTAAAGTATATGTACTCTCTTTCCTATTTGGGATCTATTTCATGAATTGAAGCTATGACTGGCTAAGAGGTGAAACCTAATTTCACATAATATACCTGCCTTGGCCTTATTAATAGTTTATAACCACTCCCACTGCCATCTTCTTGTACACACATTTTATAGGTTGACTTTCAGTTTTAATTTCTTGTGAGGTTATGTGTTTATTAGTATTACAAAGGAAATTTTGCAATAGCTACATATGGAGTTTTGGTCTTTGTACAAATAAAATTGGAATCCTTTGGAGGTTTATGATATAATTTACTAAAGTTGCCAACTTATTCAAATTATAAGAAGGCAAAAGGTAGGGGCGCCTGGGTGGCTCAGTGGGTTAAGCCGCTGCCTTCAGCTCAGGTCATGATCCCAGGTCCTGGGTTCGAGCCCCACATCGGGCTTTCTGCTCAGCAGGGAGCCTGCTTCCTCCTCTCTCTCTGCCTGCCTCTCTGCCTACTTGTGATTTCTCTCTGTCAAATAAATAAATAAAATCTTTAAAAAAAAAAAAAAAAAAAAGAAGGCAAAAGGTATTGCTTACTATAAATAACCACACCTTAAGCCAATTACCTCCCTCAGGAGGGCTGGAACTTTGGATTCTGCTAGTGACAGACCAGCATTTCTCTTGAGAACAGGTAATTTCGATGCTCTCATGTCCTACCACAGGTGGGATTGAAGAAAGAAAGAAAATGAATTCCATCCCTCATGTATTTTAAAAATGCAAAGAGTATGCCTAAATTCTAGTTATGAAAGTTATACAGTCTGTCAATTTTGTAACTTTAATGTATTCAATATTCCAAGAAAATACATTTTGGGGTCTAGCACCTAGAAATACTGATTCTTTGGATTTATGTTCTGATGCTTTATTCTAGATATCATAATTGCAACAATTTCAAGCAAATAGTTGCACTGAATGATATGTTCATTACTCTAAATTTGCGAAGAAAATATTTTTGAGTAGGTAAGCATTCCTGCCTAATCCTTTTGGCAATTCGAACTTAATTATGAATTTGTGGTGGCTTATGAAATTCTCTTACAGTTTGCAAGAACCTTCATAGCCTATGGGTAACTTACTTTCACAAAGCTCTCTAACTAAACTTGCTAAATTCATGGCTCAATATGTTTAAAAAATTAGTGAAATTGGAATTTAAAAATTATCATTCATAGTTACTAAAAATACTATAATATCCTCTTATGTATAACTTTCATACCAGCTATACCCCCTTTTTTCTGCTTCTTTCACTTATAACGCCTAACCATGGAAAACTTTCTTCCCACTGATATGCCACACTACAGAATTTTGTTAGTTTTTATTTTCTCCATGTTCATAAGATGCATGTTTTTTGTTTCTTGAAAAGTATTTTTTATTTTATACTAATTCATGTATTGGTATATATGGACTTTGTTTACATAATTGTACTTTGGGGTCAAATGATGAAGTATAATTTTATAACTTTTGTCATCATTGATTTGGGATTAATCAATAAAATGATTTATGACCAGATACTTGTTGCAGGCAATTAAAATTTCCAATTCCTTAATGCAAATCATAATCAAACTTCTGCAACAGGAAATTTAGCACAAAAAAAAAAGAAATCTCACTTAATAAGTCTGGAAAAAAACATTTACTTTTAAGAATTATACTAAGCAGCTAAGTACAACTGTCCTTTGGCACTAGAACTGAGAAAAAAATTCTAATATATATATATTAGAATTATGTGTGTGTATGTATATGCAATTTTATATATATATCTAAAATCTTCCCATTGTGGTAGGCAGAATAATGACTTCCTGAAGATGTTTACATACTGATCTCCTGGATCTGTTAATATGTTATATTACAAGGCAAGAAGAATTTCACAAATATAATTATGTATAATTAAGATAAGGAGATTATCCTAGGTTGTCTGGGTGGGCCTAAGGTCATGAGTACTTTCTTTTCTTAAAGATTTTATTTATTTTTTTGAGAGAGAGAGAGAGAGAGCACAAGCAGGGAGAAGGGGTAGAGGAAGAAGCAGGCTCCCTGCTAAGCAGGGAGCCAGGTGAGGGACTTGATCCTAGGACCTTGGAATCATGACCTGAACTGAAGGCTGGTGCTTAACCAACTGAGCCACACCAGTGCCCATAACATGAGCTCTTAAGAGTAGAAAACTTTCTCTAGATGGAGGTAGTGGGGTACAGCAGAAGGGGATGTTAGAGAGTTTTGAATCTCGAGAAAAATTTTATTCACCATTGCAGGTTTGCAGAGGGAAGTGGCAACGTGATAAGAAATGCAGGTGGCTAGAAGGAGGTGAGAGATGCTCCTAACAGCCAGCAAGGAAACATGGGCCTCAGTCCTGAAACACAACCATTAGGACTTCAGTGAACTTTGAAGTGAGCATTCCCCCAGAGCCTTCACGTAAGAACTCACACCGGCCAAGAACATTGAGATGATTCTGACTTCTGGAACTATAAGACAAAATTGTCTTATTTTAATCCACCAAGTTAGTGGTCATTAGTTATGACAGCAACAGAAAAGCAATATAAACTTTGGTTTCAGAAGTGAGGTGTATTGAACAGATACCTAAACGTGTGGAACTGGGATTGGAAATGGGCAGTTGGCAGGGACTAGAAGAATTTGATGAACATGATGAAAGAACCCTAGAGTTCTTTGAACAAGCTATTAGTAGAAAAATGGATGCTAACACATTTGCTAGTAAGGGATCCAAAAGAACTGAGTAGCATAACAGAAAATCTAAATTGCCTTAGAGAGTATATAAATCATTATGAACAGACTATTAGTAGAAACATGGTACTTAAAGCTGCTGCTGGTGTGGCCTTAGAAACTGAGAAGTATTTTAACAGGTATAGGCAGAAAGTTTAATGGAATTATGTCCTGCAGTTCTGGGTAAAGCAGAATTTGTGAATAAATTTGCATTTTTAGTTTAGGAGATTTCAAGCAAGGTACTGGAGGTGTGGTCTGGTTTCTTTGTCTGGTTGTAGTAAAATAAAAGCACATTGCAGGAATAATTGTAAAAGAAATAAATAACCAGGACTTGACAATTTGGCCAACCCTCAGCCTATCCAGATGGGAAAGACCTTAGTATAAAGAGAATCACTCTCAAGGGGGCACCTGGGTGGAGCAGTCAGGTGGGATTCTGCCTTTGGCTCAGGTCCTCACCTCCGGGTTCTGGGATTGTGCTCAGTGGGAAGTTGGCTTCTCTCTCTTCCTCTGTCTCTCCCACCTCCCTCCTCACCGCCACACCTCCCTTCTCCCCTATTCCCTGTCTCTCAAATAAATAAATAAAATCTTAAAAAAAAAAAAAAGGAGAAAGAGAGATTCACTGTTAGGAAAACACGATTTAGAGTAAAAAAACACGTTTGACTCTACATCTCTTCCCTTAAAACTGAGAAAGACCAAAATCCAGAGTATGTAGTCACAACAGATTAAGGATATGGATCGCAAACCCTCTTAACCAAACTAAAAGAGATCACAAAACACAAGCATACTGGTCTTAACCATGTTAGCAGAAGTCAGAAATTGAGATAGAATTATCTCCTAAAGATGTTGTGGAGGTGCCTCTTGTTGAGTTCACTGAACCCACATGATATATAAGGGAGACCCATAAAGTTCTTAAGAATTTCCTATCAGCAGAAACACGGCCAGCCTGGACCATAAGGGAAAGAGAGGGGGCAAAACGAGAGAAAGCTGTTGGCCCACAGATTTCTACTGGCAGTAAGCAGGTTGATAAATCACCACCTGCAGACATGGGCTACTTTTTTATGCAATCATAATTAAAGTTTGTGTGATTCAAGATATACGCATATGTATTACACTGCCATTACCAAGGCTTTATTTGGTACTCCTCACTGGGGGAAAGCTGCCCTGTCCACATAAGGCTTGTGCGGTCAATGCATTGCAGCTTCTAAAGACAGTTAGAGTCAAGAACTCAGGTCTCCCTAGCCCACCGTGCCCTGCATACCTGAACTTCTAGCCCAGATATCTGCATTCAAAGACCTCTACACTGGGGCCTTCAGCAGAGGCCTTTCCCAGGTACCTCTTCTGAGATCTCCTGATCTGATGGAGGTAAGAAAACCTGGAGATATTTTTTATCTACTCTGCCTTAGTGCTTTTTCATTCTGAGCCCTTACCATTCTCCTTCCCTCTGGCCCAGTCCTCATGCCCATAAAACTGCAGGAAACTTTGGTCCATAAAACTGCAAGGCTCCCAAGACAGTGAGACTATTCCCCACATCTACGCTAAGCCATCTCTCCATCACTGGAGCCATTCCATGAGGAAAAATGAAACAGTGTGGTAGTCAGTACCTTCTCTGGTTTAGCCTCTTGCTTATGCTATACAGTCAATGATTAAGGGCTCACTTCTTAAATCTCAATCACTTATAATACAGACCCATAATGACACAAAGAAGATCTTAATGATTTTCCAAAAAGGATAAATTTTAAAGACCATCTAAGAAGTGATAAAAATAGAAACTAGTTAAACTCATATAAGCTGTTAAACATATTACAAAAATTATACCAACCAATTGGTATCTTCCTGGTGAGATTTGACAATAATCAAATTTCTTTAAAGTATACTTATTAAACTTGCAGTTGCAGTTTTATGAATTTTCCCCAAGGAACTGATAATGATTATTTCAAATATATCTCTAATGTATATTTATTCCAGTATTGCTTATAACATTATATAATTAACATGGACTACTTTGCAGTTTTTAAATAGAGATGTAAATAGATATATATACAAAAATACATGTTCTATAGGGACATATGCAGTACTATAGCTGTTTCATTTTAAAAATAGGCAGATGGATGAGTTAGATGACAGAGAGAGATATGACAAATAGGAAGACAAAAGACATGAAAAGACTTAACAATAATACATCCTCTCTTCTAAAATTTTTATACTCTGTGTTGTTGGGTTATTTTCTTCTATTTTATTTCCAAATATCTGTAATAAACAAGTATTTCTTTAACTTAGAACCTAAAAAGTCTTTTTAAAATAACAGACAACAGGGCACCTGGGTGGCTCCGTGGGTTAAGCCTCTGCCTTTGGCTCAGGTCATGATCTCAGGGTCCTAGGATCGAGTCCCATGTCGGGCTCTCTGCTCAGCAGGGAGCCTGCTTCCCCTCTCTTCGTACTTGTGATCTCTCTCTCTCTCTGTCAAATAAATGAAAATATTAAAAAAAAAATAACAGACAACAAAAAGACTCCGTGGTCCAGATACTCAAACCAAGAAAATACCCAAATTTGTGTAAATAATTCACAATGGAAAAAATCTTTGGTTTGAAAGTCAAGCTAAGCTAAATAAATTAGATAAACAAGCCCAATTCTCAAAGCCTTCGGTCTCCCCCATATGTCAATATCCATTATGACATCTGCCAGGTATCTGGCCTGAAACCTGAGACATCTGTGAGGAAACCCACATTTAGATCTTTTTCTACTTTAACATAATTCTCCCAAAAGAAGAGGAATCTCATCCAGATTTTGATAGAAATCCACACCCAAATTGTGAGCTTCTGGTCCACTGCCAAAACCTGTATGCTGAGCAGGGTGTGAAACACCTCTTTGCTCAGACATCACATTAAGCTGGGGAAGGTTGTCAGCAAATTTTGGTGCTTTTGTTAACTGAAACACTAATGAAAATTAAAAACTCACAAGTATTTTTTTTAATATTATGACATATAATGAGATAAATGAGCCAAAAGTGCATCTATGTACTTTTACATTGAGAGTTACTTTTTAAATGAATGGATGATATTTATTCATAGTAATGTGAACACAGTTGTAGCTTTATAAATTCAAACTTAATGTATTAACCCTAGGGAGATAAATTTCTGAGTACTTTACTTTTGCTTGCTTTAAGTGTTTTATATACAAATCTCTATAGTCTACTATCATGCACCATCCATACACCATTTTACACCCATTTAACCAATAGATTAGGGTCACAAGAAGAACTAAGAAAGGGAGGAATTTTCTGTAAGTTAGATAATGCAGTGATGCATTTAGCAAGGTTATTTCTTTTGCAAAATGTATACAACCCACTTGCAGAAACATCTATCTTAATCAGGAGAAGAAATCTTATTATGCTGACCACAAATTCTATTTTCTATTCAGTAAATGTGAGGATTGATTCTCCATGCATTAAATCAAATGATTGCTTTTACAAATTAATTTTCTATAAAAGCTAGATTTTTAAAAAATCAAAAGATTTCCAGGATAAATACAATTTTCTCATAAATCAGTTCATACACACACACTCTTCAGTTCATACACACACAAAAAATTCCTTACTTATAATGATAACAAAAAAACCTTAACCTAGGCCAATCAGCAAAAAGCTTAAAAGCTGTCTTACAGTATTGTAATGGGTATTACATTCATGTTATTTTCATGACTTGCCTTGATTTCACAGTAAATAAAAGAACATGTAAATTTCTTACAGAAAATATTTCCTTAAGGGGCACCTGGGTGGCTCAGTTGGTTAAGTGTCTGCCTTCAGCTCAGGTCATGATCTCAGGATCCTGGGACTGAGTCCCACATCAGGATCCCTGTTCAGTGGGGTCTGTCTCTCCCTCTAACTCTCCCTCTGTGCTCTTTCTCTTTCTCTCTCTCTCAAATAAATAAATAAAATCTTAAAAAAAATAAAACTATTTCCTGAAAAAGAAAAAGTAAAATTTCTCCCAAGAATCATAACTTCCACCATAATTGTTAGAAAGGACAATTAAAGTAAATTAACATAGTCCCACATTTTTTTAAAAAATGTAGTAAAAATACATATTAATTAAAAGAATAAAATGAGGGGCACCTGGGTGGCTCAGTGGGTTAAAGCCTCTGCCTTCGGCTCAGGTCATGATCTCAGGGTCCAGGGATCGAGCCCCGCATCGGGCTCTCTGCTCAGCAGGGAGCCTGCTTCCCCCTCTCTCTCTGCCTGCCTCTCTGCCTACTTGTGATCTCTCTCTGTGTCGAATAAATAAATAAAATCTTAAAAAAAAAGAATAAAATGATCAAAGACAGCATTAGAGTAACAGTTCCAAATTACATATAAAAATGTGTTATTGGTATCTGCACATGGATGTGTGTGTGGGTTTTGTTTCTGAGTATCTTTAAGCAATGGCCATGCATGTGGACACCTTCCCACTTTCTTTAGGATTAAATGATCTCTGAATTATCCAGACCTTAGCCTAGACAGGGGAAGTTAATATTACTAAAAGAGTTGATTAGATTTAAAGTTTTAAAAGAGAACTACAGATAATAAAAAGGAAAATGCCTCTGATTTATTAAGTAAAATGGTCCAATTTAAATACATAGGAAAGGCAACAAGATTTACTTCTTAAAATGATATGGTTTCTTTTATCAAATTCACCTCAAAGTTGTTTAAATACACTTAAATAGTGTAAGCAATTAAGGCCATCAGATATATGTTGAATACTATATATTCTATATCAATATTTCATATTTGAGCATAATAGACAATTTAGATACAACATATATACGCTCTCTCTCTCTGACCTACTGCTTTTAAGTAATTTGTATGTAATGTTAAAATGTAAAATGTTAAAATTTAATTTTTATGTAATGTTAAAACATTTATTTGTACAAGCCACAAATGAAAATCAGTAGCATTATTTTTTATTAACATATGCCATACAAAAATAGCCTTTTTACATTTTCTTTTAATTTAAAAGTAGAATAATGCCAATCAAAAAAAGTGAGTTCTTCAAAATACCAAGTCTTTTCTGTATTTGAACAAAGAAGAATATTAATTACTAATTACAAGTGAAATTAAAAAAGACTGTTCAAGATATAATAACGAAATATTCCAGAATTTCATCCACATTTAAGTTAATTGGTGATGAATGAAGACAGTGACAAAGCCGAAGACAAGGTTTTGGGAGGAAAGGGGAAAAAAATCTGAATTTACAGGTTTTACTCCAAAAGCAAAAAGGCTTCTTTTTGCCAAGGTTAGCTGCCACAAGCAGGGGGGAGAAAAAAAAAAAATCAATAGCTATAAACCTGCCTTGTATAAGATCTACTGTCTCTTTTAGTTGTTACACTGTATTTTAGCAGACTTTTTAAAAAGTGAATTTTGCAGAAAACCTGAACATATATATTACGTTTACGTATTTCCTTCTGATTGTTGCATATATTAAAAGACTATAGATTAGAACCAGAAAAGCATTTTTCAAAGACTCTGACCTCTTGACATCAAATATCTTGGATCAAAATGAGGAGGTGGCAAAGACATTATTCAGGACTGGAGGCCATGGAAGAAACTAAAAATACCAGCATGAGATGAATATTCCAAGTCCAGAGAAAAGGCACTATAGACACCCTTTATGCCAGAATTTAATGTCCACAGACCAATAGGACCTGAAGTGGCAAATTGGCAAAGAAATGAAAACAGCCAATGATTGCCACTAATACTTAATAGTGTCCTGTGAAATTCAACAATAAAATTGTTAAAAAAAACTATAACTATTGCAAAAGAGAAAACTAACCATGTTTTCAGAATACAAGGGAGACTTTTTGAAATAACAACAACATGAAAATTTAGGCTATGATTAGGTAAATATTAAAAATAAGAAAAAAGAATTACAGTAAGTAAAAGTACACCAGCATTCTCATACACTGCTCGATGAATTATAAACTTATACGACTCCTCTGAAGTGTAAGTTTGCAATGATAAAAACCTTAAAAATCTCTTATTCAATTTTATGACTCCATAACTTTATCTAAAATATGTGCATAAAGATTTAATTCTATGATTGTTGTTCTACTTACATGGTAAAAAACTGCAGATGACCTTGGTGTGCAGGGATAGTTCGAGGAAATTAATTTGCACACAAGGGATCATGTGCTAAGACAGTAATGAAAACAATGCCATAGAATTAAACTGGTTCACATAGAAATACGCTCAGTCATAATCTTGATTTTTTAAGAGAATAAATGATTACATCCATAGTAATTATCTCTTGCCTATGACTGGAGAGAGCATGACTGTTATGTTCCTTTACTTCTCTAAATATTTGAATTTTCTTCATTGATCAAATATACTTTGTCTACTATTAATAAGCTCAAGGCAATTATAACATCCTATAACTTGAGATAAAAATTTTAATCAAATACAGAAGATTAAAAACATATATAGCATAAGATGGTCATTTATTGTCTAATAATTATAAAAAAGTTCATGAAGTAAAAGACGTTTGTGAGAAAAACAAAATGGATTAAGAAATAATTTTTAAAGCTTGGTGCCTGGGTAGTTCAGTTGGTTAAGTGTCTGCCTTTGGCTCAGGTCATCTGCAGTGAAGATAAAATCTTTAAAGGAAAAAAAGGGAAGGAAATCCTGTCATTTGTGACCATGTGAATGGTTCCTGAGACATTATGCCAAGTGAAATAAGTCAGGCAGAAAAAGACAATTACTTACATGTGGAATCTTAAAAAAAAAAAAAAAAAAGCAAAAAAACAAAAACAGAAAAAGAGAACAGATTTGTGGTTACCACAGATGGGGGGTAGAAGAAGGCGGAATTGAATGAAGATGGTCAAACGTACAATGTTCCAGTTATAAGATAAATAAGTACTAGGGATGTAATGTACAATATGATGATTATAGTTAACACAAGCATATGATAAGTTTGAAAATTGTTGAGTATAAATCTCAAGAGTTCTCTTCATAAGGAAAAAAAATTCTTTTTGATTTTATATGAGATGATGGATATTAAATTCATGTAATCATTGCACAATATATGTAAGTTATGGACTCTTGACACCACCTAAAGCATTACTTTTTACCCTGTATTCCATAGCATTTATCTATCTAGTCAGTACTATATTTGTTTCCCTCTGATAACATGCTTTGAAATTCGTTCCACTAATTCACTTTATAAATATCTATGAAATTCCAGTAATGTTGGCCAATGTTGCAGTGAAGCCATAAATATGAATGACTGTTCTTTTGCAATTTTCAATTAGGAAAAAATAAAAAAAGTTTATATTGTTAGCAACTTATATAATAGTCTCTGATACAATGTAGTAGAAATTTATTTTACCTCCACAGTTAGAATATTATGCAAAAGTCCCAATAAGTAATCAATTCAATAAATATTAAATCACCTTTTATTATGTACTGAGCCCTATTCTAGGTATTTAGTATATAGCAGTGAAACAAACAGACAAAAACTCCTATTGTTTTGGAGTTTATAATTTAGTGGGGAGACACAGAAAACAGATGAATAAACTAGCAAGTGAATGAATGAAATAACTTAATAAATAAATGAATTCTTATGTTATGTCAAAGACTAAAAGTGCTATGAAGTAAACTTAAGCTATAATTTGTATACAGAGATTTCTGTGGTTGGGAGAGGTTAGTTAACTGAGAAGTTAAAACTTAAATAAAAGCCTACAAAAGGTGAGCCATACTTTTCCAACATAGCTAAAATGATACTCTTTAATTTTCCATTATTTATAATTATCTAGAGGGATAAATTTTATCTATCTTTTTTCTTCAATGAAAAAGTAACATATGTCTTAACACTTTATAGACTACAGTACACTCTTTAAAATATATTTGAATTCCACTTTTTTAATGAAGTAAAATCTACAATAAAATATTTTAAAAATGATATTAATTGCTCTATAGAGTTTTACTATAAACTCATATAGTAAATCATGACAAAAATCTTTTCCCTCCAGAGAAATAGCTATGCACAAAATTCTCCTTTTAGTCTTGGCTTATTGTGCACTCAAATGTTTATAGGTAAATAAAAATCCACATTTTCTCAGTTATTAATCCAGCTTTGCTATACAAATTCAAACTTGTAAGAAACTATAATAACATTTTCTTTTCTTTAAGGCTATAGTAAGTCTATATCTGCTAGACAATACAATCCAGAAAAGAAGTTGTCAGAAATAAATTTATGTGATATCATATAAGAAGATACAAACTTGAATAGAAAGATATTGTGTATATTAAACAGAAACCAAACAAGATGTAGAAATATGTTTGCCTAAAGAATGCAAATTATCTCCATAGGATTTCTTATAAACTTTTAAAATATATATACATTTAATCTACAGGCCATACAGCATAGTATAATAAATTTGAAGAATGATTTACTAAATGGTACCCAAATGACCATAGGAAGTATAGACATCTGTGTTTAATTTCCTGAAATCACCCCAAGAGCAGATTTTACAAATACAAAAATATTTAAAAATACATAATTTATGAAAAAAATCCCATGAAATCAGTAATTTTCCACAATTACAATTAAATAAAATGACTGAAAAAAATACTTCATAGATGATTTTCTACAACATGATATTGATTGTTGGATTTTAGGTAGGAAACTATAGTATATTAAATTTTCTATTTAATTTATAAGTAGAACAAACTTAGAAAATTGTATATATAACTTCTTGTGTCATCTAGACAAAAATGCTTTCTAAATTTACATTTCAGACTAATAGGAGGGTATTTTACAAAACTATATATAGAGACCTAGCAGCAAAATTGATTCCTTAATCATACCAACTGTTGCCAATCTTAAGTATCTCAAGGAAGGGTTTTCCCTCACATAGGCAATGGTGGTTAAAACTCTGATGAGGCCCCAGCATGGAAGATATGTGCCCTAGAATTCTATTTCCTATTTATAAATCAACTGACCAGAACCTGAGTGAGCACATGCTCTTGTAACCACATGCCTAATGCCATTTGCCTTTATGATGCTTTAAATTTCATTACCCAGGATACTCTGAAATATGACTCATAACACTATCTTTCTGTAATGTGTAATTCTGAGAGCAATTGGAAATAGCTTATTTCCTCATATGCTCAGCAAGTAATGCAAAGAATCACATTAGAAACATAAAGCAATGCACTCCTTGTTTATAATGTATCAATCTACAAAGTTTCATGAAAAGGAATATTAAATTGTTGCAAGGTAAAACAAATCCAGCAAGAGAAACAAATTTAAAGCTCATGGTCAATTCATTAAATATTAGAAGGAACACAAAGTGTTTATATAAATCCACTTTCATGCTTCATCTTTGTAGACAAATATAATTTAATTAAACATTGATGAGAAAGACATTATTTGTAATCTTAATATTCATGGTTAGCATCTTGAATAAAATTCTTTCTGGTATACCTCCAAGTTAGGATTTCATCATACATGATGTTTATAATTCTTTTTTTACCTTACATTCGATGAGGAAAAAAAAAAAGCTTAATGGTTAAAGAGCATTTTATTGTTTGCTATTGGGGAAGATTGAACATATTTAACATAGTATAGTAGGGCCCCTGCTATTTGCTAAATGAGAGACATGACTATAAACAACCAATATGCTCATTCACCCAACTAACTGAATATAAGAAAGTATTATAGAGCTACAAATACTTCCTAATTAATCTTAGCCATCTTTAAAAAATTTTTAGAGAGAATATATTTTCAATATTAAAAATATCAGAGCAATGTTTCAGAGCACTGAATTATCATTAAAGGGTATTGGTAGTATATGTGGTCAATTGATATGACAAACATGTTGTTTAATGTTTTTTTTTGTTGTTTTATAGTAGTCTTCCTATATTAAAAAACCCATAGCAATTCATACATTATAACTGTAGTAGTGAAAATCAATTGGACAATCTACTCAGATTAAGAAATATACCATACAATGGAGAAGTACACAAACTCAAAATTTGTTTCAAAGAGTCATGCTGCATATGTTGATAAAATAAATTAAATTTCAAATTATGTGACATTTTCCAAACTCAGGCAAAAATAAAAGCATTTAAATGTCAGCACAATACTTGTATTCAGTTAAACCTTTATTCAAATCAAATCATATTTCTTTCCTTTCATTATAAATAGCAGTTAATTAATATGTTCTTACGGGAATTCAGAGTAAATAAATTTGGGAACTGACACAATAAATGTGTAGATAAGTAACTTGGAAAAAAATCAATAAAATTCTTTGTGACAATAATGTTACCACATTAAATTTATAGCAGCTGGTTAAACAATACACATCCTCCTCCATACTTCTAAGTTTTGCTCCAGGATCTTTTTTATAGACTATATTATTTCATGGTAGAATTGTAAAGAGGCAGTTAAAATAATTTTTGTGAACATTCGGTGCACCTTCAAGAAAGATTCTATTTTGAAGATTTCTCCAAAACAATAGCTTACTTAAATATCTCAGAAACAGTTTTTCTTTAGGGCACATGTAGGTTTTCACCATGGGTAATTCTAAAATAGAATGTTTTTACCCAAAAAGGGAGCCTCCCACAGGGAATGTTAACCTTTTAAAGATATAATCAAGATCAGACTTGATATAGGAGAATCACTGAGCTATGACATCTATTTTTAAATCATCTTCCTTTCCATCTGACTTCCTCAAATGTATAGGTATGTATACATACACACACACAAACACATTTTCCTCCTAGAGCTAGTTTGCATTATTAGCCATAGGGCTTTTAGTTTCAAATATTAAATTTATACTATTATTTTTCTATGGTCATGAAACATTATAGCAAACAGCTTAATAAAACCTGTCACTGATCATAAGATAGTAATGCTGCAAAGATGCTAGTATCCTCTCTTAAGTGGACAAAAAGAGAAAAATAGACTCACCATTGCCACCTAGAAATCTGTGCTTTATCTTACCTGCCCATTTCATAATCCTATTATCAACTATTAGTGGTTTGACATCCAAAGAAGGATCAAATTCATGGTTCTTATCTATCAGATGTATAATAATGTATGTACGTGTTTCTGTTTCATGATATCAAATTTATTCTTAATTATTTATATTAATGATCTGATTTTAATTTTATATTTATCCTCATTCAACCTAATTTTGGGGGGTATCACATTATTCTATTTTAAAAGTTCAAAAAAATCTACAGTTCAACCTAATTATTATATTTATATTCATATATTAAAATATATATAATTTTTTAAATTTAATTTAATTTTTTTCAGTGTTCCAAAATTCATTGTTTATGCACCACACCCAGTGCTCCATGAAATATGTGCCCTCCTTAATACTGACCATCAGGCTCATCCAACCCCCCACTCCCCCCGCCTCCAAAACCCTCAGTTTGTTTCTCAGAGACCACAGTCTCTCATGGTTTTTCTCCCCCTCCGATTTCCCCCAACTCACTTCTCTTCTCCTCTCAATTCTCCTTTCCCCCAACTCACTTCTCCTCTCCCAATGTCTTCCATGTTATTCTTTATGCTCCACAAGTAAGTGAAACCATATGATAATTGACTCTCTCTGCTTGACTATTTCACTCAGCATAACCTCCTCTAGTCCTATCCATGTTGATATAAAAGTTGGGTATTCATCCTTTCTGATGGAGGCATAATACTGCATTGTATATAGAGTATTAAGAAGATATGGACCATATCTTCTTTATCTATTCATCTGCTGAAGGGCATCTTGGTTCTTTCCACAGTTTGGTGATGGTGGCCATTACTGCTATGAACACTGGGGTACAGATGGCCCTTCTTTTCACTACATCTGTATCTTTGGGGTAAATACCCAGTAGTGCAATTGCAGGGTCATAGGGTAGCTCTACTTTTAATTTTTTGAGGAATCTCCACACTGTTTTCCAAAGTGGCTGCTTCAAGTTGCATTCCCACCAACAATGTAAGAGGGTTCCCCTTTCTCCATATTGTCTCCAATACTTGTTGTTTACTGTCTTATTGATTTTGGCCATTCTGGTGTAAGGTGGAAAAAAAGATAGTCTCTTCAATAAACGGTGTTGGGAAAATTGGACAACTATGTATAGAAGAATGAAACTCTACCATTCTCTCACACCATACACAAAGATACACTCGAAATGGATAAAAGACTTCAATGTGAGGCAGGAATCAAAATCCTAGAGGAGAACTTAGGCAGTAACCTCTTTGACATTGGCCACAGCAATTTCTTTCAAGACATGTCTCCAAAGGCAAAGGAAACAAAAGCGAAAATGAACTTTTGGGACTTCAAGATCAAAAGCTTCTGCACAGCAAAGGAAACGTCAATAAAACAAAGAGGCAACCCACAGAATGGGAGAAGATATTCACAAAGGACACTACAGATAAAGGGCTGATATCAAAGATCTAAAAAGAACTCCTCAAACTCAACACACACAAAACAGATAATCACTTCAAAAAATGGACAGAAGACATGAACAGACACTTCTCCAAAGAAGACATACAAACATGAAAAAATGTTCATCATCATTAGCCATCAGGGAGATTCAAATCAAAACCACATTGAGATACCACACATAATTATTTTCTAATGTGAAAATCATGGTCAACAGAGAACACTCGAAGAAAATCACAATAAAAGCATTTATAATCTTATTATTTACAAAGTAAAATACACCAAGTACTATACACTAATGCATAGAAAAATCTAGTTCCAATTCTTTCAATGGGCTTATAGATGCATCAATAATTATATATATACCGTATATATTACACATATATTCTATGTGTTCCATGGATGGGCTTTTAATGAATATATAATTATATGTATTATATATATCCACATGTATGTGGATAAGTGGTTCTGAAAATGATATAACACTCTATTAATTCATAATCTTTTCTTCACCTTGCATTTATTTATTTATTTTAAAATTTATTTTCCTTACCTTGTATTTAAAAACATAAACATTTTCAATTAATAAAATGCCTTTCATAGCATAAGATAATAAATCACTTAATCAAATGCAAGGAAATTATCTTATATAAACATTACTTAATTGTTTGATAGATTTTTATAACAAGCTTTTCTATATATAGATCATTGAACACATGTTTTATTATTTCCCAGACACGTAATTACTGAATCAAAATTTGTACACAATTTTAAAATATATGATATACCTTGGAAATGAAGAGAAGCGAACATCTAGCAGAGATCTTTAACTTGAAGAAGAATAAGTCAAAAATTATGCTTCAATGTCTAGCTTAATTAACTTAATAAATAAGATGACTGATTGCCAATGAATTAAATAATAGACTATAATATGGCAATCTTTTTATCATTGATCAAATTATATTGTCATTATTCACTCTGGCAACAGATATAGAGAAATTTAATTATACTATTGTTATTTTGTCTGTAAAATGACATATAAGTTGATAAAGCAGGCCATATTTTAAAATATGAACTTAGAGTGTATATATAAAAAAAGGCCTATCAACAAATGGGAAGATATGCAACCTCAGTAATTTTTTAAAGAGTACATTGAAAAGAATCATTACAGTGTTTTGATCTATCCAAAGAAGTATCCCGGTGAAACTGAGTGAACAAAGAGTGGGCAAACAAGTAATTTTAAATTCTGCAGTAATGGAAATAGATGGGACCGCTCTGGAGACTATTAAGGCAATCCCTTTAACAATGCACATTCCCTTTAATACAGCAATTACACCTCTCGGGATATAGCCTACATACAGATCACATGTGAACGTCAAGTTATGAAATGATAGATTAAATGCTTTGTTCAATATCTTCCTATTTTCTATGCCAAGTTGTAATATCCCAATGCCCTAAAAGCTAGCTGCTTCACAGCCCAAACATACCAAGAAATAGTGAAACCAGCTCTGATAGGACTAGCCTATGCCCTTCTGGGCCATAAAGGAAAAGGCTAAGATATTACTGAGTGATTCAGGAGGCATGTGATGAGTATAACTTCAATGAGAGTTTGAGTAGATTTCAGCACGTTAGTATAGTCCGTACTTTCTCCATGTGAGGAGAGAAGGGAAAACTTAGCAGCTTTCTCAAGCTAAGTGACACAGACTTCGATAAACCTCCACGACTGCTTGACACCTGTATTGTGTAGTTTAAGGATCATAGTGTCTAGTGCCTGAATTACACCTGACTGAAGAAAATGTTTCCATTGCAGCTGGCCCTACCTGTGACATAGCAAAGAAACAGGGATATACTGGGGCTTCAATGCCAGAAGTATACAAATTTCCTAGGGACAGATGTTGGCTCCCTAATACTACTGCTGGAATTTTGAGATGAAATTTGCAATAAGGTGTGCTGCTGGAAACCCCAAAGTGTGGGATATTTTTAATTTGCCAGATGGAGATGGCATTGCTCAAGGCAAATATTCTGCAGATGAAGGATCCTCAGCCATATGAGGTAAGGGATGACTTAAAGAACCCAGAAGACTATGATAAGAGAGAAAGAATCAACATTGAATTCTGCCACATACAGAGCATTAAGATAAAAAAAAGGATCAGATTACAATTTTACCTGTCAAAATTCTTACAATTTTTTTTCTACCAGTCAAATTAGATACTTGTGATATTTTTTCTTTCTCCTGTTCTCAATACCTCAAAGTTGGAAGGGCCTCAAACTGTAGCTATTAAATGGAAAAATAGTGAGAGAAAGAGGAGTTTATCTTACCAGTTCACTTCACTGAAGGTTTCCCAGTTGAGACAGACCCCAACAGGAAAAGTAAAGCAGTTATTTAATTGGATGAAGATTAATTGTATTGAAATGACATTGTTAGGAAGACAAAGACACTGGGAGACATTTGATTGCGTGAGCATGACAGTGAATATAGGACCTGCGCAAGTGTTAACACAGCTCAAAGAACAGACTTGAAAGGGCCGCCAGTCAAAAGAATGGCCAGTTTACTTACTAAAGACCAGACCGAGATTTGTCCAAAGATTTTCATTGTTGCACTGTTTATATTAATAAAAGATAGATTAAAACCTTAATTGTTCCCAAGCAGAAAACTGGTTAATGAAAGCACACTACAGCTTTAGAATGAATTCATGAGAAATGATGGTAGATTTTACTTGGGACAATATAAAACCATCTGCAAGACATGCTGTTAAATGCAGAAAGGTACAGACATAACTTAAGAGTGCTATTAATTATATGTTCTTCATTCCATAATTTTTAACGAAACATTTCTAAAACTGCCTGTACAAGTGAGTTTCTTTAGGTGTTAACTTCTTTTTTCTTCATCAGGCCGATTTGCTTTGTTAGGGGTAATTTTTTGTTTTTAATAACCTTCAAGCTGTGTTGGTGAGCTCTCATCATATTATACTAACAAAAAAACTAAAATATCTTGGTTGCTTTCCACAACAGACATTTATTATTTGCTCCTCCTCTGTCTCTCCATGGCTCACCTGCAGCTGTTCTCTTTATTCAAGGACAAAGAAACAACCCCAGCCTGGGAAGATGGCCCCACTACCAGTAAGATCCCTGATTCAACTCTGAAAGACTCTTCTCCGAAGTGCCAGGCATATGTCATTCTTGTTCAGATTTCACTGACCAAAGAAAGTAAAATGGGACATCTGATGTTTATGGAGAAAAGAAATACAATACTTTTACTGGGAGGAGAAGTAAATAATTAAGACCAACAATAATTTTACCTGCATAGCAAATGATTAAGAATATCTTTTTTCTTTTGATGAAAGGTCATAAAATCATGCCTAAATATTGGGGATTTTTAAAAACACAATGAAGCATGTTTCTTAAATGAAAAATGTTTTCAAATACATATTAAAGTTGAAATAATTTAACAGTCTTACACTCATACACACAACACTAGATTCTATCAAGATTTTCCTTTAAAACTGAATTTTTAAGTTACTTTTGAAGTCTAGAAAGCCCATTCTCATGCATTGTAAGTAAACAGCACAGGTATTATTATGATTATCTTAAAAATAAGAAAAATGAGCTTCAGAACCACTTGCTAAGTCCACTTACTAGTTCAGTGCCAAGCGCCAAGCTAACTTTGGCTGTATACGGTTTTCATCCAAGAAGCTTTAAAAATACTGATGCTTAGATCTCATCTCCAGAGATTATATTTATATATACATTATATGTATATACATATATATCACAGATTTATATACACATATATAGATATGTATATAACATATATATGTATTTAATATGTATGTATTATGTGTTAGAGTAAAATATATTTAATATTATATAAAATAATAGTATATAACATTCTGTAATTACAATATTTATTTTAAATAGTGTATATAAACACATACTCACATGTTTATTGTGATAAAAAGTGATATAAAATTTAGTATCTTAACTTTTTTTAAGTATACAGTTCAGTAGTGTTAGGTATGTTCACGTTGTGAAACAGGTCTCTATAACTTTCATCTTGCAAATCTGAAACTCTATAAACACTAAACAACTCTCATTGCCTTCTCCTGAGCCCCTGGTAACCACCATTCTACTTTCCATTTCTATAAATTTGACTACTATAGATATATCATATCTATCTATATATCATATCTATATATATCATATAGTATTTGCCTTTTGTGACTGGCTTATTTCTTCTACCATAATGTCCTTGGGTTCATCTATGTTGTAGCTACATGACAGTATTTCCTTTCTAAGGCTCAATAATATTCCTCTGTACATGTGTACTACATTTTGTTTATCCATCCATCTATTGATGGACATTAGGGTTTCTTCCATCTCTTAGGTATTGTGAAGAATGATCCTATGATCATGGATGTACAAATAATCTCTTTGAGATAAAAACTCTTAGTTTTGTTGATTTGTCTATTTTTAAATTTTTTTTTAAATTTTTAAGTTTTTAAATTTTAATTTTTAATTTTTTAAAATTTTTAAAAATTTTCTGTCTCATTTATCCCTGCTCCAATCTTAATTGTTTCCTTTCTTTTGCTACATTTGGGTTTAGTTTATATGTTTTTACTAATTTCTTGAGGTGTAAAGTTAGGTTATTGAATTTAGATCCTTCTTTTTTTAATGTATCCATTTAGAGCTATAAACTTCCTTCATTGTACAGCTTTCACAGCATTCCATGTTTTGGTTTCATTTGTCTGAAGGCATTTCTTAATTTCTCTTGAGAATTCTTCTTTGACCCATTAGTTGTTTAAGAGTATGCTGTTGAATTTCCATATATTTGTGGATTTTCTGGTTTTCTTGCTGCTATTTATTTTTAGTTTTATTCCATTATTATCAGAGAAGTTACTTTGTATGTTTTCCACCTTCTTGATTTATTTAGAATTATCCTGAGCTCACGCATGGAAGCCAACATGGAGCTAGATCTTAAGACTTGAGCCAAATCAAGAGTTGGAGGTTTAACTGATTGAGCCACCCAGGTGCCCTTCAATTTGTTCCTCATTTTTGAAGAACAGTTTTGCCAGAAACAGTATTCTTGATTAACAGTTTTGTTTTCTCTTTTAGCTCTTTGACTGTATCATCTCATTTCCTTCTGGCCTTCAAGATGCCTGCTGAGAAATCAGTCTCCAGAGTTCTCACAGCAATATTCTCATCTGGGTGTTGTTATTAACTCAGTATCTCAGTGGAGGAAGGAAGACCCGGAGCTGCCTAGTTCTCTTTTTTGCTAATGTAACCTTTGGAAACTTTTTGAGATATGTTTTATCCTATTATTCAGTATGTTGAAGTTAACGCTATAATGTGACACCCAGGTCTTCCTTTCAGGACTGATGCTATCATTACTTTGGTTGCCAGGCTTGTTGGCTACTGATGGCTCAGAATGGAGTCTCTTCCTGAGATTGCCTTAGAGAATTACCTTGCACAAGTTTACACTCTCACCAGAAGGAACCAAGCTCCAGTGACTATTCTATATGGCAGTTCTAAAACTTCCCTAGTGCTTCAACAGGTCACAGTTCTGAAGGAGTGGATGACTTTCAGAGCTCTTCATGGAATCAATTAAAGCTATCAGTCCTGTACTTCTCAGCCTCACTTCCCTTACTCTCTCACAGATGTTCATGAAAGCACGCTTCAGTAAATTTCCAGAATGCAAATATTTTTCTCAGTCTTTCACAGGGAATCTGGCTGAAATAATTCAGATACATTCTTGTCTCTACCAAAATATTTCCACCTTGTTTTTCTACAAATCTGTCCCACATAAAATTTTTTTTTATCCTGATAAATCCTAGTATGTTATAATGAAAAGATATTTGCACATTATTCCTACCTTACTTTTAATGCATTACTTGCAGGAAAAAACATGCAAGACTTCAAAATACCCTAAATGCCATCCATCTTCATATTTCTTTCCAGCTAATTTCTATTTGATCAAATGAGATTATTTTTCACCCTCATGAAATCTATTAGCCTTTTAATGATGCAAGTCTCTGATGCTTTGATAAACACGACAAGGTGTTAGAAATATAAAGTCAAATGGAATCAGCAAAGTTCAAGATAAATCTAAAACAAAACTATCCTAAAATTAATAGAAATGTTATGCCTTATTAAATAGAAAACAAATGGAGGAGTGTGAAAATGTCATCTCTTTTTCATATTATTTTATATTTATAAGTGTGATATTTTAAGAACTTTTAGATCTCTCTTTAGGTCTCTAGCCTTTAAATAATGGCTATATAGTTTATTAAAAATATGAGTCCTCTCCTTTATCACTGTTATCTCTTTATTTAACTGTAAACATCATAAAGTTTAGTTCCTAAATTCAGTCCCATGGGAATGACATTCATTTCTGCATGACAATTTTCAAGACTACAAACATCAATTTGTTAAAAATTATGATGAACAAGAAATCAGACAAAAATGCAAATTGTTATTAGAATATTCATTTGAAATATACTTATTAATAATCTTAACACTGCATGCAGTATTCAAAATTCTAATACTGTAATTAAATTAGCACTGTTTATGCATTCAGTATTTAAAGTCTGAAATTGAGAGCAATAACCATAAAATAATGTAATAAATAAATGATAATAACTAATTACCACAGAAATGGAATGAAACCATAGTAATAATCACAGCTTTTATTGACAACAGCTCCTTTATAGCACTCCAAATGGCTTGGTAATTCTACAAAGATTATTTTTACTACCAACAAAACTTTTGGTTCTACTCATTAAATAAAGCAAGCAGTAGGTTTTCCCCCCTACTTATATGAGAGCACTATCTTTTTTTTGTTTGTTTCTGTTTTGTAAACTGTTCATGAAGTAGTGCTGGCCTACTCATATTCATTTTCTGACCTGTACTACAGAATACAGAGGATAAAGTAACTGAAGACTACTTCAAATCATATAATTTTAAAATTACCAAAATAATGATTTCCAAGGGAATAATTTTGACTGGTTAAGCTACAAAGGAATAATCATCTCACACACACACACACACACACACACACACACACAGTTTTCCTATTTATTCCTTCTCATCTACTACCTAGTTTGCTCTTTTTAATTCTAGAAAACCAAAAGTTAAGATTACAGAAATTCTCTAGAAACTAGGGAAGTACTTGAATATATGATTAAGATAATACTCGACTGGGGTGCCTGGGTGGCTCAGTTGTTAAGCGTCTGCCTTCAGCTCTGGTCATGAGCCCAGGGTCCTGGGATCCAGCCCTGTGTTGGGCTCTCTGATCAGTGGGGAGCCTACTTCTCCCACTGATTGCTGCTTCCCCTACTTGTGCTCTCTCTTTTTCTGTCAAATAAATACATAAAATCTTAAAAAAGAAAAAAAGATAGTACTTGACTAAGGGAGGGTTCTATGTGGTTCCTAATGAATAATTTTCTTGAGCAACATAGAGAAAATGTAGGTACAATCCACTATTTAAAATGGATGAAAGTTAAATAAAATATTATCCCTGATGAATTGTGTATTTAAATCTAAAAAGCAAAATAATAATACTTGTAGAATAATAATAACTTGTAGAAATAACTTGTAGAAAAATTATAGAAGAGAACACCTTTATTACTTCAGCATTGGTAATGATTCCTTAAACAGGACAAATGAATTACTGACCATAAAAAAAAAAAAGACTAAATTGGATTATTATAAAATTAAGAATTTTGTTCTTCAAAACATAAATTTAAAAGAATAAAATCAAGGCACATAGTGAAAGAAGAAATAATATTTACAAAAGACAAACAACTAAGGACCTGTCCCTCATGTAAGGGAGTACATATGCGTGTTTTTATATGAGTGTGTTTATATTCAATAGAAAAGACAACACACACAGAAAAAAAAATCAAATAAGAGACTTAAGCAAGTATTTTACATAGAAGAATTTCCAAAGGTCAATAACCATATAAAAATTCCTCATTATTAATAAAAATCGGTAAATGCAGGGGCACCTGGGTGGCTCAGTGGGTTAAGCTGCTGCCTTTGGCTCAGGTCATGATCTCAGGGTCCTGGGATCGAGCTCCACATCGGGCTCCTGCTCAGCAGGGAGCCTGCTTCCCTCTCTCTCTCTCTCTCTCTGCCTGCCTCTCTGTCTACTTGTGATCTCTCTCTGTCAAATAAATAAATAAAATCTTAAAAAAAAAATCGGTAAATGCAATGTATAACATAATGAACTACAACACACATCTCTGGAGTGCTAAGAAGGATACATATTAATATCTTTTAGGGTTAGCAAGAAAGTAAAGAAATAGGTGCTCACATAAACTGTTCATGAGAATGTAAACTGGAACGCCATTTTGGAAAAAATTTTACATTATTTATTAATGTTGAAAAGGTACATATTTTATGATTTTGTAATTACTCTCCCAAGAATAAACTCAAGATACCTTCATTCATATGTGTGCTAAGAGATAGGAACAAACTGATCATGACAATATCATTCATAATAGCTCTAAACCACAATGATAAACGAGTACAAAAAAAGAAAAACAAAACAAAAAGCCAAAAACTCAAAATTCACCTTAAGTGAAATTGAAAAAAAATTTGAATGTATTCATACAGTGAGACAATGTACTAGTTTGAAATAAATGAATTGAAACTACACATAACATATAGATGAATCTCACAATAATATAATTTTGAGTGAAAGAGCATAGATATAATCCTCTGTGATTCTGTGAATACAAAGTTAAGAAATACAAGGACAGCAGCCAGTTGCTGTGTTGGAGATCAAGGCAGTGTTTACCCTTCATGAGGATGGAAGGCAGAGTGATCCAGCAGGAACATCTGGGGATTTTTTATTCTGGCTGGTTCTAGACCTGGATGATGTTTTACTGATATTTACACACTTTGGAGAATTCTTTGAATTATACACTTACCGTTTGGCACCTTTCTCTGTGTTATGCTTTAAATATATAGATGCAGAGATTATTCGGATACATGCTGAAATTCATGCTTCAAAAAATGTATTTTATGACATCAAGAATGTCAACAAAAATAATTTTCTTTTAGCCTCAAATATTCAATAAAATTTGGCAGCAGAAAGTGTATAGGGTGTATATGCTGATGAGGATGATACATTGTTAAAAATAGATAGCAAAACTATATATTCAAAATGCATTACTCTAAGAAAACACATTATATTAATCACAAGATTTCATGACCAGAATATATTTTCAATATAAAAGAAAAGCAAAAATTCCATTATAAAAATTAGAAATTTCTATCTAAGACATTTGAAAAAAATCAAAGAGAGATGACACCCATTTTTGGAGGGAATACATGAAAAAAGTATAAATTAACATATCGCTTCCTTACTCCTTGTTTTTCCTTCCAAGTTACTACCTCATTCTTTTTAAACTCAATTTTGAAATATATTTTTTTAAGTTATCAACTTTTTCATCCTTTATGTATATGTATGCATATAGTAGCCTTTTCTATAGTAGCAAATTTTAACAACAAAATGAATTCCCACCAATAGGAAATGAGAGAATTATGTTGTTTCTATATATGGGACATTGTGCAACTGATAAAATACATGAGTTAACTTCATGAGGTTGATTTGTGAGAATTTCTATTATATGTTATTAAGTGAGAAAAAAACAAGATGCAAGAGGTACATGAGATTTTTTAAGTGAAATAATGAATAAAATCTTCATTTGTGATAAAATTATATTAATTCTAGATGGATATGTTGATGGATATATTAGAGTATAAATTGTGAATGAAAGATGGTCAAGTTTTCTATTTTCATTCTGCTTACAGACTATTCTAATTTTTCAATGTAAACATATTATCTGTATGATCAATTAATATATAATGGAGGCATTTTTTATAAAACATATCTTAAATTACAAACTAGAAAATTATTTTAGTGAGTACAATATTTAAAATATATGAAATATAATCAAAGCCACTAATAGATCAATAGAATAGAATAGAAAACCCAGAAACAGACCCTCAACTCTATGAACAACTAATCCTTGACAAAGCAGAAAAGAATATCCAGTGGAAAAATGATAGTCTTCTCAACAAATTATGTTGGGAAAATTGGACAGCCACATGCAGAAGAATGAAAGTGGATCACTTTCTTACAACATACACTCAAAATGGATGAAAGACCTAAATGTGAGACAGGAATCCATCAAAATCCTAGAGGAGAACACATGCAGCAACTTCCTGCTAGACCCATGTCCAAAGGCAAGGGAAACAAAGGCAAAAATGAACTATTGGAACTTCATCAAGATGAAGTGCTTTTGCATAAGATACTGTGCTTTTGCACAGTAAAGGAAACTGTCCACAAAACCAAAAGACAACCAACAGAATGGGAGAAGATATTTACAAATATCTTATCACATAAAGGGCTAGTATCCAAAATCTATAAAAAACTCACCGAATTCAACATCCAAAGAACAAATAATCCAGTCAAGAAATTGACAGAAGACATGAACAGATATTTCTCCAAAGAAGACATCCAAATCGTCAACAGACACATGAAAAAATGTTCAACCTTACTCAGCATCAGGGAAATACAAATCAAAACCACAATGAGGTACCACTTCACAACAATCAAAATGGCTAAAACGAACAACTCAGGAAATAACAGATGCTGGTAAGGATGTAGAAAAAAGGGAACCTTCTTACACTGTTAGTAGGAATGCAACCTGATGCAGTTACTCCGGAAGACTTTATGGAAGTTCCTCAAAAAGTTAAAAATAGAGCTACCCTTCAATCCAGCAATTGCACTACAAGGTATTTATCCAAAGGATACAAATAGAGTGATTCAAAGGAGCACATGCATCCCCATGTTTATATCAGGAATACCCATAATAGCCAAACTAATATCCATATAGCCAAAGAGCCCAGATGTCCACTGACAGATGAATGGATAAAGAAGATGTGATATATATATACACAATGGAATATTATGCAACCATCAAAAGAATGAAATCTTGCCATTTGCCCTGACATGGGTGGAACTAGAGGTTATTATGCTATGTGAAATAAGTCAGTCAGAGAAAGAAAAATATCATGTGATTTTACTCATCTGTGGAGTTTAAGAAACAAAACAGATGACTATAGAGGGAGAGTAGGAAAAATAAGATGATAACAGAGAGGGAAACAAACCATAAGAGGCTCTTAATTATAAGAAACAAACTGAGGGCTGCTGGAGGGGAGGTGGGTGGGGGAATGGGGTAACTGAATGATAAGCATTAAGGAGGGAACTGCATGGAATGAGCACTGAGTGTATGCAACTGATGAATCACTAAATTACCTCTGAAACTAATAATACACTATATGTTAATTAAATTGAATTCAAATTTAAGCAAAGCCATCTCTGTGATTTCTACTTTTCCAACTCACGTTTTTGATATTTGTGAGTTTCTCTTTTTTCACAGCTCAGTTACATATTTAAAGAGATTTTTAAAGATGTATCAAAGTTTCTTTACAATTTTTTTGTTTCTACATATAGAAGTAAATAAATTATAGTTTTACTCATTATTTTGAGTTAATGGATTTAAAAAAATATATAACAGTCTCTAGTATAATTTTACATTTTTAAAATATAATTCATTTATGATTAAGCATTAAGTTAAAAAATAGCTATTACAATATCCTTAAAGACTTTAGGGCTCAGATAGATTAAATAAAACATATCTTTTCTCTAGGAAGAGAATTCTTTATACTGGTAAACCTTTTACTGTGGGTCTGTTCAGCATGAAAGAGCCTACATCCTACTAAGTTAGCTAGCTAACTTCCATGTAATTTCATTTTTTACTGTATAATTTAATTTTATTTTTGAACTATATGTCCTTGGGCAACATAGGTTTGAGGTACTAAAGACATAACATTATCTCCATGTGCAATTCAAGGAAGTTTTTATTTTATTCTTTCTTCTGTCATTTTTGATGTTACAACATTTTTTCTATGGTAGGAGACATCTATATCAGTGGTTCTCAGCCATGGCCAATTTGCTCCCTGGGAGACTTTTGAAAATACCTAGAGATATTTTTAGTTGTCATAACTGGGTATGTGTGTGTGGCAGGGGAGAGGTTGCTACTAGTAGTAAGTAGAGGTCAGAGATGCTGCTAAATCTACAATGTACAGGACTGCTCCCTCTCCAACAAGGTATGATTAAAGCAAACATCAGTAGTGTCAAGGCTGGGAAACCCCGGTCTATAGCCTAAATCAATATTATTTTATTTAGCATCAAATTAGCCAAAAAGAAAAAAAAAAACTATCTGCTTTACTTTATTTACTTACTTTTGTTTTGAGAGAAAGAGAGAGAGAGAGCAGGGACCGGCAGAGGGCAAGAGTGAATCCTAAGTAGGCTCCACCTCCCGTGCCGAGCCCAACAAGCAGCTCAATCTCACAACCCTAAGATCATGACCTGAGCTGAAATCAAGAGTGGGTCATTCAACCAACTGAGCCACCACCCAGGCACCCCATTACTTTATACTACAAACTTATCTTTTTAGGAAACAGTTACTTGGCATAAGTTTTTGCAATGACTATTTCTATTTAACAACGTATAATATGTACCATGTGTCAAACAACATTGGGAGCATTATACAACATGGGATCTCAGAGTAACTTAAAAAAATGTGTCAGGGAAAAAAAAATGTGTCAGGGAATATAACTATCAACTTTTTAAAAAACGAATAAAGAAGGGCTCAAAGGTATTAGGTCAGTTTCCCATATAATATCGATATTAAGTGGAAGTGTTGAACTCATTGCCCATACTTTTACTCCAAAATCAGTTTGTTGTTCACAGGGAAGGAAAGAATAAAACTCAATAGCATGTATCATATACTTTCCAAATGTTACATGTAGGAAGAAATTATCAATTTAAATATATTTAACCTAAGTTAATATAAATCTCCTTACTGAATGTGCATTAGCTCATTTCCCTGCTCTAAGAATACAAGCTTTATCTCATACGTGAGAGCATTCCCAGTCTATCTAGACATCTTCTTGTAAGGCAGTTGGAGGCATTAGAAAATCAAGTTTATGGAATTGACAATAGGATTTCTGGAGTGCTGAAATCTACATTATACAATAAGAGCATATACATATTTCACCTTTTACTGTCTTGTCAGTCCTCCTGTCAGTGTCCTTTGTCCTGTCGCTGGTCATGGCCTCTAGCAGGCTGATATCTTGATTCAGGGACAATGATATTAGATCCTTTTTTTCCCCTTTAATTAGACACTCTATTAATAAATACTTTTTCTGGGACGCCTGGGTGGTTCAGTTGGTTAAGAGGCTGCCTTCGGCTCAGGTCATGATCCCAGCATCCTGGGATCGAGTCCCACATCAGGCTCCTTGCTCGGCGGAGAGCCTGCTTCTCCCTCTGCCTCTGCCTACCACTCGGTCTGCCTGTGCTCATGCTCTCTCTCTCTCTAACAAATAAATAAATAAAATCTTTAAAAAAAAAATAAAATAAATAAATAAATACTTTTTCTATGATTTTTAGCAGGACTCATTCTCTTCTATCCTATTGTCATTAGGATAACTTATTACTATTGTTCCTTGGCTTTATGTTAATGTCTCAGAACTGCACAAAATTGTAAACATATGATAGACTTTCTATGAAATGGTGGTGTTCTTTCCACAGATATTCTTATACCTTATGGTTCAATTTTTCACATCCATCCTACAGATCCCCTTAGCCAGTCTTATGTTTTTCTTGGCATTTATCAGTGCCTGATATCATAGTCTCATGATTAGTATATCTGGTAAACAAGAGCAGATTCTTGACTCCCGGAGGTAAGTCTGGCAGGTAACTCCTTCATAATAAAGATTTGTAAAAAATGAACAAAAGAGGTAGTCATACTGAACATTTCCAGCTGTATCCAGGCAACCCCCATAAGAGCTTCCTCAAAAAATTATTTCTTGTTGTTTGTACCATACAAATCTCTTTACAAGGATTGTTGTTATTTCCTGGCATCTAATGTTAAGCAGTAAATATGAAGTTAAATTAATTCTAAAAAAATGCCAAATAATTTCGATAAATGAATTCACTCTATGACACTCCTCTGTGCGTATTATTTCTTCTGTTAACATTTTGATCATTGTTTCATTGAAATTTTATGTATTTTAATTGACTCATTTAACATTTTATTCTGACAAGTGGTCGATAAGCATTATCAGATTTCTACAGGGCACACATTCATAAAAGTTTAACAATCTCTGATATAGAAATAAAACTGCTTGTTCACTGGCTGTGACTATCTTAAACTTTAGTAAGTAATGTCTAAATATTTTCGGAAGTGCTATTACCAATGCATCTTCCCAAAGGCAGAATGTGAAATTGCCCTGGAACTGCTATATATCTGCAATATCTCTTCATATTTCCAGACCTAAAATTTTGCCTGTCTGATGGAGGTTTGAATTTAATTTGCATTTCTTTGATCCAGAGAATTTAAAACCTTTCTAAATACTTTTTTTTTTACTAATTGAATTTACCTGTAATACAGTTTTATCCAAATGTTTTTCTCATTATTCTCTTTAGCTGTTTTTATATTTATCTGTAAGCTGTCATGATAATGGTATTTTTTCATTAATCTCTGTGTCAAAAATTGCAATTGCATTTATACATTGCCATTACTGTCTGCCACATTATGACTTATTTTTTCATTTCATATGTTTTTCTGGTGAAGCAATATTTGATCATTATGGAATAAATTTATTTAATCCCTAATAATTTTTTATAAATATTTTCCCATGACATTAATTTAGGCATATCAGCTCTCTTTGGTTCCCATTTGCAAGCTTTATATTTTTACAGTCATTTTTTAGTAGATTTTATTTATTTATTTGTCAGAGAGACAGAGAGACAGAGAGAGTGACCGCACAATCGGGGGGGCAGTAAGCAAAGAGAGAAGCAGGCTCCCTGCTGAACAAGGAGCTCGATGCAGGACTCTATCCCAAGACCCTGGGATCATGACCCAAGCAGAAGCCAGAGGTTTAACTGACTGAGCCACCCAGACATCTCTTTTTAGAGCCATTTATTTTACTCTTTCTTTATTCTTTTGGTTAATTGCATGATTCATCTTCATAAATAGTCTGAATTTTTTAAAATAAGTCTATTCTAAAATTCTACCTTTTTTTTTCCCTAATGGGGCATTTGATCCATATAAAACTAAAGTAATTACTAATGTTTCAGCTAAATCTACTACTTCATTTATGCATTATATTTTCCTTATTTTATCTGTGATTTTTCTCTCTTAAGTTTTCCAACTGGATTATTTTTTATCATTAATTTTATGGTCCTTTCACCAATGTGAAAGTTTTATATTTGTTCCATTTGTTACCCTTAAAAATAAAACATATATTTTTATTTTATCAATATATAATTTTAATTTTAAAAATCCCCTTTCTCACCAATAACATTAAAAGTCCTATTACTTACACACTTTACAAATCACTTACATGTTATTTTCCTTGACTTTTAATTCTCGTATTTTAAATAAAACCTCAGAAGGTATTACTATTATTTCCTAAATTTTTATCACACTTTGGCTCTATATTCATCTGCTAATCCATCAGTAATCATTCTCCGTCTGCCTGAGTTATACCATTTGGAATTTTACTTATTGAGGCTTTACTATAATTAACTTGCATGTATGTGTGTGTGTGTGTGGTGTGTGCGTGTGTTTTAGAAATATGTTTTTATTGCATCTTTGTTTATGGAATACATTATTACCAATTTTAGAATTGCTGGTTGGTAATTATTTTTACCAACTCACTGGAGGATCATTTCTTTCAGGAAGATACCTTTTGTTTCTGCAAGGTCTAAAAGCCTGTGGAAGTCAGAGACCATCATAAATGACAATTCATCATGGGGCTGAAAATCCTGACTACAGAAAAAAAAAAAAAAAGCCCACGAAACAGGTGTTCTAAAGCCAAGATTTCTTGGGTTTGGGTTTTGTTTTTTTTTTTTTTTGACTACTCCACTTTTGTAGTCTCTTGGAAATGGGAGTTATTATAGTGAAGAAGTGGGTTTCTCTCTTTAATTTTCATTCTCATTTTGTGACCTTAAGACCCTTTATTAGAAGTGACCAGAACCTGGGCTTTCATCTCCTTTCCTAGACTTTGATCTTAAACCTGGACCACCTAGGTCCACCTAGACCTCGAACGTGGGCTTTCATCTCCTTTCCCCTTAAAGCCACTGACTGAAAGCCTCAATTTGCTTTGACCTTAAAACTCCCTCAGGGTAAAAGTTATTTGGGAGATATTTTTCTTTTCTCTCTAGAGTTTAACATTCTCCCAAATTTAAGTGGTAATTATCTGTTTTCTCCTCAAGCTCTTTAACACTCCTAACAAATTAGAAACCTGCCATGGGTTTGATCCCAAGATCCCGGGATCATGGCCTAAGCTGAAGGCAGACGTTTAACCAGCTTAACCAGCTGAGCCACTCAGATGCCCCCCAATTATTTTAAATTCTCAAAATGGAATTCAAGATTAAGATACAACGGGGTTTTTTTGTTTGGTTGGTTGGTTTGGTTTGTTTTCGTTTTGTTTTGCTTTGAGATAGAGTGTGAAGTGCGAGCAGGTCAAGCATGGTGCCCGACACAGGGCTTGATCCCACAAGCCTGAGATCATGACCACAGCTGTAATCAAGAGTCAGACACTTAATTGACTGAGCCACCCAGGCACCCTTAGATATTATAATGTTATTTTTTTTTAAAGGCAGTAAATGGGGCACCTGGGGGGCTCAGTGGGTTAAAGGCTCTGCCTTTCGCTCAGGTCATGATCTCAGGGTCTTAGGTTTGAGCCCCACATAAGGCTCTCTGCTCAATGGGGAGCCTGCTTCACCCTGCCTCTCTGCCTCCTTGTGATCTCTCTCTCTGTCAAATAAATAAATAAAATCTTTAAAAGAATTTTTTTTTTAAAAGGCAGTAAAGAAATTAAAATAAACAAAACAAACTATAATAATAACAGCAACAACTAAACCAAATGGAAGATTTAGGGGAATGATAGTTAATGGTGTATCATTCCTAAAGAAAGTTGAAAAAAATTGATAGAGGGCCGAGTAACCACATACACGCCCAATCCATTACATGGGAGGTATTATTGGTGGATGTATTAGGAGAAAGAGAACCACAAAAAGAAGGAAACTACCTCTTTTTTGAAGCCTTAAGGCACATAAAGTATTTTAGAGTACATTTAGTAAAAATAATAGCATCTCCTAAGGCAATATGCCTTTTAGAGTCTAGGGATTTTTCCCTTTTACAGAGAGACTTTTTGAAACCCGGTGTGATTTTTTGGAGACAACTCTCTTGATCTGGACAGAGATAGTTTTACTGTTCCTAGTTAAATATTTAAAGATTCATTTATGGCATTCAGTGATGGTTCTTTAAATATGAGAGGATACATGACTTTCCTTATTGAAACTGAATAATGGACCATTGTTCTTTTTCTCTTGATCTAGTTCTAATATACATTAGGCATTATATGAACCTGGCACTTCTAGGAATATAAAAAGTTACATTCAGCATTTAAAAGGATGTGGGAGCATGCTTCTTGGCATATCATGCAATAGAATCCAACTCATAAACCTCCACTGCTTTTCTTCTCCCCATTAAAGAAAATAATGGATGGTTATCTCAAAAATTGCAAACAGAATAATATAAAGAAAAAAAAATGAAATCACTTGACTCCTTCATCCCATAATCATTATGCATAAATGTGCATTTTTTTCTAGGATTGATTTATCTATGACTGTTTTTACAACAGTGAAAACCCCACATGTGGGAGAAAATAAATTTTTCAAAATAAATTTTTCATAATCTATGTTTACATGTCATGGACGCTCTCAAATTGAAAACACTATTCTTTATTTTATTATTTTATTTAACTAATACTTATTGAGTTCCCAGTATTAGATAGGGACTGTTATAATCACTGGAATACAAGAAAGAGTCAAATAGACAAAAATCTTTGCCTTCATAGCAATGAATATGCAGTGGTGATGGGCAGGGCCCAGGGCTGAAGAACAGTGCACATAAGTCTGAGCCTACTCCGAGGGTGTGATTTAAGTGACTTACTTCATGCTAGTCCAGGCCCTGAATAGGAGAAAAACTCTGTGATCCTCGGTTAGGCTAAAGTTTCTCAGACAGAGCCACAAAAGTACAATCTATAAAATGACATTAAAAAATTGGATATCAGGGTACCTGGGTGACTCAGTCAGTTAAGCATCTGCCTTTGGCTCAGGTCATGATCGCAGGGTACTGGGATCAAGCCCCACGTGAGGCTCCCAGCTCAGTGGGGAATCTGCTTCTCCCTTTCCTTTTGTCTCTCCCCCTCACCCCACTCTGCACACTCTCTCTCTAAGAAATAAATAAAATCTTTAAAAAAATAAATTGGACTTCATTAAATTAAAATCTTCTGTTCTTCAAGTGAGACTGTTAAGAAAATGAAAAAACAAACCACAGATTGAATGAAAATATTTGCAAATCATAGGTCTCAAAAACAGCATATAAAGAACTCTCAAAACTAAGAAGCAAGAAAACAACTCAATTAAAAAATAGGCAAAAATATTTAAACAGACACTTTACCAAAAAAAGATACAGTGATGGCAAATAAAAACATAAGATCTTTAATAGCATTAGTCATTAGGGACATAAAGTTAAGCCACAAGGACATACCACTACATAGTTATTAGAATGACTACATTTTTTTTTTTAATTACTGTACCAATTGTTGGCAAGGATGTGTTGGCACTGGAACTTTTGTACAATATTAGAAAAAAAATGTAAAATGGTATATTCAATTTGAATACGGCTATTATGTCATTTTCCTTTTATGTCAATATTTTTTACTGCATAACAAATCACCATAAAACTATGATTTCTAACAATATTATTTGGATTTAATTTCATATATATATTTACACATATATATTTGCTTTTTCTGTTTCACCTTGTGATTGAACTGAATTGTCCTGGCAACTCTCTCTTTAAGCATCTCTAATAATACCACCTTCTCAGTCAAAAAATTTGCATTAGTACATGTTTGCATAGATATTACTAGGCTCCTTTTCTATAAACATATTGAGCATCAGAGAGATTTCTGGAATACTAGTGATGTTGGATTCATTGAAACTTCTTCCAGAATAGACGCTATTCTTGCATCAGACCAAAATTTATTTTTTTCTTTCAGTTTTATTGAGATATAATTGACATATAGCAGTGTATGTTTAAGCTATATAGCATAGTGGCTTGACTTGACTGCAAAATGATTTCCACAATAAATGTTGTTAACATCCATCACCTCATGGATTAACCAACCAACCAACCAACAAAACAAACAAAAAAACAAATATTTTTCTTTTCCTTGAGATGACCACTTTTGGAACTTGTTTTCTTAGCAACTTGCAAACGTACCATACAGCAGTGTTCACTACAGTCATCACGTCTGAGATAGGCACCACTAGTTAGGTCAGTTAGAGACTGGTTATTTTGGATGCCATTATTCACGTGTTTGGTGTTTGGCATTCTGGTGATTTAGGTTGCCTGAAATGGGCTTTTATTTCTCTAGGGTATTGTTACTCTCTAATGGTTTTAAATATTACTTTTTAAAATTCAGCTTTCATAATTGTTATAGTCTATAATCTTAGTTCAATATAAACTTCTCTGTCATCTTAAGAATAGAAATTTCAATCCCAAACTTAAAAACTAGGTCTTCACCATAGAGATATTGGAGTTTTTTATTTCTATCTTCCATGTATCTTATATTTGACTTCATATTTTCTATATCTGTATCATTTTCTGTTAAGAAAAGAGTTTTCACATCAACTCTTGCAGCTCAATAATTTATTGTTGGTTCTGTCCTATTCTTTAAATTTAAAATATTACAATTTTTATACTTGTATATTTTATACACGTGAATCTTCATAACTGCAAGTATTAATTTCATGTCCTCAATAGCTTTCTTTCATCTATTATAAGTCTATTCGGCTTGTCACTCTCATTGTAACAGTGGTTGTACTCCTCAATTATCTAATTATTTTTCCATTAGTCATTTCCCTTTATGAGATCAGCCACTTTGGCAGTTAATATATACCTGAGGAGAGTGGCAGATGTCCACATCCCTCATGCCCTTCTGGTAAATTTAACTTGGTGTGGGTCCCAAAGCAGAAGGTCTCAGTGCCACAGTTTGGGACTGGCCACCTCCATTGGCTAGGTACCACATCCTGCCTTGAGCTTAGGCACTGGTTTTCCTTAAAAAAAAAAAATTTTTTTTTCACCACATTTAGCAGGTCCTGAGCAGGAATTTCTGATCAGACACTCATGCTCTAGAGATATGTTTATTTCCAATTTTGACACCCGGATTTCCTCCACACTCTTGCCATTTCCCTCACAGAGCAGGCCAAAATTGCCTTTTTTTTTCTTGCCAAGAGTGACCCTTACATTAAAAATTATTATTAAGTGTCATATTCTTATACTTCCCCATGGCTTTTGTGGCATCTCCAGTGACAGGCTTGGAACAAAAGCCAGCTAGTTGCCTCAATTCTAGTTTATTGTTTCTCATTTATTAAAAGTATACAGCACTGATAGGCTATACTTAAATGGCATGATAATTTTTGTTTCTCAATTGACCACAAAGTAATAAAATAATGATAAACAGAAGCTAGTACTATGTTAAAATATATCTGCTTTCCAATTTTACTAGTTAACCGTGATTTTCCAACTTGCATATGCATTGTAATTACACAGAGGACTTGCTAAAACACAAGTTCCTAAGTCCCTAACACCAGAATTGCTGATTCTTACATCTGGGGTGGTGCCAGAGAATTTGCATTTCTAACAAGTTCCCAGGTGCGGCTGCTG
This sequence comes from Enhydra lutris kenyoni, assembly GCF_002288905.1. NCBI lineage: Eukaryota > Metazoa > Chordata > Mammalia > Carnivora > Mustelidae > Enhydra > Enhydra lutris. Next base: position 27,442,300 of record NW_019154102.1, read on the forward strand.
CTGCTGTATCATTACTATAAAATAATGAGGTTTGACTTGTAACATTTACATTAGCACAACAGAAAGGCAGCTTCATCTGAGCCCAGGGTTTACTTATTGTCAGCCAAGTAAGTTTCAAATTTTTTGATTATTCTTTTAGTATTGCCTGAAAGATTTCAAACTATTTCCACAGTAGTCAATTTGATATACTGCCTTCAACGACATGTACACAAATCCTGCATGTATGAATTTGGTTGGTTGGCACTCTGAGGGATAGAGACAGAGATAGAGATAGAGATAGAGAGAGAGAGAGAGAGAGAGTTAGAGATAGAGATAGAGTTAGAGATAGAGATAGAGCGAGAGCGCGATTTTAAGAAATTGGGAGCTGGCAAGTTAAAAATATGCGTGGCTAACCCGTAAGTTAGAAATTCTGGCAAGAATGTTGCAATCTTGAGTTGAAGGCAGTTTGGAGGTCTGGAGGTAGCATTACTTCTTCCTGAGGGACCCTCATTCTCTACTTTAAAGGTCTTTGACTGACTGGATGGAGTCTACCAACTTTATGGAGGATAATCTGTTTTACTCTGTCTACTGATTTGGACGTTAACCACTTCTTTTTTTTTTTTTTTTTAAGATTTATTCATTTATTTCAGAAAGAGAGCACACATGTGAACATGCGAGCAGGGGAAGGGGCAGAGGGAGAGGAGAGAGAGAATCCTTAAGCAGACTCCCCACTGAGTGCAAAGCCCAAAGTGGTGTTCGATCCCAGGACCCCAAAATCGTGACTGATTTTGAGTTGAAACCAATAGCTGGATGAACTGACTGAGCTACCCTGGAACCTCAAATGTTAATTATTTCTAAGGAAATATCTCCACAGCAACATCTAGACCAGTATTTGACCAAATATCACATACTATAGCATAGCCCAGTTGACACATAAAATTAACCTTCATTCTGCCTGACATCTAGTTTGATTATTTGATGGTCATTTCCAATAGGAGATCTAAGGGAGAGAGAAGCATGAGGTCAGGGAAACTAGCCCTTCAATTTTTCTACTGGATGCCTTATCATGGATCTCACAGCCAGCCAAGGACGCATTTTATACATGACCCTGTCCGTCCAGTTCTCATTTACTCTCATTTTCTTTTGCTCATTCCCACCATGGAGTGGTGAAAGACTTCATTCTATCTCTTATGAGTTCAGTGGTAGTTTTGGTTTGACTAACTCTTCTCATATCTTTGAAAATAGCCCCCTTTTTATAAACTCTTCTCAAATTAGTCCAATTGGACCATGCTCTCCTTTTCCATTCAGAAATTGACAAACTATGGGATTCGGATTGGGATTAATAGATTATTCCTTTGGATACTCTAATCTGCTTAACAAAGTTAAGGATGATTCTTCCCCTTTTTAGGAATTTTCTTTTCAATTATAGAGACTATAATATAATTCCCAGTTTTACCTTTGAATCCCCTTTGTTTGCAAGGTTATCATTTCTCAACCCTCCACTGGTTATATTAGCACCATGAAACAGACTTGATATTTAGAAATACAACAAGTACTGGAATTGAGCTGATTAATACTACACAAAATATAAAACAATCTTCACTATCAAACTGCTTCAATCATACCTGGCTGTTGGAAATATAAGACTAGGCGTTCTTTAAGTCAGTAATTGGTGCCATTTATGCAAATGTGTTAGGAAAATATGGTACTTTGTACACTCCCCTGCCCCACATCCATGACTTGTATGATTGAAATAGAAATGATATTGCTTCTTGCCTTGTTTGATAGGCTTGGAGTAGCCAGTCCCACATATGTATCTTTCCTATAGATTCAAAGCAATGTTCTCCAGTTCTGTTTGCTGCTTAGTGCACTTACCATCCCCTGCACCCCTGCCATATGACACAGCCTGTCTTCTTGCCTTTGCCTAGCCAGTTACTAACAGGATTTTTACAAGACTTTAACATAAAAACATCAAGAGAAAAAAAAAAAGAAACTTTGTGAGCTCCATATAGAGTTTAAGGTAGAATTGATAATATGATACATCAAAACCACGATAAACTCAGACTTTCCGCTTATTTGCGATTGCATGCGTATTCAATTTTCCAAATGGAGATTTTAGAACCAAGTAGCACAGAAGGTCATAAGTATTTTATGATTATTCATCTAAACTTATTTTAATAATAGATATATAAAATTACATCTACTGGCTGTAATATAATTTAATAGCAATTATTCTATTTTTACATATTGGATTCCTTCCACATAATAGCAATTAAATGACCTCTGATAATTATTCCTTTTTTGTAAACTCAAATGTTAATCTCTGAATATAGACATAAAATAAATTATTTTTTAAAAAGATTTTATTGATTTGTTTGAGAGAGAGAGAACACAAAGGGAGAGGGAGAAGACTCCCTGCTGAGCAGAACCCTCACCCTGCAATGTAGGACTTGATCTCAGGACCCTGAGATCCTGACCCAAGCCAAAAGCAGATGCTTAGGGGTGCCTGGGTGGCTCAGTGGGTTAAAGCCTCTGCCTTCGGCTCAGGTTCTGATTCCAGGGTCCTGGGATCGAGCCCTGCATCAGGCTCTCTGCTCATCAGGGAACCTGCTTCCCTTCCTCTCTCTCTGTCTACTTGTAATCTCTGTCTGTCAAATAAATAAATAAAATCTTAAAAAAAAAAAAAAAGCAGACGTTTAACTGACTGCACCACCCAGATGCCCCTATAATAAATTCTTTATTACTATGTATACAAATTTCCTAGGGTTGCCATAACAAAATATCATAGATGGTGAAGTAAATAACACAAATTTATTTTTTCATGGTTCTTTTTTTTTTAAAGATTTTATTTATTTATTTGAGAGAGAGAGAGTGAGAGAGAGCATGAGAAGGGAGGGTCAGAGGGAGAAGCAGACTCCCTGCTAAGCAGGGAGCCCGATGTGGGGCTTGATCCCAGGACTCTGAGATCATGACCTGAGCCGAAGGCAGTTACTTAACCAACTGAGCCACCCAGGTGCCCAGGAATTTTTTCATGGTTCTAAAAAGGCTAAGTCCTCACATGGTCTTTCCTCTGTGTCTATACATCCCTGGTGTCACTTATGTGCCCAAGTTCTCTCTTTTTATAGAGATATCACTAAAACTACATTACGGTCAACCTGCGTGACTCATTTAAATTTAGTTACCTTTTGAAGGCCCTATTTTCAAAGGCAAGCACTTCTTGAAATACAAGGGGTGAGGTCTTCAATATGTGGATTTTGAGGGTACACAATTCATCCCCAAACCCAATATTTCAGATAAAATAAGAATATATACCTGCATTTGCTCATTTGTGCAAACAGAGTATAGAAAGGATAAATGAAAAAGTAATGAGATGCTTTCCTACAGGGGTATGTGGTAATGGTATGGTAAGGATGAGGATGGGACAGATTATAAGGAATGGAGAAAAAGATGACACTTCCCTGAGTTTGCCCATCAATACAGTGCAGACATTTGGAGGTAAGTTAGTATTTTAGATAGATAGATGATAGATAGATAGAAAGACATAATGGAATCACCAGTGATAGAGGGAGAAATGGAAAATAAATAATGAATAACATTTCAAATGACTAACATAAGTTTTTTGGTTTTTTTTTAAAGCTCTTCTATTTATTTATTTATTTATTTATTTGACATAGTAAGAGAGAGAGAGGTCTCAAGTAGGCAGAGAGGCAGGCAGAGGGTGGGGGGGAACAGGCTCCCCACCGAGCAGAGAGCCCGATGTGGGGCTCGATCCCAGGATCCTGAGATCATGACCTGAGCCAAAGGCAGGGGCTTAACCCACTGAGCCACCCAAGCGCCCCTGACTAACATAAGTTAGATAAATATATGACATATATATAACATCAAACTATATATATGCATTTATTCATCTGTATATCTACCTATGCATTGTATTCATTAGTAGCTCTTTATGAGATATATGAGATACTTTGTTTTCTTGTTTTGTTTTGTTTTGTTTTTTAGAGAAAGACAGACTGCCACATGTAGTGCCTCATTTGGGTGTGTCTGGAGTCTTGGAAGCTTGTCTACCCTGAGTTCTCCTACATGTATACCATGAGAGCTTGTTTGGAGGTTCCAGCATGGGAGTGCAGCTACTCCTATACCCTTGATTGAAGAATGGTCCTCCCCTATGGTGGAAGGTCCTCCTCTTCCCAGCGTGCAGCTTCAGGAGGGAAGCACATAGAGTGGTGAGGGAGGAAGGGGACACCTGCCTAGCCAGCCACATCAGCTGAATCAACCCTGGCTATCCAGTGGGGTGACAGATGTTGCAGCTAGATTGCCCTCACATCCAAAGATACTTTATATGTTTTATATATATTGTATAATTTAACAGTTTTGTTTTTCATATTCCTTGTACATATTCTCACTTGTCACTTGACTTTTTTATATTTACTTAAAAGCATTTATGAGATATTATACATTTATGCAAATTACTCCCCCCCTTTTTTTTAAAGCTTATATTTATTTATTTGAGAGAGAGAGAGAAAAAGCGGGGGGGGGGGAGAGAGAAACAGAGCCCCCACCAAGCAAGGAGCCCAACACAGGATTCGATCCCAGGACCCCTAGATCACAACCTGAGCCGAAGGCAGCCACCCAACAGACTGAGCCACCCAAGTGCTTTTTTACTTCTATTATTTTACTTTTACTTCTATTTTTACTTTTATTTCTTTTAGTTTACTTCTATTTTTACTTCTTTTATTTTTACTTTTTTTACTTCTATTATTATTTTTACTTCTATTATTATTATTATTTTTTTTTACTTCTATTATTTTCTCATTACTTCCATTCATGGAAAAGCTTCCCATTTATAAGACCAAATGCAGGGGCATGTGGCTGACACAGTCGGTAGAGCATGTGACTAGAGATCTCAGGGTTGTGAGTTCAAGCCCCATGTTGGGCATGTAGTCTACTTAAAAAAAAAATAAAAATAAAATAAAATTGTCTTTAAAAAAGACCAGATGCAGATTCAATAATATTAGCATCAATATATTTGTGGTGATATTCCCTTAAATTTTATATTTACATATATACTTATGCTTCTGTATTTTTATTTTGGACATATTGCAATTTTTCCTTTCAATTTCAACTGACTGGGCACTGGGGTGACTCAGTAGGTTAAATGTCTGTCTTCAGCTGAGGTCATAATGCCAAGACTGGGATCAAGCCCCACATTGGGCTCTCTGTTCAGCAGGGAACCTGCTTCTCCCTCTCCCTCTGCCTGATGCTCTGCCTAGTTGTGAACTCTCTCTCTGTCAAATAAATAAATAAAATCTTAAAAATAAATTAATAAAATAAATAATTAAAATATTCCATTTCAACTGACAGTCCTGACCATATTTGAATGACATATTTATACCCTATTTTCACAACATATTTTATGTAAGTATTTATGTGTATATATTTATTCATAAAAATAAAACATGCTATATATTTATATTTTATAAGAATTACAATGTCTGTTTCTGGACTCTAACTTATTATTTTAATCTTTTCTTTGAGTAAAATCATAGAGAGAAAACATAATTTGCAAGAGCATAAACTTTCTTCATTGTGAGAAAAAATATTCAACTATTTAAGCAAAATTTCTAGTTTATTGTAACAGTTTTTAAAAATTCTGTGTAAGGATAAATTGCTGTGAAGACTGAAGAAAGGATAAATTGCTGTGAAGACTGAAGAAAATGAAATAGATTTTCATGGTTCAACAAAATTGAAGTTATTTTATTAGCAAATATATTGAAAATATTTTTTCATTCTTTTTGTGATTGCCATGCAATCAAATCCCTTTATTTGCATTAAAGAATTTCTTATTATTACTATCAGCCTATTGGTTTGGTTTGGTTTGTTTTTTTTTTCTGAAGAAACTCAGGACTGAACATACATTTCCTGATTTGCCAATACATTCCCATATTTAGGCTCAGAAGAGTGAGAAAGTGGAACTACTAATTCTCTATGTAAACTTTTCCCTTTGAAGAGTTCTGTTCTGCCGTGAGTACAGATGGACTGGTATGGATAACTTTATAGATAGGTGGTGATGTTGTCTAGCCATGCCTATAAACAGAGGCCAACAAACACTATGCTAACGACTCATGGGGAATTCACTTATTTCAGCAATATACCAGGATGAATGTCATGTATATGTGTCAATGATTGGTCCCTTCCTGTTTCTTCTGGGAGATACTATTAAATAATTTCCACTTCTTTGGTATTCAAAAGATGTTTTTATCTTATAGGATCATAAGACCAGAGTTTTTACTGTCCTCTAATTCTACTTGTTTATGTCCATAAATTGTCCATTGACACTTAAAATTTACTGTGGAAATTTTAGTGGAATACATTATCCTTTTATCCAGGTAAAAGTCCACTATCTTTAAATCAATATTCAAATCTACTAATAAAGCTCATCAGAGCTTATTCAAATATTACTGATACATTATTCAATATAATCTGCCACAATTGCAAACACATTTTGTAGCTACTCTTCTCCACAGAGGACTTCTAAAGTAATCGTATATGTAATAATGAAAACAATACCATTAGTGATAAATGCAATATAAAGATTTATTAAAATGTAAGCATTATGAATCTCAAACATTATGAACTATAAACCCTTGTTTCTAGAAAGTTGGTATAACATAGGTTCTGTCTGTAATTCAACTAACCTGAGTTTGTGTCCCTGTTTTGACATCTAATATACTCTGACACCCTCATCAGGTTTCTTTTCTTTTTTTTAAGTCTATCTCTTCCACCTTTCTTTTTTTTTTTTTAATATTTTATTTATTTATTTGACAGAGAGAGAGATCACAAGTAGGCAGAGAGGCAGGGAGAGATAAAGGAGGAAGCAGGCTCCCTGCTGAGCAGAGAGCCCGATGAAGGGCTCTATCCCAGGACCCTGAGATCATGACCTGAGCCGAAGGCAGAGGCTTTAACCCACTGAGCCACCCAGGCGCCCCAATAAATACATTTTCTGATTTTAAAAAAGAGTTTAGTAATAACAGTCTGTACTAGCCACCCAGGCGCCCCCCTCATCAAGTTTCTTACCTTGAATAACACTCTACTCTAGAATTTTTTAAACACTGATCTCTCAGGATGATATATAATACCTCAAAATTGTAGATAAAGTAAACGCATAGGGAAGAAGGATTGTGAGGACTTCACAAGTTTTCTCAGTCGTGGCCTCAGTTTGGATTCTCCACGAAATGTGGTTATAAACCTGAAGAGAAGCACTAAAGAGTAGAGGAGAAAAGAATCTATGCTCATTACTAAGATAGATGGAGTGTAGCTAATAAATAAATCATTTGTGCAATTTCTGAATCTCCTAGAGATTTTCATTTTGATAGTGATATCATTTTCTTTTCCTCTGGATATTTAAAGAAGACAATATGCATAGTAGAGTAAATAGGTTTGAAAACTCATTTTGGTATTTTTTATTTAGTAAAGAAAGTTATCTAGCTGTCAGTTGTTTTAGTTGATCCACTTATTTCTTTCTTTTAAATGTATCCTCTTTTCCCTACAGAGAACACTGCACCTTCCAGAAATCACCTTTGAGATACTTGGAAATGTTCATCCATGGGTGGTTTAATATATTGTCTATTAAGATGTCAACTGGAGGTGCAGGTTGCATAGAGTAGTGATGTAAACAATTATGTTTTAAAATATAAACTATCATAACTGTTAATATAGCTGGGTAGTGACATGAGCAATTTTGCTTCTTAGAAAATTAACTGCATCAGCATAGAAGAGAAAAGTTTAAAGGAGAGTAATACTAAAGGAAAGTTTGTTTGTCAGTTGTAGTAATTGAGGTGAGATATAGTGATTTGAACTAAGGGAAAGTAATAGAAATGGGAATAAGCTAAATTCAAGAGATGTTAAGAAAATGTTTTGACAAAATACGGTGACTTAGAGGTTGGGAGTATATGAGCAAGAAAATGACAATATTTTTGATTGGGAAATTCATGGTAACATTAACAGAGATTGAGAACACAGGAGGAGGAGCAGGCTTTGTAGACAGTGTGATTATTTCTGTTTGGACACAGATTTTTTTGATTTTTTGAATTTTTTTATTTTTTGAAGAGTATGTTCCTAGAAACTGTGACATTTTTCTCCCCAGAACTTTCTGCTTTATCCCCAATTTAGCAACACTACTTACACAGATTTTTTAAATTTTGTGGTTGATTTTTGTTTAAGAAAAATAATGTAAAACCCATACACGTTAACACTGATAAATTCTTGGCTCCTGGGTAGCTCAGTGGATTAAGACTCTGCTTTCGGCTCAGGTCATGATCTCAGGGTCCTGGGATCAAGCCCCATATCGGGTTCTCTGCTCAGCAGGGAGCCTGCTTCCCCCCTCCCTCTGCCTGCCTCTCTGCCTACTTGTGTTCTCTCTCTCTCTGTTAAATAAATGAATAAAATATTTTTAAAAATTGATAAATTCTTTGTGTATACATATATATGTATATTATATATAAAACCTATATAAATATTTTCTATATTCTCCTGTATTTTAATTAATTTTTAAAGTTTTATTTATTTGCTCAACAGAAAGAGAGAAAGAGAGAGAGGGTGTGTGCCCATGGTGGGGGGTGGGAGGACAGAGGGAGAGAGAGAATCTTAAGCAGATTCTGCTGAATACAGAGCCTGACACAGATCTCACAACCCTGAGATCACAACCTCAGTTCAAACCAATGGCTAGATGTTTAACCAACTGCATCACCAAGGCACCTGTTAATTATTTTAAAATAACATCTATTTTCACCATTTCAGTCATGGAATATTTTTCCTTTTAGTACTACTTCTATCATGTTTTATAACTGTCACTCTCCCATCTGGCATTACTGGCTCCTATATCACTCACTCAAATAACTACACCAAAGTCAGTTAACTGTAGATATATTGACCCTATTTCTAGCATCATCTTCAATTGTCTTTCAAAGTTAGTGAATATTCAAAGCAACAAATCATTTTCCTAAGTGTATGGTAATTTTTTCATAATATGTACTTATTGATCATTTGTTTACAAGTGCTGCCACTTCATTTTCAACATTTTCAAGTAGTCATAATGAAATTTAAAACATGAAAAAAACAAACAAACATGAACATAACTAGATTCGATTACGACACTAGAAACAATAGCACCTCTCTTAAAAGAAATCATTGGTTCTCCAAGTCAACAGAGATAGGATTCTTAAACCTCTTATAAATTGCTAAAAATTTTTATATATCATCTGTTGGGTATGTAACCATTTTAAATAAAGAAGAAATTCTCTCCCTAAGCATGTTTCTGCCACACACAGACCTTTGCTCTCATGCCACCCTTGTTGAAAGGAACCTATATTATAGATCTTATATTTACTAAATAGGAATCTAATATAATGAGCACATGCTCATTACTGACTATAGCTTTTTGCTTGCTCTACTTTTATCTTTAATGAATATAGAAAGTTTTGTTACAGTTTAGAATTTTTTACTCTTTAAGTTAGTGTTTTCCCATGTCTATTCCTTTTGTAGTTCAGTGTATTTTCAGAAGGGAAAATTGGAAACTTACATTTTCACAACTCAACAACAAAAAGTTATTCAATTAGAGAAATGAGCAAAGAACTCAAATAAATACTTCTCTATAGAAGATATACAAATAGCCAATAATCATAAAAACATGCTTAACATCATTAATCATTATGGAAATGCAAATCAAAACCCATGGGGAAAAAATGAGATACTACTTCATATTCTTTCAGAGATGACCACAAAATTAAAAAAAATAAAATCATACATTTAAAGTATTTGTTAGGATGTGGAAAATTGGAATCCTTATACATTGCTGGTGGGAATGTAAAATGGTATACCTACTTGGGAAGCAGTTTGGTGGATTCTCAAGTTAAACAATAAATTCCCATATGACCCAGAGATTGAATGCATAGGTATATGTCTAAAATAACTGAAATAAGTGCTTCAACAAATACATTCACATTCATGTCCATGGCAGCATTATTCACAACAGCTAAAAGTTGAAACAACCCAAATGTCTATCAATGGATGATGTATTATTCAGCCTTAAAAAGAAATGAAGAGATTGCTACAATGTGGATGAACCTCCAGAACATTACATAAGTGAAAGGAGCCAGACACACAAGGTTACATATTATATGATTCTGTAGGGCTGAGGGCAGGCTGAGGGCTGTAGGGCTGTAGGGCTGAGGGCCCCAAGATGGAGATCCAACCAGCTCAAGAGAAATTTTTGCCTTCCCTTAACTATGTAGAAGAATCTAAATTGGGAGTCTTTTCCAAAATAAAGTTTATTAGCAGAGATAAATTGTATCTGAGTGACCAATAAAAATGGCACGGCAAATATCAAATTACTAAACATTTGCTCTTCTTGTTGTCCTGCGAACTGCATTTCTTTCCTCTGAAGTGCCAGGCCATTGTCTCCTTCTTAGTTTAGAGTGACATATATACCACATTCTGCCATACTGTTTTTGAAATTTCCATGTCTGTATGGATTCCCCATATGTATGCTATTAAATTTGATTTTCTCTTGCTAGTCGGTCTCATGTAAATTTGCTTCTCCATCCAGCTAGAAGGACCCTTGAAGAGAGCAGGAATTCTTCCTCCCTGGTGATTCCATTTACACAAAATATCCATAATAGATAAAATGACAGAAATAGAAAGCACATTAGTGGTTTCCAGAAGCTGGGGTGGGAGATAGAATAAGGAGTAAATGCTTAATGGGTACAGTGATTCTTTTTGATGAGATGAAAATGTTTTGGAATTAAATAGAGCTAGGGATTGCACAATATTGTGAAGGTATTAAAAGCCAATAAATTGTTCATTTTGATGTAGTTAATAGTTATGTGGATTTCATCTTATGATAATAGTTACATGGGTTTAAAGACTTCAACACAAGACCTGAAACCTTAAAACTCCTGGAAGAAAACACAGGGAAAAATTTCTTTTTATTTGTTTTGACAATGATCTATGCATTATTTAACTTTTTTTTAATTGAGATGAAATCCACGTAACTAACTTGTCTGTCTTTTACTTTGGTAAGAAATTAGGCATTTTTCAAAGTGGGTTGTTAAAGACACAGGGTTCCTTACATACATCTCAACTTATGACTGGGACACCAATATGGTCCTTACACACTATTTCTTTTTTTTCACATGTAATTACTTGAAATTACCTGTAAAATATTTTAAACTACTTTTCAGGAAGAAATGCTTGGTGTTCATTTTGTTTGGGTTTTTTGTTTTTTTCCCCTTTTGAAACAAAAATTTGGCACTAGGGAACTCTTAGAAGAACTGAGCATCCTAGAACCAGGAAGACAACGTCATAGAGGATGACCAAATCCAATCGAGCAAAGTCTCCCTTGATGAATTAAAATTTTGTTCTAGAGATGTATCTATGAATTAATAAATTGAAAAAGGTGAGCCTAAATTGTTCCTTTGAATGCATGCCAAGATCACTTTGTTATAGGGGCCAACATTAATACAAGCAGTAATATATTTTAATATCAGTAGTGTGTGTGTGCATGCTGTCATTTATTAGCATCTTCCTAAACCACAGATCTTCCTTTTAAACTGTCTTGTCCACTGAAATCAATGTTCAATATACCTGAAGCTAATATAACACTGTATGTTAACTATACTGGAATTAAAATTGAAAACTTAGTTAAAAAATCAATGCTAGAGTGAGAGAATTCTGTTCAGACAAATGAGAAATTTTACTTAAAGGTCCTATTTTTATTCTGTGAAGAAAACCTGTACGAGTGCTAACAGACTCTTTAGAAATTTTTTGTTGTTAACCTATAAAAATCATTGTAGTGAGAAATCTGTAAGGCTTCAGTAGAGGCATGATTCCTGGACTGGAAATTCTTAAAAGGGTAGCTATTATTACAGTGTTTAGTTTTGCATTATCTTTAGCTTTTAACAACTATAAATTATTGTCTAAGCATTTAGATAATTCCAAGCAGGCTTAGACTAAGGGCTAAATTTGTGTTTACTGACTACAGCCTCATCATTTCCACTTTCAATATTTTAATAGTGAAATGAAAAAGAGGAAAATATCTTATAATCTCTAATCACTAGTGGTATAGCAAGTCTATATAATTACGTAGTTAAATGATGTCCAGGGAGTGAGAAAAACAAAGTCACTACTGGAATTGGGATGACATCCTTACTTGCTAGTGCAGGGATGATATAATCATTTTGAAAATATACTTTTTTGGATCATGAATTCACACATGTAACTTCTCCCTCCCCATTGGAAAAATGCATATACAGAGAGAAGGAAAACAAATGATACAGTGAGAACAATTTTGAGAAATAGAAGGGGAAATTGTTTATGTGTTCAGGGGTTAGACAGTTGAAAGGTCAGCTATGTAATAGAAAATTCATTTCAAGACTAGGAAGTTTAGTAGCCTGGAAAAATTCCCTGTTGAAATAAATAGCCACATTCTTCAGAACAGCAGCCTGTCAGAAGCAAAGAGCAATTTACAACTCCATACTGAATGAGCATGGGGAGGAGTGGATGTTCCTTGACACTTGCAACTGAAAAATGAACCAAAGGAATTCAAACTGGTTTTAGGTCTCCATTGCTTTTAAAGACACATGGGGAATTGATACATATTTCTTATTCTGAAACAAATTTTTAAACATCGTGGGAAGACATGTCCAAATAATAAATTGGCTTGCAGTTTAGAGACAGTAGAACTCTATGGGCATACTGCCTATAGAATTACTATTATATTTAAAACTGTCATATTTAATTTATATTTATATTTATATTTATTTATATATATATTTTTTTATATATTTATATATATAATATATTATATATTATTTATAAATATAAATATATTTATATTTATTTATATATATATTTATATTTATATTTATTTATTGACAGTTATATTTAAAACTGTCAGTAAAGCCAAATGGCCTTCTTGGTTTCCTCTAAATTAATCTGAATTCAGACCATTAAAAAAAAAGTATATTCCAATCATGCCCTTACTGAATTCATCAGAGCATTTTTTTAAAGTTTATTATACCCAATGTGGCACTTGAACTCACGACCCTGAGATCAAGAGTGGCATGCCGTACTGACTGAGCCAGCCAGGTGGCCCATTAAAGCATCGTGGATAAATAAATATCAAAATCCAAATATGACTTTAAACTTAATCTTGTTTTTACTCTACATTAAGTAACTCCTTTTTAATATTCATAATTGATTAATATCAGGGTATAATGAATTTTAAACTTACCAATATTCTCAACATGCTAGTAACTATTATTTGTCTATTGTGAACTAATAAAGAGCAACATAGATTTGATTTGCACTTTCTTGAATATGTTAACAAAAACAAATTCTTAGGTTTAATGATAGCTATACATTTTTAAAATGAAATACCAGTACAGATAAAAATTACAAAGTTTCTTTTATTTAAATATATAATTTTTCTCACTGAAAATTAAGACAAAAATATAAATCCTTTTTATTGAGTAAGCTTGCCTTTATTCCTTAATAGAGCAATTTTTCTTATATTTTCCATATATGTTAAAAGATATTAAATGCTAGTTGTTTGTGTCTCTATCTTTCTCTCATAGGGGCTTTTCTAAATTATTCATGAAAGACAAAAAAGGTGTTATATCTGAGTTTACTTACTTTTTAATTTCCTTTTGAATCATAGTCAGTATAGTAAAGATAATGCAATTACCTAAACTCACTACTGTTTCCGTTTCCTAGCATATGACACCTGTCCAGAAGCATCAACATTCATGATTGATGGACCAGATCCTTTACTCAAGAGATTCCTGAATTTGGATGATGATTCTTCCTTAGGATCATCAAGTGTAAAAACAAGCAGATGGAAGCCCTGTGTTCTAAAGCTTTCATGTCCTAATATCAACATGAATATATTTTCCAAATAATCCTTTAGCTCAATATAAATCTGGTCTGAATCATGAATTATTCCTTCTTCTCTCACTCACATAATTTTTGTAAATCCACTAGAGTATTTTTATAGTGATTTTTGTTGTTGTTGCAACTAAAAGGAGAGAAATTGCCTGAAAATTCCCAACATTACACAAGAGAATTTCATCTTTGGCTTTTACTAGTACTACAGAACACTTTATCTTACTCTTTATAAGTAAGTGATTTCTAAATCGCTCAAAATAAGCAATTATGAAATTGACAAATTAAATGCTTGATTACTGAACATGATTGAATTTTGTTAATTAGATCTCATAACATATATTTTGCATTTGGTAATAAAAACTGGTGTGTTTTCCGCCAGAGGATTTCAAATTGCTCAGCTACCTGCACATTTTAAGTTGTATAGAACTTTATTAATTTTCTATTCATTTCTGATTTGGATTGCAGGTGGGATGACTAATGAACTTACCTGTATTTTAGGGTTTTCTAAATAGCTTGTCAGATAATTCTCTACATTAATCATTTCCTCTAAATTATGAAAATTAAGAAGGTGAAACTAGAGTGTGAAATTCTAGTGGTATTGTGTATAATTCACCTACTTCTATGAATATAAAGTATAATGTCACACAATATATATAGCACAATATGAATTATGGTAAAATTTTAAAGCTGAGAGCAGCCATCCTTGCTGTACTTCAGTGAATTCATGGCTGTTGTCAGCTGTAACATTGTGAAGGTTCCCTGTAACACTGTGAACATTGTGAAGGTTCATACAATCATGTATGCCAGGGGAGGATCAACACTCATACTTTTCTGGAGCTATACTGTTCAACAGGCAGGAATCACTGGCCTCACTAATCCAGGAAATAATAACAAAGGCAAAGCAGGAAGCACCTCTTCTGCATTTGCAGAGTGGAGTTAAAGGTCTCTGCAGGCATCAGATTTGTGTTCATGATCACAGTCTTGAGTAAAAGAATGAGTAATAGCAAATGTAGATGAGAGTTATCCCCCTAGATACAGCCATGCAAAGACACACTCCACCGATCAAACTGTAGCTTCAAAATGTTGCATTATACTATTCCCGTATAATTTAAATGTGACAAAATTATGAAACTTTTTGAATAGGTAAGGAAAACCACCTGTTAGTCTCTCCTTTGAATAAAACTATTATTTTATATTTCCCTATCTCCTTTTCTATCTTTCCTTTCACATTTTTTTTCACATAATCAATTACAGAAAATATTTTAGTATGTGCTCTACATTTTATTGATCAAAATATCATAACCACTTCCATGTTTCTATAGTCCTTATATTTTAGTTTTAATGCTCGGAATGTTTTTGATGAACATTTCCCAGAAGTAATCTAGCCATTATATTGTGATTTATACTTTCACTGATATGAGTTTTATTCTTTTTTTTTTTAGATTTTTTTTTAAGGATTTTATTTATTTATTTGACAGACAGAGATCACAAGTAGGCAGAGAGTCAGGCAGAGAGAGAGAGAGAGAGAGAGAGAGAGAGAGAGAGAGGAGGAAGCAGGCTCCCCGCTGAGGAGAGAGCCCGATGTGGGGCTCGATCCCAGGACCCTGGGATCATGACCTGAGCCAAAGGCAGAGGCTTTAACCCACTGAGCCACCCAGGCGCCCCCTGAGTTTTATTCTTAAACTTTAGTTATTTCAAAATAGTTCTGCAAGTCCTTATTTTAATATATAAACAATGTGTATATAACTAGCAGAACAAATGCAAATGTCAAATAATTAATAAATGTCCTTGTTCTTAGCATATATAATTATATTACACTAATATTCCTCATATTAGATTTTTAAAGTAAACTAACTTTCTCTGTTTCTACACTGAGTGGTCCTATTTGATAAGTCAAGTGTCCTGGCTTCTTACACAAAGTCTGAGAAGAAGAAAGTAAGTTATATAACAGGAAAATCTGGATTCAAATATTCAGCTGTTCTCACTACCTCAAGAAATGGGGGTAAATTTTTTAAAAAATGTGAAGACTGTTTCTTTCACTGTGCCTCTGAGTTGTAAGAATCAAATAGAAAGGATTAAGCAAAAGGGTTTGCGAGATAATGAAATCTAAGCAAAAGTTATTCTTGATTGACATATAGATATTTTGTTTAAAATGAACGTAGAAGTATTAGCTATAATTATTTTCACTGAGTCCACCTTGATTTTCATTTTTTTTCTTTTGCTGCTCACATATGCTTTTTCAGAGATTTGACTTTTATCCGAAGAGAACACTTCTTGATTATATCCCGTGGGACATACTTGACACTCTCCCTCCTCTGTAGATTTTCCCATCCATCCAGGTCTGTAATCTCCTAGACTAACTCAATTCCCCAACCCTCTCCAACCCAACCCTCTACTGTGCCTGGCATGTGTTTTCAGTCATCATATGATCTCTTTAATTCTCAAGTGCTTCTCTGAAGGGGCTCTATAAATGAAATTTGGCTTCCTTGTTTGTTTTGTTTTCCCATATTTCTAATAGTTTGCTTATATTTTCAATATTCCATAGACATGAAGGTGGTGTAGATTTTTTCCTGGTTTCTCATTCCATTTTTATTCCCCATTTTCATACCTTAAACCGCTAGTTCATTCAAAGCTCATGCTTCTTTTCATTTTAGTCTTCTTAGGAATTTGGGGTTTTTTCAACCCATTTCTTGAAGGTTTTATCATCTTGCTCACTTTTTCTTCTTCACAAATATGGTGATAATTTATTTCCTTTAAACAACTTTACTCATTGTTCCTGCATCCTACCTACCCTTTTGGGGGAAACAATTAATTGCACATCCCTAGTTATTCCCCTCTGCCTGTGGTTTCAGATGAAGCATTAAAGAAAAGTTCCAGTTGTAGCATTTCTCCATTGATACCTCAGAGGCAGTGATGAATAAGATGGTGAATGAGAATATTATAAGCCCCTGTAATCAATATAAATTTAGTGGCTTGCCTAATTTTGGCACAAAAAGGGAAACAAAAAAATTAAATTATAGTCATCTGTGTCCAGTTAAAATGGAGTCCTCTTTTCTCTATTTCATATTGAAGGGAAGTTACTGGAATTTTCTAATTTAATTCAGATTTCCTTTAAAGTAAGGCTTTAAAAAATTAATGAACTGAAGTCACCTGTAATACAAAGTTAAAATTGTTATAATAAGAAAGAATATGTTGCCAGAGTAGTATTCTTTAGGATGGTGATAGATATATCTTCATCTTTTAAACCAGTTTAATATTTTCCCTCCTAATATTTTCTTTTTTAAAAAAGATTTTATTTGTTTGTTTATTTATTTATTTATTTATCAGACAGAGAGAGAGAGAGAGAGAGAGCACAAGCAGGCAGAGTGGCAGGCAGAGGCAGAGAGAGAAGCAGGCTCCCCTCTGAGCAAGGAGCCCAATGTGGGACTCCGTTCCAGGACCCTGGGATCATGACCTGAGCTGAAGGCAGCAGCTTAACCAACTGAGCCACCCAGGTGTCCCCCTCCTAATATTTTCATTCAAAATGCTTTATCTATTTTTACATTGTGAGCAAAAAACATTGTCATGAATACTCTTTGTAACAATATAGCCATAAAAGTGAGGGAAACTAGTTATGTATCATATCTGTATGATACAAAATAAAATATATAGAATAAACAGATACTAGTCTTTAAATTGAAATTTTATATCTAACATATATTTTGATTCTGATTTTCATGGGCAAGCTCTAAATGGATGCAGCTGAGATTGATTGATTGACTGATTGATTGATTGGAGAGAGAGTGAGAGTGAGTAAGGGAGGGAGGAGCAGAGAGAGGAGAGAGAGAATCCCAAGCAGGCTCCATACGCAGTTGGAACGTGAGTTGGGGCTTGATCCCACAACTCTGAGATCATGACTGGAGTGGAAATCAAGAGTCAGATGCCCAAGGAACCGAGCCACCCACATGCCCCCTGACTGAGATCTAAATATATATTCGCACAGTACATCACACATGCATGCACATAAGGAAAGAGTAAGAGAGGCTAATAGATACAAGGAAAGAGAGGAAGAGATTCTGAAATAAAAGTAATATATAATGTAATAAACACTCAAGGGATTAAGTTTCTTGCTAAGGTCACCAACATGTCAGAATCAGAACAGATAACTGAGCCTATGATTTTGGTCTCATCACTGGAGGTCTGTACTGTATGTATGTATACCATAGTAATCAACCTAGAATTTTCATTGTTTTATTGTTTCTTACATTATTTTCCCCACATTTAAGTCAGATAATTGGCCTAAGATAGCTTCAATTCTATCACAAGAAGTGTGATATTCCTAACATTCACACTAGGAATAAAGAGTCAGAACCATGCCTGTATTTGTGTGAGCGTTGAATAAGGCTGCTAACCTGAGCTTGTATCTGGAATGATAGAGATAAATACTAAGAACCCGAATAGGCTTCAAGCAATCAAACACTCTAGATTACTGACACACTTAATGGGACTTAGTTCCTAGAATTGATTTTGGCATCTGCATCACTACCTAAATATCTTTCTAAGGTTGAGTTGGCAAAAATCTAGTATTTGTACAATAATCAAAAGAAGGTAAATTCCAAGGCCATTATATTTCTTTTTCTCCTCTCATTAAAAAAAAAAAAAAAACTATAGCCATTACTATCACTATTTCTAAAACAAAATTCACAAATACTGTGCAATTGCTCATATTCACAGCAGTCTCTATATAAATCAGTACTATGATGAAACTACTCCTAAACCTCATTATGACTCTAGGCTACAAACCTGAAAATATGATACGTATATTATTTTCTGTCCTAACAAAATACTATCTAGTTTTATTTTTTCAAATGTTGAAGATATCACACTTTTTTGGTAGAATTAAGACTATACAACGATAAAGAGAAATGAATCTAATGAGTCAAGCAGAGAGAGTCAATTATCATATGGTTTCACTTATTTGTGGAGCATAAGAAGTAACACAGAGGACATGGAAGATGGAGAGGAGAAGGGAGGTGAGGGAAATTGGAGGGGGAGATGAACCATGAGAGACTATGGACTCTGAAAAACAATCTGAGGGTTTTGAAGGGGTGGGGGGCGGGAAGTTGGGTGAGCCTGGTGGTGGGTATTATGGAGGGCACGTATTGCATGGAGCACTGGGTGTGGTGCATAAACAATAAATTCTGGTACACTGAAAAGAAATTAAAAAAATAAAAAACTAAAAAAAATGAATTAGTCAATTGAATGAAAGTTCCATTCACAGAGGACAATTTTAATGTCTTAATATTTATTTCATAAATCATATGGATTTTTAAAGATTATTAAGGAAAAATAAATTTACAAATAATTTCCATTGTTACATATGTATTTTATACTTGATGAAGAAAACACTAGAAAAAATATAATTTCTCACACATAAAGCCTGCATGTGTAGGTGTAACCTCACACCTTTCACCATACCACCCCTTCTCTCATAAACACGATTTATGTTCTGGGTGATGATGTAATAGGTTTTATTTTTGTTTTCATTACTTTCCAGGTTTTATATAGAGATCTTACTTTTTACTTAGCAATGCGTTATGAACATTTCCCACATTTATAATGATTTCTCAATGATACAACTTTAAACATTTTATCACATTCCATCTCATACCATGAATTAAATAAGAATACTTTTGTTTAAAAGATTATAAGTGAAAAACAGATCAGTGTAGACTACTGTTCAAGCTATTCTGTTTACATTTATGATTTTTGCCTTAAGCATAAATATTTAGTAGTGAAATGTCTATCTTGAGAAACGTGGAAGATACAATTTTTAGTTCTTCATACACATTGTCAAATTTATCCTTCTGCTCACACATATCACACACACACAACACACACACACAGAGGCATGCACGCATTCATACACATATACATATGCTGATATAGATGTATGGCTATGCATATAAGTATAGTTATTATATTACATTTCTGCCAGCAGTAAAGAATACCCATTTTGCTTACCCTTAGCACCCATGATATTGTATTTTAAAACAGGAGAAGTATCATGGACCAATTTAGAGACCTAAATTCCTGACTCATTATGGTTTAATTAGTCATCCCATTCATCATTACTAAAGTCATTTTTTTTTCCACTCATCTATTGGCTTTAAAATTTTTTTAGCATTAACTTATATGTTATTTTCTTAATTGATGTTTTTCTTGGGAAGTTCTCTATACTCGGTGATTTGGAAATATTCTTAATATATTAAAGATCTGGTGCTTTATTTGTCACATATATATGGAGTGAGCATTTGTTCTTATTCCTCCCCTAGATTCAATCACTTTTATTCTTGGTTATAGCACCCCTGTTTTTGCTCACCAACATCTATCTGCTTCTAGGGTGGGGCTTGTGGTTCAGATCTAAGTCATGATAGCAGTATATCCATTGTCAGGCAATGACAAGGAACAGTTCCAGTAATGAGCATAGGTCAAAAGAAGATCCAGTCAAGCTGTGACCTTGGGGTTCTGTTTGATGTTTGGGGGAAATGTTGTTAACTTTTCTCCTTAAAGACAAAATGAGCAGGCAAGTAAGTTGCCAAGACCTCCTGATCATGGATTCAATGAGGAAAAGGATCAGAGAGAAGTAGAAAACAGAATGAAGGAAAAGAAAGTGACCATTTTTACTCCATTTGTTTGCTGATCAAGCTTCATGTGATATTATAAACAAAATGGTTTTTGAATTACGTATTATTGGACCTTCTTCCCATGACATTATATGAACTTTTATAGTTTAACTATTTTAATAGTTGAATTTTAGTTTGATTTGTAAGGATATTTATGGATCTACAGACTTTCATACATCAGAAAGAGAAAAAGAGGGACATATTTAGCAGGTAGCAAAAGCCAATAAATACCAACTTTATATTATTATTCAAATAAGATAAAAATGTTGTTTATTTGGAGCACCTGGGTGGCTCAGTAGGTCAAGCCTCTGCCTTCAGCTCAGGTCATGATCTCAGGGTCCTGGGACCAAGCCCTGCATCGGGCTCTCTGCTCAAGCCTGCTTCCCCTTCTCTCCGCCTGCCTCTGTGACTGCTTGTGATCTCTCTCTCTCTCTCTCTCTCTCTGTCAAATAAATAAATAAATAATCTTAAAAAATAGTAT
This sequence comes from Enhydra lutris kenyoni, assembly GCF_002288905.1. Taxonomy (NCBI): domain Eukaryota; kingdom Metazoa; phylum Chordata; class Mammalia; order Carnivora; family Mustelidae; genus Enhydra; species Enhydra lutris. Next base: position 27,463,369 of record NW_019154102.1, read on the forward strand.
TTATTTGCTTTTGGTGACATTCATTTATAAACCTAATGCATCTAAATATCAATTTATATTCCTTATATCAAAACTTTAAGGGGTGCCTAGGTGACACAGTCAGTTAACTGTCTGCCTTTGGTTCAGGTCATGATCCCATGGTCCCGGGATTGAGCCCCATGTTGGATTCCCTGCTCAGCAGGGGGTCTGCTTCTCCCTCTCCCTTTGCTGCCTATCCTGCTTATGCTCTCTCACTCTCACTGTCTCTCTCTCTTTTTCTAAAAAAAAAGAAAACAAAAAACTTTATTTTCATTGAAAACTTTAATTCACTTAAAATTTATCTGGAGTATGAGATAAGGGTGTAATTATCAATTTATTCAATAAATTCTGTATATTTTTTGAATAATTTGTATTTAATACCAAATTTGGAAAGCTATATTAATTGTATTCTCAATATCTATTTTTGAACATGTTCTAGACTTTCCTTTATGCCCTATTAATCTATTTTGGGATAGTGTCATTATGTCCTAATTTTTTTTTATTATTGTAGTTATAATGTATATCTTACATCTTTGCAAATTTCTGAATATCTTGGTTAAACAAAGTTTGAAAAAATTTCCTTCATTTGTGAATCATGCATATATTTGAAATATTGAATCCTACTACCCATTTTCATTCTTATTTATTAAATATTGACTTACATTCCTCCTTAATTTTTTTTTCTTAAAGATTTTATTTATTTGTTTGACAGACAGAGATCTCAAGTAGGTGGATAGGCAGGAAGAGAGAGAGAGGAGGAAGCTGGCTCCCCGCTGAGCAGAGAGCTCCATGCGGGGCTCGATCCCAAGACTCGGGGATCATGACCTGAGCAGAAGGCAGAGGCTTTAACTCACTGAGCCACCCAGGCACCCCCTTCCTTAATTTTTAATAATGTCAGGTATTTAGTTTCAAAAATTAGATATCGATTTATATTAGAAAACATTTTGTAGGAAGCAATTTGTCTAGTTAGTATTCCATTGTATGCTTGTATCACAATTTATTTCACTATCTTCTATTGCTGAATACATCACTTGTTTTAGTCCTTATCATTTATAAGCAAGCCTTAATAAGTAAATAATGTCAAGCAATTGTTCAAATATATCAGAAGTTTAAGTCACAGAAATGAGATGACTAGGTTACTGTCTGTACATATGTGAAATTTTGCTAAGTATACTAACAGATTCTAATGCAGCAACCAAAGTTTTATGTGCCTGTTTCCCTACATCCTTGACAAGATATTAAGTTTTTTAATTGTGACAATGTTGTTAACAAAAGTGGTAGCACTGCAAATTTACTTTGTGTCTCCTTATATAAAAATAAAGTGGATTATGTTTTCATATGTTTAAATATTATTTTCTTCTTTTTTATGATTTATTTATTTATTTATTTGGAGTGGGGAAGTCAGGGAGAGGCAGAGAGAATCCTAAGCAGATTCCACACTGAGTGCAAAGTCCAATGCAGGGCCCGATCCCAGGATCCTGAGGGTCAAGACCTGAGCTGAAACAAGAGATGGATTCTTAACCAACTACTCCACCCAGGTGTCCTGTATCTTTAAACACTATTTTCAATTCCATATTTGCATAATGTGAGTTCTGAACCATTTTCTATAGGATTATCATTCTTTCCCTATCTTTTTTTAAATTTTTTATTTTTTTTAATTACTTTTCAGTGTACTAGAATTCTTTGTTTATGCACCACACCCAATGCTCCATGCAATACATGCCCTCCACAATACCCACCACCAGGCTGGCCCAACTTCCCACCCTCCTCCCCTTCAAAACCCTCAGATTGTTTTTCAGAGTCCATAGTCTCTCATGGTTCATCTCCTCTATCATGGTTCATCTTTCCCTATCAGTTTTTATCAGTACTCTTTATATATTTTGAAATTTATATGCTATGGAGCTTGTCTCTGATACAAATTGCAAATGTTTTTCCTACTTTATTTATATTTCATTCTAACATATGTTTTTGAGGTGTAAAGATATGTTTGTTATTTTCATAACAGAATTTTTAGTTTCTTAAATGGTTGCTTCTAGTGTATATTTCATTAAAATATTCAAATAATTTTTATGTTTCATAGATTTTTTAGGTTGTTACACATGTATATCTTTAATCCATTTGGAGTTTATATCAGTATATGGTGAGAGTTTCTAAGTATATAGTTTTCCAGCTGTCTACAAAATTATTCCAATACTGTTTATTGAAAGTTATATCTTCTCATCACAGAACTAAAATGCTACATCCTCCTATATCAATTTATTTGTCTAGATTTTCTTAACTACTCACATTGGTCTTCTACTTATGTTTCCATACCATTCTTTTGAAATTTTATACATTTTAGTAGCTACTAGGATGCTAGCCCCAGTTGATCTTCTATTTAGGGTTTTCTTACTGCTTTTACAAGCTTTTTTTCCCCCCTCCAATGAATTGTTTCCAGTTTCTCCATCTCCATTATCACAACAAAAACAGTTGTTATGTTTAATTGTTATCCCTAAAAATGTTAAGCTCACTGAAAAGTGTACTCTTCTATCATAAATATTAACTGGTTGTTCTTTGTATATAAATAAATGTCATAATTTATAGCCTATGTTTTCATTGTGAAGGGAATTTTACTGTAATTTTTCATGGCTATTGGTGTTAGTTATGTGTGAATACTAATTATTTCTATTAGAAGTACTTGTAATTTTAGTGCCTTCAATTGCTTTATTTTTAAAAATTATATGATATGCATCAGATTATACTACATGAGGATTATCCATTTGAAATGATTTGAAATCATTCTCTTTATAATGTTCTCAGCTTGGTGCCTTTCTTACTAAAACCTTTTGATAAAAAGTCCAATATCTTCTAAGTTTACCAGTATGATCACATTTTTCCTGCTTTTGAGGTAATATTGTCATTGTATATTTTCTTAAAGATTTTTAAAATTTATTTATTTAACAAAGAGAGAGGGAGGGAGGGAGAAAGAGCACAAGTAGGGGGAGTGGCAAAGGGAGAAGCCAACTCCCCACTGAGCAGGGAGCCCGATGTGGGACTTGATCCGAGGACCCCGAGATCATGACCTGAACTGAAGGCAGAAGCTTAACTGACTGAGCCACCCTGGCACCCTACCATTGTATAGTTTTATAGAAATCACCCATATTTTTTCAAATTTGTTTTTTTTTTTCAAATTTATTTTCACAGTGCTATATTCCATTTCATTATGGCTTTTCCCTCTTGCGTTGTTTAATATCTCCAGTTTTTGTATATGTATGATGAAATTAGCTCATCATATATTTCAGAGGAATTACAAATTTATATACACCACTTTTTTAAAGCAGTTCACCAGTAAGTATCTGAAACCATAAACATATTCATATTATTTCTAAAGTAATACCATTTCTGGGAAGTGATCCCAAAGTAATAAACCAATGTAACTGAAAGCTTCAGAAGTAGAGATGTTCATTTCCCTATTACATATTATAGCAAAAAGTCAGAAACATAAAGTATCACTGGCAGTCACAAAACTTGCAACACATTTCTTTATCAAATAAATGAGATAGCCTTTATGTTGAGACTAGGAACTCTATAGAAAAATAAATCAGTCTAGAAAGAGGAACCAGTCAAAATTCATTAGTTACAAGAAGTGCCCTAGTCATTAAATGAGAGATGTAACTTTGTAGTAAAGTGTTTGTTTTTTTGGGTAAGTCTCTCAGCAGAGCCACCACTGGACACCAACCCAAGTCACAACACTAAAAGATTTTCATTAAAAAGTCTTTTAGACCTCGTGATACAGGTAGCTCTTGTACATATGTTTTCAATGGAATATGCACAAAGAAGAAGTTGTCTTTCATTTGCTAAACTTCAACAAAAAACTTAGTCATCTTTGGGCTTTCAGTGCCTTATTTAAAACAGAAATCTTATGGAGATCTGTGGAAAGCTCTTACTAGTATAATCATAGTAGATATGAACAGGATCTAGCAGAAAGACTTCCTTGTTAGCATCTAAGCTATAATCTGTGAGCATTCCTTTAATTTCCTTCACAGGAGAATTCTGGGACTATATTAAAATGCAGCATCAAGATAATACTGAAAAAATATTGAAAGCTGGAGAAACACAGTTTTTAGAGATTTACTAACTTTCCCAATGTCACAGAGCTAGCAAAAAGTAAAATACTATTTGAACTCATCCTCTCTGCAGAAAAAGCAACAAATTGCTATTTATACATTACTCTGACATTTGTTCAGAGAAAGAAGCCCAATAGTGGCTATGATGTGGGAGTGGAGAAAGCCAACAGAACTGATGAACTTGCATCTGATTATTTACATCCCATTTCAGAGTGGGAAAAAAAACTAAGGGTAAGACATTTCTTCTTCCTTTCTATGTTCTTCACACTAATAAACACCAACAAATTTCTGTTGATGGTTGACTGATTCTCTCAGTCACTGAATTTCAAATTTTTGTCTTCACAGATAGTAAAGGCTACATTTTCTGTTATATTCGTCTTGTTTCTATATGTTCAAGAACTTTTTTTTTCCATTTCACTTGACATTGTTGGCAAATTGCGTGCAATTTTATGTTGTGACTTTCTTGATCTTACACCTGCAAGGCTAAGCAATTTCCTTACACAACTGGTTGTTAAAACTTCTGTTTGGCACACTCATTTTCATTTCAAGTACATGAGCATTTCTTTGTGTAGTCATGTGCATTTTTTCCTTTCTGTGAATATGTCCATCAAGTTCTTTTTCAAAAAACATTTATCAAAATATTAAGAGATTTGTAGCTATTTATCTAGATACATACTCATGTGTGTGTGTGTGTGTGTGTGTGTGTGTGTGTGTATTCACTTATGTGTTTGTGTGTGTAAGAGAGAGACTGGTAATTAGTGATTCCAACCATATTACATTTAGTAAAATAGCTTAACTACACTCATACTGCAGTAAATTTATCAGAATACAAACACAAAACTTTTGAATCAATAAGCTTTCCAACTGAGAATTATTATGTATGCCATATTGAATAAAATACTTATAAAATTGAAGCTTTTTGATGACATTTACTTTTTATATTCAAAACTTCTTGTCTAAATATAGTATCTAAATAATGATATTCTTTGTACTTACTATTTATTCTCAAATTATAATATACATTATACATTTCCTCTATTGTTTTTAAAAAAGAATGCATTGTCTGCTCAAATGTATTTTAAACCCTTAGGTATTTAGTAAGTACTGTGCCTTGTACTTTCTCTTTGTCATATATACTGCACACACACAGAGTAGGTGTTAAATGAATAGTTATTCATTGTTAAATTAAACTATATAATTAATCAGAAAGCTGCACTTACCAACCATGGTGAACATTTAGGATTATATTATATGTAATACTATCTTAGACTTGAGTTAGTTATAACTTCTACCTGTGCTGAAAGTATATTCTCATTATCATAACCATTTATAGCATCATTATAATAAAATATATTATTTAGATATGCTAAGAAAATGTAAGATGTGCCATGAGTATGTTACCTTTAATGCAGCATTGCTTAATGAAAAGTTATAACTAGGTAGCTTATCTATTATTTTGCATTATCTATTATTCTGAACATTTCATCAGTAGAATATACTATTTGCATAATAATGAGAATACATACTCTGAGATAAGCATTAGATCACTTCTGCATATTTGCTTTCATTTCTACAGCTTTCTAGCCCAGGCTTTCTCCATAAATATGTATATTCTATTGTGAAAAATAAGAAATATTTATGCATTGGAATTTCCCTCAATAATACTTTAACGTTTTCTCAATTTTAAGTAATAGATTATTTTATCTTTAAATAATCAGGATGGAATGATTTCTAAAACACATATTGATGAAAACAATTGGAAAACTATCTGAAAAGAAATAAGTGTAAAAGCAATCTGGAAAACCATCCAGTGGGGGCATGTAAGTAATACAAATAATTCTAACTCAAAGGGAGACTTCTAAAATATGTTCTTGGTGATATTAAGATTCGAAGGCAGGATACCTAAACAATCATTTGGAAGAATACAGTTAAGTGGGGCTTACAAAAACAGGAAAAACTGTCAAAAGGTTAAAGGTTCCAGACAATATGGCAGATAGAATGGGCTGCTGTCTGCATCTCTTAAAACCAGCTGTGGGGGAAAAAACAGAAATTACAGGAAAGATTTTATACAAGAAATGACATAAAAATTTTGAGAAACTCCTGGGCAGAACAGAGAATTATGAACTCATGAGAGAGTACATGGTATTGTCTTAGGAAGAGAATACATTGAAGGAAAAATTTAAGTTGTACTGGTGTCACACTCTTAAATTATTTGGGAGAACATTTAACTGACCTATCACAATGGAAATGGCCAGCATCAGGCCTAAGCTGGTCAATGTAAATGGGGTAATTTTGGGTTGGCACGAAACCTTATTGGGATGAAGAGCTGCAAAAGAGGTGTGACTATTTGATGCCAGACATTTGACAATTCCTTTTACTTTCACCTCAAATTTCCAGCACTGGTACATTAAACTGAGGAAATTAAATGGTGTGTTTTCCAACTCTAGTTTTTTGTGTTTAAAGGTTCACTCACTAGAAGAACAGTCACCTAATGAAGCAATAACAATTAGAGGTGATCATCAGCAGTCTTCTGTGGCCTCCCTCTCAACCTCATTGAGAGGGACCCAGTCCTTCATATGAACTGTAGATTTTCTGACAGGAAAGCTGATACTGTCAGCAATCCTGCTTGTTTGTCAAAATAACTACATACCTAACAATTTCAACTACTATGAAAGGATGACTCAGGTACAACATGAAACAGCAGTATTATGATAGAAAAATCTAGAATTTAAAGTAATTATAATAAATACTTCCCAAAAATGTAATGGAGGGTATTAGAAATATGAAGCACAAACATAAAGTCATAAAAAAAATCATATGGAAGAATAAAGAATGAAGATTATAATTATAATTATAAATAAAGAACAACAACAACAAAAAATCAAATAGAAAAAGTAAAGAACTAATTAATGAGAAAGTTTAGACTAGAAGGAAAAAAATCTAAAGAAATTAAAGGAAATTTCCTAAAGAGAGGAAAGACAATGGGATAAAAGAATGCTAAAGGATAGGGATTATAAATGGAAGATAGAAATAGAGGGACCAACATAAGGAGACAGGGAGCATTCTCATATGAGTTTATAACTTGTATGTCTGTTATTTATGTCCACACTCATCATATATTTGTATATTTATTATAACTATATCCTTGTAGATGGTAGTATGTTGTCTTGCATTAAGTAAATTTTTTTCTAATTTTCAAAAATGCACCATTTACTTTCTTGTGCCATCCAAGATGAGGGAGGCTCACTAAAGTCAATCACTGTCACAGATAACAACTAAAATTCCTGGAAAGAATACAAAAAACAACTACCTGAGGACTCTGGGCAGAGAAATCAAAACCTGAAGAACTACCACTACAACATGGAGTTTCCTATTTTGTTTGCTGTTTTCCTCCTTTATCTCCATATTTTGTTGCCCAAAGATGCCCAAGTTGAAAAACTGTACAGCGGGCAAGGGCAACAAGAACCCATAAGATACTTAACTTGTTCTGACCAGAGGACTCAAAAATAGGACTTCTATGAGGTGGAGAGTGTGGAGAAATCCACATTTTTTTCTCCATTTATTTTCTTTCTTCTTTCCTAGCCCTCCTAAAGACAAACCCCAGTCTTGGAGCTGTGAGGCTACCAAAGAAGCAGCACATACACCCAAACTTGCAAGATATCCACTTTAAATACAATTATATCAATAGGTTAAAAGGGCAAAAGGATGGAAAAAGACATACCATGAAACTATAATATCATAAGGTAGAATTTAGAACAGGGAAAATTACCAGTGAAAAGAAATATTTATAATAAAAGGTGTCAACTCACCAATATCAACAATCTAAAATAACTGTCCACCCAACCAAAAAACTTCAAAATAGATAAATAAAAAACTGACAGAAGTGAAGTGAAAAGTAAACAAAACCAAAATTACATTTAGTCACCTAAGTCCTCTCTAATAGATAGAATGAGTATATAGAGAATCAGCAAGTATAGAGTATACACACACAATACTATTGACCTACTTGATCTAATTCCCTATTATAAAACAATCTATCCAACAATAACAGAATGTACATTGGTGGGGTTTCTCTTTGATTATTTTTTCAAGAAAGCACCATTGGATCTAAGAATGGGTCTTCTAAAAGATCACACACAAAGAGAATTTTTTTAAAAAATTAAAGCAGACGTGTAGTTACATAGTAATAGCAAATTTCCCATTCTTAAAGAAAATTGAAAAACAGACTTAAATCCTAAGAAAGAGGAAAAAATGACATCCTTTCACATGTTATTGCATCATTTAAGAAAAACCAAGGATATAATAGAGAGAAAGAAAAAAATCATCCACATAGGAAGAGGAATAATATTACTTCTAATTCTTTTTTTTTTAATTATGTTATGTTAGTCACCATACATCATCAGTTTTTGATGTATTGTTCCATGATTCATTGCATATAATCCCAGTGCTCCATGCAGTACTTACCCTCCTTAATACCCATCACCAGGCTAACCCCCAACTCTCTTCCCCTCCAAAACCCTCTGTTTGTTTTCTGGAGTCCATAGTCTTTTATGGTTCATCTCTCCCTCTGATTTCCCCTACCTCATTTTTCCCTTCCTTCTCCTAATGTCCTCTATACATCTAATTCTTAACAGTAAAACTGGATATAAGAAGATAACAGACTAAAACAAGAATCTTTTCCCTTGTTAGTTTTGAGTATTTCTGGAGGGAAAACTCTAAACACAGATTTGTAAGTCCAACCACAATTTCATGAGTAATAAAATATATGTAGCCATACAAAACTTCAAAATGCAATGTCCAGCATGTAGGTGATTTAGTTTTCTGTGATGTAAGGTAAACCAAACGCAGAGCTTGAAAGTAGCCTCTATATTAATGAATATCAGTAATTATTAGCGTTTCTCAAATTACTTCATAAGATATGATATGAGGTCCAGCTAGAATTGGCTAGTTTCAAACACACACACACACACACACACACACACACACACAAATGAAGAATAGGTACAGTCTAGAAATGTATGCCTTGAAGAGATAGAAAAGCTGAATGTTCCTGGACCCAAAACAATAGGAAATTCCATTTTTATAAGAGATTTAAATGGCAAAGTCCGTCTAGTACTTTTCAACTAATGGCAGAAATTTATCCCATCAGTAAGGATCAGATTAAGGGTTTGCCTGCCCACCCAAGCCAATTGCTTCAAACAGCCACCATTAAGTTGAGGACTGTGGGCAAGGAAGAAAAGAAAAAAGCCATTTTAAGAACTCTATCTAGGAAAGCAGTTTAGCTGTAGTTATGACTCATGAAACTGACTGTAAGAAAATAGTTCAGATCTACTTCATTTTGAGAGAATTACACTGATAAAGAAACAACTAAACTGACCTGAAGATATTTCAAATATTTAAATATCTAAAAAACACCCAGAGCCTCTAAATTTCCCTAAAGGAGGGAGATTACATTAACAAAGCAGCCCTCAAGGAGGACAAATTTTCCAATATTCATTTCAAATGCGGTCATCAAGGATATGAACAATATCTCAAACTGTGGAGCCAAGAGGTACAGACAACAGGACCAGCTTCAAAAGTTGTTCAAGCTGTGTGGTTACTCAGGGCCCCATGATGGGTTTAATGCTCCTGTTAAAATCTTGAAATTTATAATAGTTTTATCTTCAAACTGATGTCTGCTGGGACATCCACATAAGTGGAGAAGTGATGCAGTTCCTAGCATACGGTATTTGAAATGCCCCATGAGTACACAATTCCAGCATACTCACAATTTGTGAGAATTTTGCAAGTCTCAAAGCAGGGCCACCTATACAATTTGCTGGACCCAATGCAAAATAAAGATGTAGGGCTCCTTATTCAAGGTAAGCACATTATATTTATTACTGAGTAAACAGGGGCACTAACAGTCCCAGGAAGTCATGCTTCCCATTTAAACCACAGTTTCCTTCAAGTAGAAGAAAGCAAAGGATTCTGAGATACAGGAATGATCAAGGAATCCCCTTGTAACCGTTGTGGCTCTTGTTAAATTCTTTCCATTAACCAAACACATACGTAGAAAACAATGTCATGAAAATAAAAGGAAGAAAGGGAAATAATATTTTATTGTAGTAGATTATGAGAAATGCTCCCCTGTATGTCTGGTATTCTTATACTGAATAAAGTAGAAATAAGTTACATTACCTAATACCCTCCAATAATGTCAAATTCCACCAATGCCAAAGAAACAGACCAAAGAAACAAACAAACTTAATGGTTGCCAGAGGGAGGTGGGTGAGGGGATGGGTGAAATAGGTGATGGAAATTAAAGAGTATACTTATCATGATGAGCACTGAGCGAGGCATGTAATTGTTGATTCACTATATCATACCCCTGAAAGTACTATAACACTTTATGTAAACTCACTATATCATACACCTGAAAGTACTATAACACTTTATGTAAACTATACTGAAACCAAAATTGAAAACTTAATAATTTTTTTTAATTCCACAAATGTTGATATCAAAAAGTTTGTGAGCTAATGATCTTGTGCTATATTTTTCTATTGTTATTTTGGAAAAGTTTTATTTTAAAAGTTGTACTTAATTTAGTGTTATTTATAATAACTTTACATATTTGGGAGAGAAAACTGAGGCCCAAGAGTTTATCTTATTATTACAAAAATGATATAAGCACATTTGTACACGAAATAGGCTCATGTGCTTATCAGTTTAGACTTTTTCCAAACAAGATAACTTCCCATATCACATCATAATAGATTTCTTTATTTGGAAAAGACAGTTCTAGGAGAGATAATGAGAAGAGAAACAATAAAAGAAGAGTGCATTGATTATATAATCATATTTATCAGTGCTATTAAAACACTTGGTTATGTGTATATAAATTAAAGGAAAGTTGTTTTCCTTTGTCATATTTTTTAGTAGATAAGGAAATTCAAACTATATGTGAAAAATAGCTTTTCAACTTAAGGCAATACGAAAAAAACTTGACTGACATGTTTACATACTGCCCAGGAGTAGTTCATGAAGAAAGGAGATAAAATGCACTACTTATTTACATATTAAAATATGACTCTAATTTTAGCTAATTATTTTCAATATAATACAATTCTTCTAGGTAAAGACTACGAATGATACAGGATTTCTTGTAACTTTAGTTAGAAAGATGGTTTGCAACTGAAAATATGGTATGTATTTTTGTGCATCTATGCATCATTTGGGCTTAATCCCTTTTTCAAAATCAATTTTAATTGCCTAACAATGGATTGAAAAAGAAATCTTAACAATGCAGCAAAATATTCAGATACTGCTGAAGTACACTTTGACCACCACTTTCAGTCACCTTGATTCCAACCATTTTCCCCAGTCTGTCCATCGTTGTTATCTGTGATGCATATCTGCAGCTAATGTTCTATGGATTAAAATGTGTATTTGAAGACCCCTAATCCTGTGCACTACTGGTTGGTCAGTGAAGTGAAATACTTAATTAGCTCTTAGAATTATAAGAGACATACATATCTCAATTATTTTATATAAATTTAATTTAAACCATAAACTATTCTTATTTTTATATACATCCATATTCATACTACCCAACTGAAATCCTATGCCCTTTTTTTCCATATTATCTATAATCCATTTTAAATGGTTTCCAGTTTTGATGTCTTTAAAGTGGATGAAAATCTTTAATTGCAAAGCAATTTAGATAAAAATTCTTAAGTTTTATGAACTTTGTTAAAAGACATTTTTTGGCTTTTTTAAAAATTTAAATTCAGTTTTTACAGAAATTTTTTCTTTTGTACTCATAGATTTCTGTATTTAATTAGATAAATCCAACCAAAAGTAAAACATAATGAAGTTAAACAACCAAAATGATTTTGTATGAACAGGTTGGGAAATAATGAACCTTGATAAGCAAAGTACATAGTCACATGAGAAATTACCTTTCTAATAGCGGTTTTTAATATGCCATAGGCAACTGTCAGTTTAAAGAAAAATGGAGGGCACACTTTTATTTATTTATTGGCTACTGTGACCATATAAAAGAGTTTCTAAAGATGCAAAATCATTTCTAAAGTAAGTCACAGATTTTTGTGTTTTATAAAGTTTGTAAATATGTGTACACACATATATCACATTTGCAAAAGTGAATAAATATATAAATGTTTATATATGTATATGTGAATATAAACATATAAGAAAGTACTGAGAGATGTTCTATAAACTTTTGTGGTAAATTATAATCTATAGCACATGATACTCCTTGCACAATGTATTTGGGAATGTATGTTAGTGAATACAGGTGTGAACATATGCTTTCTAATAGCTGCTTTTGAACATCTTAATATAAAAATGCCAGTTTCATGGAACCATTCCTCCACAGATGAGTTTTTTTTTTTAATGGTTTTATTTATTTATTTGACAGAGAGAGAGAGTGATCACAAGTAGGCAGAGAGGCAGGCAGAGAGAGGGGGGGAAGCAGGTTCCCTGCTTAGCAGAGATCCCGATGTAGGGCTCGATCTCAGGACCCTGAGATCATGACCTGAGCTGAAGACAGAGGCTTAACCCACTGAACCACCCAGGTGCCCCCACAGATGAGTTTTTAACTTGTTTCTTATTCTTTCTGAGTACTGAAGACAGGACTTAACTGAACATTGCTGCAGCATTTAGTTGTACACACACGGAATTACAGATGCCAATCAACTGCAATACCAGATCTGGACATTATGTTTGTTTATTTCAACAGCTACTGTTAAATTACCTTTTCAAGGGGCTTAATTTTAAGTTAATCTCCAGGACTACTACAAAAGCCTATATCCATATCTCCACAGACTTGTTCAATTTATCAATAGTCAGTTGTCTAATTTCCCTCCAGTTTGATTGGTATAAAGTTGTATCTCACTCTACCTTTGTCCTGCATATCATGAATTACGTGTATGTAAGAACATGTTAGTGACTGAGGAGTTCTCTCTCCCACGAATTGCATTTTTACATGCTTTCTCATAGATTCCTGGCCTTTATTTATTGATAGGTAAGAGCGTTTTCTAGATGATATTTTACATTCTAAATATCTATATGTGCATGTATTGAAAGTATTTCTACATATTTCACACTTCAAAAATTAACTTATGTTTTATCATAGTTTACTAATTATATTTTGAGAACACTTTCATTCTCATAGTTTCACTGCTATCTAAAATACATTTTTTTAATGTTAAAATGATTTTATTGAATAAGCCCTGATAAAAGAGTGAAAACATTTTTAGACACACTAGTTGTGTACATCAGTCAATATATTTCTGAATTTTTGAGTGCTGAACTGTTTATATTTGACTCTATATGTTTTTCAATTTTTTTAATAGGATGAGAACTTGTTCATACTAAGAATAAGTCATAGTGATGAAAGGTACAGCATAGGGAATATAGTCAGTGATACTGTAACAGTATTATATGGTGACAGATGGTAGCTACACTTGTAGTGAGTACAGGGTAATGTATTTACTTATTGAATTTCTATGTCCTACACCTGAAACTAATGTAACATCCTGTGTCAATTATACTCAAATTCAAAATTTCTTTTAAAAATTTAAAAAGTAAAAGTTAAAAGGATGAAAACTTCTCTATTTTAAGGCTATAACAACTTCTATTATAACTTTTTGGTATGTTTGCAGATTTTGGTGTTGTACAAAGCAATACAATAGACATCAGAGCTTACAGACTTCAGTTTTTAGATAAATTATTTCCTTGGTGTATTGATTTGTAAAAAAGAAGTTTTGGAGGACACATTGATGGTATTGATATATTAACCAACCACCACTCCAGAAATTTTGTGAAATAAATGTGCTCTATCCAAAAGAAAAAGATATTTTTGTTGTTTTTCAGAATTTTATTTATTTTTTTATTTTTTAAGGAGTTTATTTATTTATTTAAAAGAGAGAGAGAGAGAGAGAGAGAGAAAGCGAGCACACATGAGGAGGGGCAGAGGGAGAAGGAGAAGCAGGCTCCCCACTGAGCCACATTAAAGGCAGCTGTTCAACCAACTGAGCCACCCAGGCATCCCTGTTTTTCAGAATTTTAAAGGCACATTTATTTTGGGGGGATATCTTTAATTTTTTAAGTTTTTATTTTAATTCCAGTTAGTTAAGATAAAATGTAGTATTAGTTTCAGTGTACAATATAGTAATTTAACAGTGCCATACAACACTCTGTGATCATCACAAGTGTACTCTTTAATACCTATCACCCATTTAACCCATCCCCCTGCCCACCTCCCTCCAGCAACCCTCAGTGTATTCTCTAGAGTTAAGAGTATTTTATGGTTTGCCCCTCTCTCTTTTTCCCCACTATGTTCATCTGTTCTTTCCTTAAATTCCACATATGAATGAAATAATATGGTATTTGTCTTTCTCTGACTTATTTCGCTTAGCATTAATACTGTCTAGCTCCATCTACATCATTGTAAATGGTATGAATTTGTTCTTTTTTATGGCTGAGTAATAGTTCACTGCATGCATGTGTATATATACACCACATCTTCCCTACCCATTTATTAGTAGATGGACACATGGGCTGTTTCCATAATTTGGCTATTATAGAAAATGCTGCTATAAACATCAGGGTGCAGTTACCTTTTTGAATTAGCATTTTGTATTATTTGGGTAATACCTAGTAGGGCAATGCTGGATCTTAGGGTAATTCCATTTTTAACTTTTTGAGGAACCTCCATACTGTCTTCCAGAGTGGCTGCACCAGCTTTTCCTCTCTGGTCAGGAACAAGACAGAGATGCCTACTCGCACTGCTGTTATTTAACATAGTAAAGGCTTGTTTCCTAACACTTGTGAACATAACAAGTGTCCTCTTTAATCATTGGATGTCTGAAAATAAAATTATCTTATTAGAAATTATTTATCTCAAGAAAAATATTTAATATTTATTTGAGATACTGTGAAAAGTTGTCCATCATTTCAAATTGTTTAATAATTATTTGATTTAGTAAGTATTCTTATTTCTTCTTGTGTTAATTTTGTTAATATATGCATATGTTTAGAAATGTATACATTTCATCTAGGTTTTCATTGTTGGCACATTTCATAATTCAACTTGTCACTTTTATTTATGATGCTTTTACAGTTATCTTCCATTTTTGGTTCTTTATTTTGTTTGATTTTAAAAATATCATTCTACATTTGTATTTCTGAGCAGTATATTGCCTAGCCTTGTAAGATTGGAACTTTATATAAATAGAAACACACTATGTATTCTGTCACTATAGATTTGCTTAATATTATGTTAACACATGAGTTTATGTTGATGAATGGAGCTCTTGTTCACTCATTTTTACTACTATAGTTTTTTTAAATATACCACACATTGCTTGTTCATTCCCCTGGTAACACATATTTGTATTATGGACTGGTTTTGCTGTCACTAAAATATACTGTCATGAGCATCTTTCCTTTTGAGTAATTACAGTGTATATCTAGAAGTGGGATTTCTGCATTGCTTTATGTGTGTGACTTCAATTTTATTTGCCTAATGCAAACGGTTTTTTCAAGTATGGTAATAAAAATTTTTATTCCACAAGCATATATATATAAGACCCACGGCTACATATCCTTGAAAGCATATTTATTTTCATTTTTTTCATTTTGATGTACCAACTATATCTGAAATACATTAAAATAGTGGTGCAATTTGGTTTAAGTGTGCATTCCCTTATAACTATTGAATATCAGTATCTTCTGACATTTTCATTAGTCATTTGTGTTTATTTTTCTCTGACACGCTAGTTCAATTTTTGTGCAAATTTTCTATTGGCTTGTTTTTCATTTTATTACCAATTCATAAATCTCTCCATGTATTTTTATAAATTTAATATTTTACAAATATTTTCAGTTTGTAACTGACATTTTTAAAGATTTTTTTCATACATAAATGCTATTTTATAAGTTCAGTTAAATTTACCACTGAAAGAACTGATTAGTGTATTGTTTTTAAAATTCATCTCTACCTAGAGAAATAAGACATTCTCATTTATTTTTTGAAATTTTAAAAATTTTGCTGTTCTTATTTAGGTCTCTAATCTACAGAGGTGGTTTTGTAAATCTATTACATGAAATAGTTGTCCTATTGATTATTTTCCATATTCAGCAAGCATTCTCAGCAATATTTGTTTATCTTTGGTCTCATCTCCATCCATCATTAATGCTTCAAATGATAATAGTTACAAGAAACCTTGAAAAGTAGGACACAATTTTCTAGGGGTTTCTCATATTTCTACATATCCCTTGAACAAAGATACTGACAGCCTTTGTCCTGACTATATTTTCAAGAATTTTTTTATAGCAAATAGCTTTGGAAGATAGACATAGCTGGCTTCTTTGAGGAAGAGGGAAGTTTTGTTGTTGCTGCCTGGGATATTAATGATAATGTGTCCCTTCCCGGGGCAACAGTTAGATATGTTAGCAGATCTCTTTAAAGGCATAAAGGGGGTGCTTGGGTGGTTCAGTCAGTTAAGCATCTGCCCTGGGCTCAGGTCATGATTCCAGGGTCTTCGGACTGAACTGCATCAGGCTTCCTGCTTAGCGGGAAGTCTGCTTCTTCCTCTCTCTCTTTCCCTCCCCCGGCCCAAGCACTGTCTCTCTCTCTCTCTCAAATAAAGAAGTAAAATCTTTAAAAAATAAAATTAAAAAGCTTAAGTTTCCTCAACTATGACATAAGTCCCTGAGTATGCACTACCTAATATGGACTCTTCCACATACCCTGGTAAGATTTGGAGGACACGGGGAACAGATATAAGCATTAAGTTCATGCTCCCTCTGTGTCACAAGAAATAAAGTATTTTGTGTTTCACCCAGGAGTCTCACATCTTCTGCTAGTATCTATGAAACTAGCTTAGTTTGCTAGTTTGCTCATAAGGTAAAATATCAGACCCTTCACATAATTCTTGACAGTAAACACTCATCAAAAATGATGTGAGAATTAGAAAAGAATTAAGTTTGGGTAGCCATTTCAAGGTAATAAACAAACAAACAGACATCTCATACATTTTGAAACAAAATGTTCAAAGATACTCAGGCACATCTTAGTCTCTGATTGGATATGTCATTAAAACTAAACACTATTACAAATATAAAACCATCTGATTGGACTATCAGTGTTACATACACAGTTCTCAACATTTCAAAATAATGATTTGATTATTTAAAATATTCTCCTCCCCATATAGAATTAGTCCTTCAAATTTACAACCACAAATAAATTATATACATTTGTTGTTCTTTCTCATCTCTTATTTTCCTTCTCAGAACAAATGCCTTTTTGAGTTTGTGTATTTATAAGCAGAATAAACTTGGCACAGTTTCAAAACCAAGAATGGCTGGAGAAGAGTCTACAAGAAGAATAAGATATATTTAAAGAGAAAATAGAGGTTTGAAAAATAAGTAGGCATGAGGAAGTACAAAAGGAGAATGAATTTTAAAGAGAAAATGCAAAAATTACTAATAAAATGACCAACAAAACGTGGTAATTGCTATCATTTTGTGGAAGGACACACTTCACATGTATATGTTAAAAGAAAATCTGATTTCCTCTACACTCACAATAGTTCTGACACTAAATGTGTAGGGTTGTTTTTTGTCCCCCTACACCAACTAATCCTCCAACTCTCTAGACATGGGAGTGTCCTGTAATTCAGTTATGACACTAACTACTTGGAGCTGTTTGAGACCCCACAGGTCCTGCAAGACCATCTCCCACTGTAGACATCAATCACAAGTCCCAGGTTGTCACCCATACTTCCACCCAACAAAGTATAAATTGGAAGTTCTCACAATTCTCTGTAACAACTCACAGAACTCAGGGAAAGATTTACTCATGCTTACCAGTTTATCATAAAGGATATGATATAAGATACAGATGAATCAGAGGATGAAGAGATACACATGTCAAGGTCAGGAAGAGTCCCTGTAAAGCTGGTCTGCACCATCCTCCCATGTGCACCAATAAGGGAGCTCTAGAACCCTATAATTGAGGGCTTTCTATGGAGTCTTCATCACATAGACATGAACAATTATTAACTCAATTTCTGGCCCATCTCCCCTTCCTGGAGGATGGTGATTGGGCTAAAAGTTCCAAGCTTCTGATCATAGCTTGCTTTTTCTGGTGACCACCTCCATTCTGAACCTATCCAGGAGCCCCGTGGAACTGGTATGTTAGAACAAAAGATATTCCTATATTATCGCTCAAGAAATTCCAAAGAATTTAGGAATTGAATCAAAAACTGGGGTCAATGACCAAATATTAGAACAAAAGATGATCCTAGCACCCCTATTATTCAGTAAATTACATGGGTTTTAAGAGTTCTGTATTAAGAATTGGAGGCAGAGACTAAATATTTATTTTATTTATATTTATAGGTTCAAGATAAAAAAGTAAGTTTCTTACCTAATAATTTAAGTGATATGACTTTAATGAATGTTGAATCTGCATTGTAATATTCAATTGCCATAATCACTTACCTGGAAGATACTATTATCATCTGTACTTTTACAAATACACTAATATACTTTTGAAAAATACTAAGGCATGAAAGTTACTTGCTCATATCTAGAAAGTACTTGAACCAGAATTCCCATCTAACCAGTTTGACTCCACTGTTCATAATTTTTAACATCATATTTACATTACTGTAGTGATATCTGCAATATTTTAGATAAAAATAATTATGGAATATTTTATATATAACATTAATTCTTTATATATGTGTTTTTCCTTATTTCACTTCACATGATATAGAGATAGCTGAATTTACCCACTTGAACAGAAAAGAATAATACTTTTAAAAAGCAGAAAGTTTGCCAGAGTATTAATAATTCCCTGCAAGTGCTAGAAAACTTGACTTTAAGGAAATTGTTTTGAAATATGTGCTATTTTTATTACTTTACAAAGAAAGAGCTCTTCTAAGAACATCAGAGAATGCTAATTTTATTTATATATACATAAAGATACAAATGAGTTTGTAGATTGAAATAAATGTATGGCCGGAGGACTCATTAAAAGTAATTATTTTTTCAGTTTAGTGAATTGTATTAATAGCAATAATTATGCATCTTACTGTGTTATGATCAATGACAGTTCACTTTTCTCTATATACTTTAAGAGAAAGGAGCAGATCAAAATGTTCATATTGATACAAAATGTTTTTAATACATTTATTTTTATATGCATAAAAATGGAAAGGCTTACATGTTATCATAAAAAATTAAAATGTCAGAAGAGTATGTTTTTCCCACGCTTAGTTCAATCCTTCAAATTTCTTGAGATCGTCAAGAAATATAAAATAAGTAAAACTCTCTATCAGTATTTGAGATAGACTAAATTCCCTCCACAAATCTGACATTTAAAAATTACTCTCAGACATAAAGATGGCCAACAGTCACATGAAAAAAATGCTCAATATCACTAATCATCAGGTAAATACAAATCAAAACCACAATGAGATACAACCTTACACCCATCAGAATGGCTAAAATCAAAAAGACAGGACATAACAAGTGTTTGCAAGGATGTAGGAAAAAAGGAACACTTACACTCTGTTGGTAGGAATGTAAATTGATACAACTACTGTGGAAAACAGCAGAGAAGTTCCTCAAAAAATTTAAAATAGGAACACCATATGATCCAGTAATTCCACTACTGGAATATGTATCTCTCATATGTATATATGTATATACATATACACACACAGATATATATATATATATATATATATATATATATATATATATCTCATAGATACATATATATCATGTGTGTGTGTACATAGCCATAAAAAAGGGTAAGATTGTGCCATTTAGACCAACCACGGACAGACCTAAAGAGTTTTATGTTAAGTGAAATAAGTCAGACTGAGACAAACAAATACCATAAGATTTCACTCATATGTGTAATATAAAAAATTGAATAAATAAACGAAAAGCAGAATCAAGCTTATAAATACAGAGTATAAATTCATGGTTATCAGAGAGGGGTTAGGAGGATGGACAAAATAGATGAAGGTAAGTGAGAGATACAGGCTTCCAGCTATGGAATGAGTAAGTCATGGGAACCAAAGACAGAGCACAAGGAATATAGGCAATGATATTGTAAGAGCAATGTATGACAGCTACACTTGTAGTGAGCATAGCATAAGGTATAAACTTGTGGAATCATTATGTTGTATAACTGAAATTGTCAACGTAACATTGTGTGAACGCTACACCCAAAAAAACCCAAAAAACAAAAAACGAAAACTCCCAGATATAAAACAGGAAAAACCAGCTTGAAAAATTAAACAACCAAAAATGTATCAAGCAGAAGTGAGTACATAATAGTCTAAGAATGATCATAATCATGGCCTCTACTATCACCCTAGATGAGAAGGTTAAGTAATCAGACTTATCGGACAAAAAATTTAATGTTGTAGAAAACCCTGCCAAGTACATGGAGAACCAGGGCATTCAGAAAATGAATTTCATTGAAATACTGTCTAGATTTACATTTACTTAAATGAATGTGCAAACACAATGGGAATATTTTCATGGGTTCTTGGTAATGTGGCTTATTGTACCGTTAATTCCACTGAGAGTGGCTCTGCTCTTACTAACTTCAAGACTTCTGTCATTTGGAAAAAAGAAACTCTTAATGCAGAATGAATTTACTTGCCGTGGCTACATCAGTATGGAGTGTGTTACACTCCAACCATTAACCTTATCTGAGGGCAAGATAAATCAAACACACTCAGGTGGCTAAGAAAGAAGATGGGAACTGGGTATTTGTTGACAGCACCAGGTGTCAACAAAGAAAGTTTCATGCAGTTTCAGGATGTTATGTCATTTGAACTTAGAACATCTGACTACATGCACTGGCCTCTTGCACTTGGTTCTCTAGAAAGTTTCCTGGTGACTTGACCACATTGGTAATATTGTTTCTGGTATGCAGCAGGTTTACATCTACTATCTGAACTTCATAAACTCTGACCTAAGACTTAAAATCTGTACCTCAGTGGCATTTTAATTTTTATTTTCAAGATGGCAAAATTAGCAGTACAAAGATACACTCCTTTAACTTTTGTACCTTCTTTGCACAAAGAGCTATATTAATGCTTTTCACATTAGACATAGGTAGTATAGACTACCTATAGATTATACTACATAGGTAGTTCTATAGATTATACTACATAGGTAGTATAATCATGAAAAAATAATCCTAAATTTCTTGGATGAAATCCTGATTCTTGCCATTGGGCAGTCTGAGATAGATTCATTATGGTTATTTTTGTTATGCATTCATGTCTCTCAATAACCTTTCAATCCCTCAAATACAGGGTCTTCCTTTTGTGCTTTTCTGCAATCTGACAGGGAGGAAAAAAGGGTTTTACATTTGTTTCCTACTTTGGACACATTCTCTGAAACCATCCTCAAATTTGTGCCGTGTCTCTAGAGGAAAATATAGCACACCCTGGGAATCTGAAATTGGTCTGATTTCTTCACTAGGGATATCTCCAGTATCACTTTGGTTCAGTTCTCTGTAGCATATTAGCATCACTGTTTCTTAGTCTTACACTACAGGAAAATTGAATATGTAGTTAAGTGATGCAAGCAACCTGTATCCTTTAGCTTGACCCTGATAATTTCAGTTGAACAGATTTCATCAAAGTATATGCATTTGCTTTTGTTTGTCCAAAACCCAAAAATAACATATAAATACAACATCAAATATCTTTGTAGAGCAGGTATTTTCAGGTAAAAATTATGTGCTGCTTTGTCATTTTTGCTTTTCTGTTATAGCACGGCATCTAAATACCCTATGAACAATATCAATAACAATCAATCAAAAGACCAATGGATTTGTTAGAATCTGAAGTGTTGACACAGGAGAAGTCAAGAACATAGAGACAATGGGAAAGCCTTCAAACACATGAGGGAAAAAGAGACAAAATGGAGCCACACATGCTGAGTGGGCTTTTATATGGAAAAAAAGAAAGAAAAAAAATACTCTGGAAGGAATGCAAAGTATTGTTAAAAATTCCAAATAGTCCTTCTAAAGTTCATATATGATGCTCCTTACCCAAGACTCACTCCCTAGAATTCTTGCTAGTGCCTACAGCTTCCCTTTTGTGTAATGGCATCCCCATACCCTTCTCTTGTTCCATGAAGAACTCCCATTCTTCTAGCCACAGAATTCAGTTCTGAAATGATTATTTGATTGGATCCAGTTCTCCCTCGAGGCTTTTCAGCTAAAAAAACCACTTACCTCTTTATTTAAAGGATATATCCTTTAAATAAAATATACATATTTACACATTTAAATATTACATTATATATAAATATATCCTATATACATATATAAAGAGATATACACATATTTCATGTATTTTGTGTGTATACATATTATATATGCAATATGTATATATTATATATGTCACATTCAACTATAAGATTCTCAAATTATTTAAAGACTGGTACAAAATTGAGATTATCAGTAAGCCCTAGAAGTAGATGAACAATAATGAAATCAGATTTCTAGTCTCTTAATATATGAATAAATAGCATCATAGTGTCCTTTAACCTAAAGTATATATAGTACATATACATTTGACTCATTTTATAACCTCATTTACTTTTCTTCATGTATTTTTAATAGTTAAAAATTTTAAGAATTTTCACCAAGCATTTAATATGTCTCAACCATTGATCAAATAATTCCACATATTAAAGTCTATAATCTTTATGACAACAATATGAAGCAGATACCTTTATTATTTTGATGTTATAGGGAAAAAAATCCAAAATATTGGCCACCAGCATCCATGAAATCAACAGTCATTTTTTATGTGCAATAATAGTTTGTGAAAAGAAGTTGTAAGAGAAAAAGCAAAAAAACCACTGCAAAACAGGTTAAGATTTATGGTTTATCCATTAGATAAAAATAGCTTTGGCCTTCTTCCTCTCACTCTTTTGGACTTGTAATGCAAAGAGTTAAGCATTCATTTCCCCATTCCACTTTCTGCCTGCTTTAAATACTCTCATTCCCCCAGCAGACATGAACAAATGAATATATACACATCTTTTCAAGAATATAGTATTTTTTCTTATATGTTTATGCTGTATAGATGCATAAATGGTAATGAGCAGTAATAATTCAATAATAATTTATTTTTCTTATTTTACTCAACTTCACATTTTAAGGTTTATCCATATGCTATATTTGCCTCTAATTTATACATTTTGTTACATTATGACAATGTATATACTCTATATATCTTACTGTTGCATTTTTTTTTAATTTTTTTTAAGTAATTGATCACTAGGATGGTTCCAATTATCTGCTTCCATATATAATACTGTGATAAATATCTCACAAATATCTCCTAAAAGGCAGATATCTTCTAAAAGGTATGATGTTTCTTAAATACACAGAGGTCTCTCTTTTAATTGCTTATTAATAAACTTTGACCTCTTTGTATTGTCTCTATTTTTTATTTGATTGATATAAACTTCTTGTATATGGTAGATATGAAATATTTTTCAGGTACTCATTTTTTAAAATAACCTTCCTTCTCTATTACCCCAGCATTATTTTTTAGCCATGTCTTTAAATAACAATATTAATGTGGTATACAGAGCCAGACTTTTACTTTTTGACTTAAGGATATATGTTTTCAGATGTTTCTTTAAAATTCTTTACTCAGTTGAAGGATACACATATGCTTTCCTTAGCTTTATTCTATTAACTTTACATTATACCATTCTCATATAGGTCTTTGTATATGTTTAGTGATAAGTAGAGATTCAAAGTTATATATACTCTTTTTCCATGGATCAGTTTTCCTAACATTATCTCTTAAATAATCCAGCACTTTACCCAATTTCTGCAGTACTTTTATTATAAAACAGATACATTCACATGTGATTTATTTCTATTTTTAAGATTTCACCCTGTTCAACAAACTGATTTGTTTAATGTGATGTTTACACCACATAGTTTCCTTAACATGGTTCTTTTAAAATATGCCTTCTCAGGTGGTGAAAGTCTTTTATACTATTTTTTTTTAAGTGACTGGACTATTGTGGATAAATGATTTTTTGGGATTTATTTTATTTTATTTTATTTTGTTTTGTTTCTTTTCAGTGTTCCAGCATTCATTGTTTTTGCACCACACCCAGTACTCCTACACGTATTTTAGAATTGTTTGCTGAGAATTTATTTTTAAATATCTGTCAGGAATTTTAATTTAAACTATGCTGAATTTATGGTATTTTGGCTAATGACAGTGGGTGACCTCAAATATTCTCAATCTTAAGAAAAAACACATCTGAAGGTTTCTATTAAATATGACATTTATAAAAAGTTTCATAGAATACATAATATTAAGGCAGTTACCTTCTGTTCATTGCATAACTGGGACAACGTTCTTCAAATATATTTGACATCTATTTAAAAATAAATGGATGGGATGCTTCCTGAAGTAAGTGCTCTGTTGGGGCAGAATAGGTTCAAAGCACCCCGAGTGCCATTTTAGAGGTCCTGGTTTTTTTTAGTTTTGGGGGGTTTTGTTGGCCTGGCACCTCCCTGTAAATCCAAATTAGACAGCTTGTCTTTATTTGATCTGAGTCAGAACTCACTCAGAGTAAACAGTCTTTACCCTGGGGTACATGTTAAAACCATCAGAGGCAATAATTTAATACTACCACTGTTTAAACCAATCAATAATAATAGTTGGGGCAATCGGAAGCATGACCAAAACACTTAAAAGAAACAGCTGGGAAATAAGATGTATATAAGAGACTTTGAAAAGCTCTGATATACTGCTTCTTGACCTTTCAGCTAAGATCAAGTGAAAAGCTCTGACAGATTATCCGGGATCTGCCTGGAAGGTCATGTGTGGTGCTGTTCATATGCTCAGGAAGACTTGAAAAGGCCCTAATATCTCATGTCTGACTGATCTTGAAACCCAAAGTGTAGGTTAAAGCACAGGTGTAAACTGAAGGAACATTAAAGATGTGCCCAACACGCACACAAAGCCCGTCAACAAAATCTGGGAGACTTACTGGATCAAGGCATCTGAGGAGAACCGTGACAACTTAGCCGAACACTAAGCTAACCAAAGAGGGGTTTCAGTGGCAACACGTGTCCCAGAATATAAACTTCACAGATTAGATCAGAATTTTTTTTTTAAATGGCAACAAAAAGTAGCAAACCCTGTGAAGAGGGAGAATCTTCTTTCCATAATTGCCACATTATATTAAATGTCCAGTTTTCAACAAAAATTATTAGATATGCAAGAAATCACAAAAGTATGGTACAGACACAGGGGGACAAGAGTGAAGAAACCTGTCCCTGAGAAAACTCAGATGTTGAATTTATATGAAAGACTTTATATCAACTATTATAAGTAACTTACAAGAACTAAACTAAAAATATGTCTCATGAGTTAAAGGAAATATGAGAACTATTTTGCTTAATATAAACATTTTTACACATATTTATAGATGACATACTATTAGATACAGAAATTCTTAAGGACTTCACACACATACACACACACGCACAAAGCTGCTAGAAATAATAAATGAGGTTAGTAAGATTGTACGATACAAAGTCAAATCAGTATAAAGTATCAATTGTATTTCCATACACTAACAATGAACAATCTAAAATGAAATTAAGAGTATTCTGGGGCACCTGGGTGGTGCAGTTAATTAAATATTTGACTCTTGGTTTTGAATCAGGTTGTGATCTCAAGGGTTGTGAGATCAAACCCCATGATAAGCTCTGGGCTCAGCATGGAGTCTACCTGAGACTCTTTCTCTCCTCCTCTGCTCCTCCCCACAAAAAAAAGAAATTAAAAAAAAAAAAAAAATTATTCTATTTATAAGAGCATATAAGAGAATAAAATGTATAAGGATAAATTTAGAAAAAGAAGACTTATACACCGAATGGAGCCATAAAACATCTTTGAAAGAAATTAAGGAAGACCTACGTAAATAGGAAGACATTCTGTATTCGTGGATTGGAAGACAAAACTGTTGTGATGTCAATAATCCTCAAATTGATTTGAAGATTCTCTATCAAAATTCCACCTGGCTTGTTGTCTGTAGAAATTGATAAGCTGACCCTAATTATTCATATAGAAATTCAAGGGACCCAGAATAGCCACAATAATAAACAAAAGTTGGAAGACACATTTCTTAATATCAGAACTTACAAATTACATTGTATTCAGGAAAAGGAGCATTGTAATAAGGGTAGAGACATAGTCAACATACCCCATCTCTTGATGAAAAATGTTGTAGAGATTACTATTCAAATGACAATAAAATAAAAAAAATTACTGACAACTTGAAACCCATGAAGATATAATGCAGAATCAAATATATCAAATAGTATACAAATACTTAAAGGAAGACATTAATTCTGAAAATGACCTATTCCACAGATCTGAAAAATGTTTAAGAAATAGTTTTGAATTCTCAGAAGTTATTGATTAAGTGATATGGGAAACAATTTGAAAAGTTTTCCCAGAATTCACAGAAAAAAATGAAAATTAACAGAAAAAAGATGCAAGTGTATCTGTGGAGGCTGCAAACCAGCGATTTAAAATGCAGATTGCTGGTGATTACTGATAGAACAGAACAAATAGGGCAGAAGTGCTAGCTAAAATTATAGGGTGGATATGCTTTCTAGACCAAAAAAATCCACTGCATGTGTAATGAAAGGGTTCACTATGGTCCATGTAACATCATTCTCAAGACACCTACATGTAAACAAATAGGAGTGGGGGAGAAACCTCATTCCATAAAATGTTCAAAAGCAAAGTCAAAAATAAAGGTTAACTTTATACTTATAATAACAAATAAACTGAAATTCCTCACATTTTCTGTTGAAACCCAAATGACAAAGTATAAAGCAATTTAACGTTAAAAAACAAAAGCTTGGCGAGATAATTTTCTCTGCAATGGTATTATCTTAAAAGATAAAAGCCAAAGTGACTCTTAATCTCACAAAACAAACTGAGGGTTGATGGGGGGAGGGGGGTTGGGAGAGGGGGGATGGGATTATGGACATTGGGGAGGGTATGTGCTATGGTGAGTGCTGTGAAGTGTGTAAACCTGGTGATTCACAGACCTGTACCCCTGGGGATAAAAATATATTATATGTTTATAAAAAATAAAATTAAAAAAAAAGATAAAAGCCACTCAAAGTAAAGAGAACTCAAGAAAAATGTGAACCTATTTACTTTCTTAAGATATTCCATAAAGATCAATTGCAGCCAATTGACAGAAAAAAACAAAATGAATACTCATAAATGGAAAGGCTGTAAAAAATGTATAATAATATTATATTATAATGAACAAGTCTTAGTGACAATTCAAAAATGATATAAATTATTATTAATTTCATTAGAACTTTAACAGCAAATTATAATTAATAAAATTATATTTATGGTATATTGGGCCCCTGAAACTAAAATAGATGGAATTACTAGTTATTTATTCCTTTCTCATATGCTGGTAACTCACCTCATTTTTTGTTACCTATTCTTCTCCTACCTGGTAGAAGTTTCTATCAGGATGTGTCATCCACTCTTCCCAAAGTTAGACACATGACATTGTTTTAAACACATTCTCAAATTCACATATCACAAAATATGTGAATTGTTGGAAAATGGACTGGCTTATTGACTCACTTTTAATGAACAGACTGTGTCAGAAGTACATTGTGTAACTTTCTGCCCTAAGTTAGAAAAGGCAAAGAACTTCCACCTGGCTCACTTGCTCTCTGGACCTCTGAGCTGACATGTAAAAAGTCTTGGTTCCCCTAAAAGTTTTATACCAATGGGCACCTGAGTGGTTCAGAGGGTTAAGCCACTGACTCTTGACTTCTGCTCAGGTCGTGATCTCAGGGTCCTGATCCTGGAGTTGGGCTTTGGGCTTACCCGGGAACCTGCTAAAGATTCTCTCTCTCTCCTCTCCATCTGCCCCTCCTCCCACCACACACACATTCTCTTTCTCTTTCTAAAATCAAAAACAAAAACAAAATTTTCATAATGAGATGTCAGGTAGAAGGACCACATAGAGCAAGAGATAAATGCCTGAGAAGTCTTGTCTGTTCTATTCCTAAACTGTTCAATTCCATCTGGAATAAACCTGTAGACATAGAAGGGTGACTTCAGAGGATTCCAGACTCCCGGCTTTGAGGTGCCCAGCAAACATCAAGTGAAGGAAGTAAGGTTTCCTCATCACATCCTACCTGAATTACTGACCGCCAAAATCCATGAGCAAAATAAATGATTATTTTTCAAAGCCGAATGGGTAATTTTGTAAGAAATTTACAGGACAAACATGGGCTAACTCTTCAATTACAAGATTTCCTCCACTTTGACATTGTAATTGGTTTAAGAATGATCACATGGTTCAAGATGAGCCCATGAGAATTGTGATTGCTTGCTTGCTTCTTTAATTTGATGTATTCTTTTGTCAGGGTGGCAGAAGGATGTATGGACATGGAAGCCTGGAAAGAGGCTCTCTCTACATAGGAGATAACAAAAAAAAAACAAGTTCTGGGTCAAAGTGGAGCTCTAGGGCCTGTATTTATAATGACAAAGAGAGACGTATTTGCTAAGGACACAGACTCAAGTCCCGCGACCCATTCTCATGTGAAATAAACACAGCTATTTAGCTTTCCCAATATGTGGACCAGAGAATACTCTTTTGTGACTTACTCTAGTTTGAGTCACTGTCACTTTTAACCAAGATGACTGAATAATCCAAGAGTACAATGTGTTTTGTTGTTCTCCTACAAATGGGATTCCTATAGATATCTTCTAAGCAGCAAAAGTTCAATTTTTATCAGTGATATTCCTCAATAAGTCTCCAAAGATACATGAAGCCCTCTAAGACCTCTGTCCATCAAGGAAAAAAATCAATTTATTTGGTTAGAAATTATTTTAGTGATAAAAATTTAGAGACTTTTTTTTAAAGGATGCAATTTTTTTTTTTTTTGGATCAGCTGAAATTGTGAACTATTACAAGCCAAAAATTACAATCTGAAAATGTCAAAAGTTTGAGCAACTGACAGTGGAGTTCTGATCTGCCTAAAATAATGGAAAAGAGTTATTTGACACTACCTCATTTACATATTCATAAAGGAAGGAAAAGAGGACTGAAGATAGAGTTTCCCATTTATTGGTGCTGTCAGATCCTAATAATGTAAGTCTGATATTGTATAAAATTCCAGAAGCTTCAAAAAGCTATTTTTAAGACATCAAAAAATTAATTGTAAGTTTGTTGGAGGAACAAACGAAAAATGTTTTTCTTCTTTAAACTATTAAGAAGCTGAGAATTAAATTTTTTTTTTTAATTTGACAGAGAGAAAGAGATCACAAGTAGGCAGAGAGGCAGGCAGAGAGAGATGGGGAAGCAGGCTCCCCAATGAGCAGAGAGCCCAATGTGGGGCTCCATCCCAGGGCCCTGGGATCATGACCTGAGCTGAAGGCAGAGGCTTAACCCACTGAGCCACCCAAGTGCCCTGAGAATTAATATTTTAAGAGACTAGTTTTATCCTCCATTTCAGGCTTAGGGAACATAAATAAACATAATAAATTATGGAACTTAGAATTTTAGAGAGAAAGATAGATAACCATACATTTGTGGTGCTATCCTCATATCTTTCTTACTTTAACCCTGCAGCAGCCAGTCATGTTTCCTCACAGGACACACACTCTTCTGATTTTATTCCTTTTAAAACCCAGTTTTCCCTGAGTAAAAAACTTATATCTTAAAATTTTATTTCTATCCCATAAAACAGCATATTGTAAAATTTTAAAAGATCTGGAAGATATGACATTGGAAAAGGACCACAATGGAAAAGTATAGGTTATCTGACATCATCTCTTTCTCATGAATCTGGTGTCATCTGTTTTACCCTTCCCTCCTCTTTTCCTACCTACTTTCTCTTTGTCAGACACAGATGCACCACAAAGTCACAGAAATATAAAGTTCGTTTCAAGAAGAGTAAAGCATGATAGCTGTAGTGCCACAGCATCCACTTTTCTGATTGTGCGTGTGCGTGTGTGTGTGTTTTATCTGTTCTCTGTTTCCCTGTCATGTTGCCATTTCATACTATGTAACAGAGCAGTCTGGCCATGAGTTGGTAAGCTATCTTTTCTAGCAAAGAAAGCAAAAAACCTATTTTTTTTTAATTTTTAAGAAAAGGAAAAAAAAGAAAAGAGAAGTGGAGGGGAGGGAAAGACCACAAGCAAGAATGCTGTCCCAAAGCTGCCACCATAAACATTAAGAACATAGGAAGCAGAGGCAGGGTAGCAAGTAAGACTGAAGAAAAGAGAGTAATTGGCTTAAGCTGCAGGAGAAATAAAGGCCCAGGAGGGTATTAAAACACAGAAAGTAAGTTTTATTATCACACATTTGACAGGAATATTTAACAGATGCTAATTTCTGCTTTATTCCTACAACTATATACTGAACACAAAGACTTGGGGGCATGTGTTACCCTCCTCAAAGCCAGGTAAGCATTGTGCCCTAGAGATTGTGACTTATCTGGATTTGAGGGGAAAATCGTAAGCACAACTTTGTTTTAAATATTCAAGCTTTAGAAGTAGAATGCTCCAAAATGTGTAAAAGTAAAAAAGGCATAACAGTTATATGCCCCCCAAATGATGGAATTTTCCTAGACTATTTTCCCAAGGATTGGCCTTGTGAGGCAGTTCTGCTTCACACACTATTTGCATCTGTGTACGTCCTCTGGGTCTTGTCAAGAGCTGAGCTGAGCTGAAGAGAGATGAGCTCCAGATGTTCAAACAGTGAATTAAGACAACAAGCCAAATGAAGGTAATGGTCAAGACTTTAATTGCTTGTTGAGATAGCACAGTAAGATGTTAAACAGGAGAAAGTGCCAGCTTCCCCACTGGTCCACGGTCTCCCCATGGAATAGCACTAAATCATGATCTGGTGGATCAATACAGATGTTTGTCTTACTGTCTAGGAACCCCTAGTCAAAAAGCTTCTTCCTTTTTGCCAGGAGGATTGTAGGGGAGGCAGAGGAGGAGAACTAAGAATAGAGTGGAGGGAAATGTTTTCAAAGATTCCTGATAAAGTGGTCTGGGCAGAGTTTCCCAAAGGGAGCCTCTTACCAATGGTCCCCCTGATAAAGAGGCCCCTAAATGGAAAGCTGGGGCTAGAAGTTCAGATAGGTATAGGGGCATGGACAATGAGGGAGCCCTCGAATCTTGACTGCAACTCCCTTTGGAGACCACAATGCAATGGCTGTGCACCAAGTCTGGTGTTGGCAGGGCTGTTTTCCCCTGGGAGGCTGGTGAGGTAAAGCCTTGGCAATTGTATATGGTTGGACCTAAAAATCAGACATAGGATTCTGGCCTGGAGCCAGACAACTCAGTTCTGTCTATGTGAATGACAGTGGAGATAAGACATTAGCCAACAAAGATGGAAGCTTTCAAAATGAGCAAAGGCCTTAGTTTGACATGTTGAATAGATCATGGCAGGGAGTAAATCTGTGTGTAGGGGAGTGCTTTATTCCAATTTTCTGGTCAGTGAAAGTCCCCATGAGGCAAATGTAGAAACCCAGTGAGGAGGAAACAGCTCCCCACTAAGTGACTATGGTTGATTAGAGTAAATGTTTCTCACAACAAAGAGGTGTTTAAAGTACGATTTAATTTGATGAAGAAAATTAAAGCAACAAAATACTTCTTAACCTGCTCAGCAAAAATATACCTATTCTATGACTATAAAAATATACCAGTTAGGATTGCATTTGGTAGAAGGTTAGGACCTGGCTAAAAATGATTGAAAACAGTCATTTTTATATTGCTTAACAGAATGTCAGGGGAGAGGTGATTCCAAGTTTTTATGTAATGGTTCAGTTATGCTTTCAAGACCCCAGGCTCCATTTCAAGATCCCTACAGTGCAGGTTGTTTGTTCTTAGGCTAAATGCTTCATGATCATTGGATTAAATTTAGTGTTCTTGAAACCACATCCATGGTCAAGCCAGGAAGAGGGGATAAGGGGCAAAGTAAGTAGCTTCTTTTGTGTTTGATCCTTTAAAAAGAAGCAAGAATTTTCCAACCAGTCCCCTCAGATGACTTCTACTTATATGCTTTTGGTTTAAACTGAGTTATATAACAATCACTGTTAGTAGCAAAGTAGGCTGGAAAACCAGGTGTGTCTATCAAGCTTCAACAAGGAGAAGTGCCTAGAAAGAAGCCTGGATTACTTGTTCAGTTAGTGAAATGAGACTATCATGCATGAAAATGGCAAAATAAATGCATACCTAAACCATGGCATATTAAAAACTCTTTGAAAATCTACAGTTCTATTTTAATCCTTTAATGTTCATGGCAGAGATCTGATTTATTTATCAGTGTAGACACATATTTAGCTTTAAAAAATCAGCAATAAGTTTAAAGTCAATGACTGAAAATGATATTTTGATATTATAGCCTCTCTCTCTCATATAGGCAAATGGGGTGTTGAAGAAAAAATGTCAAGGAATACCAGATGTTAACAAATAATAATTATTCAGTACATTTTCCTAATATAGTTAAAGGGATAAATTATCACTGATTAACAAAATGAATAAATAAAACTCAACCAATTATAGTGACTTCACTAGGGAATGCTAGAACTTGGATCCTAGGGAATATCAATATTTCTGATTTCAAGAAAAAAATATATTAATCTTCTTAAGGAACTCTCTGCCAGCATGGTATAATTCCAAGCATACAAATCTTCAGATAATCATTATCTGAAGGTTTGTTGATTGATAACTAAAGATGATCCAGATAGTCAACAATTTTAGTAGATATTTGCTGGTGATTAATGCAACATCATAATCTTCAGATGTAAGCTATTTTGTAGGAATAATTTTATTAACGTTTATGCAGTCATTCAGTTCACACTCTTCTGTAAAACGTGTCAAAATCTGTATTTGTGAGTGAAAATCTCTTATCTTCTCTTTTACAATCAATCAAAATTGAGATATCTCTATATCTCCCACATCAAAAATATGTGTATACACTTATACAGAGCTGTTGGGACTGTAAAGTGGAACAACTACGTGGCAAGTCTCTTGGCCATATCTATTAAATTTGAAAACCACATATACCCTATGACCCTAAGACAAAAATATACAAATGTGCATCAAACACCTTGCATAAGAACATTCCCAAGAGCCTCATTTATTCTTAGTAGGTTGAAATACTACTCAAATGCCTACCTGCAAAAACGAATAAGTAAAAAATCACATACTGACACAATGAAAAATCATATATTCATCAGCACTGAGAATGAGGAAATCATTGCTACATGAAAAGACAGGAATGAATCTCATAAAATTGTGAACAAAAGAGTTCAGATAGAATAGAGCACTTACAATATGATTCCATTCATATGCAGTTTAAGTGTTTTGAGAGAAGACAAGGCCATAGTTACTCTTATAGGAGAGAGTTGCAGAATGCACAAGTGGTCGTTGTGATTTCTGGAGTGTTGGCACCGTTCCATTTACGGATGTTGAGTTCTGCATACATTAGCATGTTCTCTTTGAAAATTAGTTGAGTTCCTAAGATTTGTGTACTATTCCATATATATGTTATATGCATAAAACTGTTTATAAAAATTAACAAAGGGGCGCCTGGGTGGCACAGTGGGTTAAGCCGCTGCCTTCGGCTCAGGTCATGATCCCAGGTCCTGGGTTCAAGCCCCGCATCGGGCTTTCTGCTCAGCAGGGAGCCTGCTTCCTCCTCTCTCTCTGCCTGCCTCTCTGCCTACTTGTGATTTCTCTCTGTCAAATAAATAAATAAAATCTTTAAAAAAAAAAAAAAAATTAACAAAAAGGTTTGTGTTAATTTTGCAAAATTAATAGGAAGGAAATTTAAAAGACAAAATATAAAACTTCAAGAAGATTACAATAATAATACTATCATTTAAATCTCTGAAAATTGGAAAACAAACAAACAAACCTCCCACTTCCCCAACAACAAACAAAGCAGTCTTGCATATTTGGATTTTGATGTGTGAATTTCAAATAATACTGAGGTAAAATACCAGGAAATCATTCAATCTAATTGGCTTTGAGAAAGATAATTCTCTTTCATGAAAGAATATCAAATTGAGATTACCAAATTGAAATACCAAAATTGAGAGCCAGTAACAACTATGTAGTATTGAAGTCAGATTCCAAAGGGTACTACATAAATTAAAGCCCTATTTTTAGAAATTATTATAATTCTCAGCATAATAGTATTTCCACTCACCATTCTACATTGAATAATGATAAGTCTAAACTGCAGAATTTCAAGAAAGTTTCTGCAATATAACTGCTTTGGGGACTGTTATTGTGTCACTGTTAAAACAGCATAAACATTTAGTTTGCCTGTGGATAGCTGATCACGTAGCCAACTGACAAAATTTAATAAGTCAGACTCCTTATTATAAGTATGCTTCTTGAAATCCTTGGTTTTTTTTTTTTTTTAAGATTTTATTTATTTATTTGACAGACAGAGATCACAAGTAGGCAGAGAGGCAGGCAGAGAGAGAGGAGGAAGCAGGCTTCCTGCTGAGCAGAGAGCCCGATGTGGGGCTCCATGCCAGGACCCTGGGATCATGACCTGAGCTTAAGGCAGAGGCTTTAACCCGCTGAGCCACCCAGGTGCCCCGAAATCCTTGGTTTTTGTATTCACATTGTACCTCCCAGGGACTCTTATGCTCAGAAAAAATCGTGGCTATTAATTCACAAGCAAGGGCATTATATTATATTTATCTTGAGTTTGTCTTATAAGAAATATATCTTAATGTTGATGTTCCTGATATAACTTAGAAGTGGATATAACTTTGCCCTAATACAAAATACCATCAAGATAGGGTAATTCCTTTGATCTTAATTTTTTTTGGGGGGGGTCATAATATTTTTCCTTTGAAATGTAAATAATAAAGCCATTTTTCTTGCGTTAGGGGAGTCTTGAAAAATACCTAAATATCTTGCCAAAGAGGAGAGATTTTTTTTAAAGATCTTATTTATTTATTTGACAGAGAGAGAGGTCACAAGTAGGCAGAGAGTCAGGCAGAGAGAGAGGGGAAGCAGGCTCCCTGCTGAACAGAGAGCCCGATGCGGGGCTTGATTCCAGGACCCCTGATCATGACTTGAGCCGAAGGCAGAGACTTTAACCCACTGAGCCACCCAGGTGGCCCCAAAGAGGATTGATTTAAATTTATATTATTTCAAATTAATTAAATTTTATAAATAAATTAAATTTCAAAGAAATTTAAATTATTATGAAATATTGTGCAACTACTTACAAATATGCAGAAGTATAAATGTTGATTGGAAAGATGCTTATTATGCTTTATATTTTAGGAAAAGAAATCCATTGGCAAAATCATTTATATTATCTGATCAAATCTTTATAAAGTAGAGATATATGTATGTGTGTGTTCATTTTAAAAATAATATGGAACAACACAGACCAATGTTTAAAGTTCACTGAAAAAAAAAACAAGCATTATGGATTTGTTTTGGTTACTTATTATTCAATAGAAAAAATAGCATTAACTTGGATGACTGAAGTAAAATGTATTGTGTGGATAAAATGTAAATATTCCTGGAAGATAGTTAAGCCTTTGCTTGTGAGTCACTGAGTATATAGTTGTGTAATGTTTATTTTAGGATAGAGATTATTACCTTTTTAACTAAAAAAAGTAAAGTAAATACATTCTTTTCTTTCTGAGAGAGGTGAAATAGAGAAGATTGCTAGAAGTGATGAAAGAAATATAAATAGCAAAAACAGCCAAAAGTCCATTTCACTGAATTCTATGCTATTATAATAAAATTCATTATATAACATTCCTATAGGCAAAGTTTTATGGTTAAGTTATATTTCCTCAAAATTCTTATGTTAAAGCCCTAATCCCTGGTAGCTCAAGTGTGACTGGCTTTGGAAACAGGACCTTTAAAGAGGTGATTAAGTTAAAATGAGGTCATTTGGGAAGCCCTAATCATTTTATTGTCCTTATAAAAAAGGAAATTTGGATACACAAAGAGATACCAGGAGTAAAAGCTCACTGAAGAAAGACCATGTGAGGACACAAGAAGAAGGCAGCCACCTATAAGCCAAGGAGAGAGACCTGAGAGAAAAATCAAACAGGCCTACACCTTGATCTTGAACTTCTAGTCTTCAGATCTGTGAGAAAAGAAATCTCTGTTAAGTCACTTGGTCTGTGGTATTGTGTTATGATAGCCCTAGAAAATGAATGTGAACAATTCAGCTTTAATTATTTCTTAAGAGAAAGCATACTTAGAATTAAAATGTAATGAAAATAATGGGTTTATCTGATTCTTTTTCTCTATATGGTGGCTAAGAGGATTCGTTAGCACACGATATTCTTTTATAGTATTTTGTGGAGGACTGTGATGCACCTAGCTGAAAGGTTATATTTCCTAGCTTCCACTGCAGCCATATGATTAAATTCTATCTAATAAGATAGAAAGAGTAGTGTTGTATGAGACTGCTGAGAAGATGGTTTTGAAGACGCTGACTCAACCAGGAATACAATTCATTTATCTTTTGTATTTCCTTCTTCCTGCTATTTGAATATACTTTTAATGGCTAAGTTCAGTAGCCATTTCGAGCACAGGCAAATTTAAGAATAAAAGCAAAGTGCTAAGAAGAATCTAGTAGGATAAGAGAAGGAGCCTGTGTTTTTAGTTACTGTTGAACCAGAATTGTTATGCAGAATTGTAAATTTACCACATAAAGTTGGTACAAAGAAGAAAACATTCTCCTACATAAAGGTAATTTTATACAGAGTTAGACTGAAAAATAACAGATACAATTCAATAATTTAAAATTTTCCAAATCAAAATATTAATTTATCTGTGATTTTTTAAAAAAATACTTCTATTATCTGATGCTGTTTTAGCAAAATAGCTTCAGTCTAAGAAAGGGCATTATTTTCAACACAAACATACACAAACACACACAGAGTGAGAAAGAACTTTCTGTCCTAGATTTTTTGCTTAAAATGTGTATAATTCTACTCATTGTAATTAAATTTTCTCCAAATGTCTTGAGATTTTTCTTGCACATAAAATGTCTTTGAAGGATGTTTGCTAGATTGTCTTGTGAATAAAAATGGAAAACCACTGAAAGAGGAAAAGAGCGAAGGCCATTTTGAATAAACAAAGAGGTAGAAACACATCCATACACATACATACTCTTCCAAATGGTACAGGCAATCCTTACTTGTCAGGGATATCTTTGGTATACCTGAAGTGGTCTTGACTTCACAGAGATCTTTTGTAAAAATGCATATTTAAAAATTCCAATCAGTCATTGATTTCTAGTCACAGTAGACATATTTTCCCCCATAATCAGCTGCCAAATGTGGTGTAAAACAGAAACAACTATCTCTATTTCTATCTGTATATTCCTCTTTTTTTTTTTTTTTTTTTAAGTTCCTGGAAGTCATTTCCTCACCAAAAACCCTTTACTTTTACAGTAAAGTTAATCAGGTGAGAACAATTTTCAGACCAGTCTACTCAATGTTAACTCAGGTAAACACGCTTTGACAGAGTTCAAATGATTAAAAACACAGACATGGAAATAAGAAAAATGTGGGTTTATATCTTGACACCACATCATCTGCAACACTAACATTTCTGTGAATATTGAATCACGTTTAACATAATGTGTTTAAAAACTAATAGCAACTATTTTATAGAGTTTTGTTTGAGTTAAAAGTTCAAACTATTTAGTCAATAACTTAGGAAGCTATGCAATTTGAGTAAAAGCTGCAATTTGTTCACATTCAATTAAGATAATAAAGTTTATTTGGAACTTTTTTTGCCTATGCATACAGTCTCTAAAATCAGAATTTTGATTAGACACACGGCATGATAATTGAACAAAAATACTGAAATAAGAACTGTTCAAATCCAGATTCTTTTATCAATTACAATGTACTGCTCTACATTTGTTTTATATTTGTAGACATGTATGCTACTAGGTAAAATACATCTGTGGTTTAAAAAAGTGTTCGTGATCCTAGAATCCTTGTTTTAGAATTCTTTCTAATGAAGATATTGATATTATATGTTATTTATAAAATGTGTTCACCTGAAGCTCTCCCCAGTTGTCCAGGTACAGTCACTAAGTAGCTGACAGACTTGATGGTGGTGCGCTCTCCCAGAAGATAATGCCCTTACAGTCAGTGAGCACAACTGATCCTGTTATCTTGTCTGTCTTTTTCAGCTCTCTGAGGCTTTCCACATGTTTTGTGTTGGTCTAACTTAGTAATTGATTTAGAACAGCATCATAGGATTCCATCTTCTTAGAATGACCAAGCAAGGGAAGTCGGACAGCATAGCCTGGCAGCAACTAACAAAAAATTGTTTTTACAGTGTTTTTAAGTGAACACATGGGCAAACTCTGGACAAAATTCTGAAATGTGTAACGTTGGCCACCTGTCTCCATCTATTCCTCTCTTTCTTCCATCCCTCCATTTACTATTTCTCCTCTTTCTTTTTGCCTTATTAAAATGTTTTATCAGAAAGTAATCAAATAAAAAATCTGATTGGTAAATGGAAAAAAAAAAAATATCCTAGACATAGCAGGACTTTTGACTTCTAGATGATGTTAAATCTGTAGACCAATCTCATTTTTAGATTGAAAAAAAAATGTTAATGTTAATAAATGCCAGATTCTACTTCTAGTTCTGTTTCTGATTAAATAAATGACTGTGAAGTTGTTGACCTGTCCTTGTAGATATCACTTTCTCAATTGGAAAATGAGGTGAACTTTATCAGAAGTGTTAAAAGTGGCTCTATGGAGCCCTGGAGCTCTCTGTGAAGACTCATAGAGTCATTATTCCATGAAAAGTCAGGGACTATCCATTATGCGTAATTCCGGAACAAAATACTATCCACCTCAAAACTGAATCAGAGGCTCTATATCCTAACAAGACTTTTAAAGCCTACCATATTGAAAATTGCATTTTACTCCAGGATTTCAATATTTTCCAGACTAAGTTTTAGGCAAGTGCAAGGTATCTTGGACCTCCATATTTTCCAGGAGAAATTTCAAGCTGATTACTTACCCAGAAGATGACCAAGAATGAAGGAGTTCATCCATGAGACTAAAATGTAGATATACGTTTTCTTTTTTCAAAAAGGTCACAGACTTCAACCTTTTAATGTAAACTGTTTTAACATGTATTTCTACTGTATTTAAATATATGTATCTACACTATACTGTTCCCTCTTGAATGCTATAAACGAATGTGAGAACTCATTTCAATGGTTGAATAAAGAAAAACAAAAGCTAAAAATAACAAGAAAAAATATTAACGTTTTACAATTATTGACACATCATATGGATCTGGTAAAAAAAAAAAAGCAGAGTAGAGAGCACTTAAGGGTGTTTAAATGGGAGAGATGTTTGGGTGTAGAGAAAATAAGAAGTTCAACATTAAAATGGAACACTGGGTTACAGTTTGGTCTATGAAAGCAAGTACAAACACATTTCTGCCAGTAAAAGACATCACAGTACTCCTCTCATTCCTGCAAGCTTAACATCTCATGGACAGAGGGTAGTAAAAGGTCTTTAATGTAGTTGTAAGGCATGTTTGTAAAACATAAATGCGCTTGGAATGCATGACTTCATTTGCATTCTCATAGCTATACTGACAATATTGACATCATTTCTTGGTAATGGAACTTCATTTTCCAACAAGTAAAATTAATATCTAAATTTAGGGAAATACTAATAAGTAATTTCACTATAAAAACTTCTGATTTTTATCACTTAACGTGTAACATATAATTTTATTAGAAGACTTTCTGCTGCTTTAAAATAAAACTGAAAATAATTTTCACTGTGTGAATTTTATTTGGACATATTTCAGAGGCATACGAAGAAGTTAAAAGCTAATTTTCATTCTCTGTCTTTCTTTTCTTTATTCTGGAAATAGAAAAATCGAAATGCCAGGTCTATCTATGAGGAGGATGGTGGAAAGCTCTTATCCAAAGTGCAAAAGCTGAGCCTGGCCCTGACTGTAACAGCTTCAGCTAGGTG
The DNA here is from genome assembly GCF_002288905.1 of Enhydra lutris kenyoni. NCBI lineage: Eukaryota > Metazoa > Chordata > Mammalia > Carnivora > Mustelidae > Enhydra > Enhydra lutris. Next base: position 27,503,637 of record NW_019154102.1, read on the forward strand.
CAGTGAGCTCATCTGGAGATTATGGCAGTTATGCACAACCTCTTAGTGGAAATAAAAGCAGTGAACCAATAAACCTAAATAGAAGAGAATTTGTTTTGTCACACAACCAGTTGATTGTCACTTATTTTCGCAGCCTATGATTTAGAAATTTAAAGGGCATGATAAGAAAAGTTTCTAGCAAAAAATATTTATTTCATGTGTTTTCTGTTTTCAATTAACAAAATAATTGCCATTTCAAAGTAAAGTAGCACCTGGCTATTATTTCAGATAAATTCTCTCCCAGATTCTTACTAGCAGAACTCAATGATCCTTGTTTTTGTGTGTTTGTGTGTGTTTTGTATAATTGTAATAAATGTCCATTAACCAAGGTAAAGCACAGATGCCTTATCCTGAATCTTATCCTTTGAGTAATCCATGATTAATATTGTTGTTTACTTGCAAATCTCAAGAGAATCACTAAATAGAACTATTAGAACAAACTAAGTAAGCAGTCATTTTAAAAAGTCTAATTTTTAGATAGTACTTATCTATCAGATCAACCCACTTAAATGTCAAGGCTGTGAGAAAACAAGCACTCTCAATCATTAGGGTAAATGGACAATTTCTAACTGTTAGGTATGCATTTATTCTTTGACCCAGAAATCTAAGTATGTCGTTTAGTTCTACATATATGAAACAATATGCAAAATTTTACCTATTTTGATATTTGCAGTTGTAAAATACATAGGCAACTAGTTGAAGAGACAAAGATATATTTATTTAGTGGAGTATTGTATAGCCATAGAAATGAAGAAAAGTAAGCACACGTGAAGGTTAATTCCTAGGATATATTTGTAAATGTAAAAGCAATATACCAAAAACTATGTGTATGTATTAGTATACATTAATTTTTAAAAGTAAAGACAGGAATGGTGCCATAAATGGAGAGTAAGACTTCTTTAAGTAGACTATTTTTCTTATTGTTTTGAAATTGATACATGTATATGTTTTGGTCATTGAAAAAATAAATTTTACTCAACAAGAACAAAAATCAAATGTAAAATTGAATACAAAAGCAAACAAATGCAACTACCTATATAACAAATTGCTAATCAAACTATACCTCTAATAAAAAGTTAATTTAAGTGACTTGTATCTCTTTGTATTTATAGTGGGATATAGTCTAAGAACAAAACAAATTGTGAAGAAATACTGAATTTATTTGGTAAAACTATTCTTGGTGGAGATAGTAGTATACTAATTGTGAAAGCATTATGCATACATTTTAGGATAGAGCAAATAAATATTTTTTTATTTCTCTGGGACCCAGATTTATTACTGTAGGAGAAGACAGACATAAATGTGAAATGGGAAAAGGTGAAGAAGTGATGGTGAAATTGAATTGGAGGTGTAAGGTAAACACAGGATTTTTAAAATATTTTATTCCTAGAGCTCTTCACTGAAAAGATCTAAATCCACTGGTAGCCCAGAAGCAATGAGCACACCCAACATATTCACATCTTATATTCTAAATGTATTCCCCATTTAAAAAGATAAGGGCTCTCCTTGAAGTAATAGTTGATATCAAAGCTGAGGCAGGGAAAGAATATTGCCTTAACACATCCCTTTGAGTCAACAGTAAGAATGTGCTTAGAAACTAATAAAGTTATACTAAAAGGAACAAGATAGCATGAAGGGGTTTCCAAGGGATAAATTTTCAGCATTAAAAAAAAATATCATGCTGACAACAGATTATCACATATCCAATGATATCAGAAGAATCTATAACTCCTAGTGATTCTCATAATTATAAAAGAGGCTGAGATGAGAGGAAAAAGACCTTCTCTTCAAAAAGCCAGCAGCAATATAGAAAGATGATTTGATCTAGAGATTTACAATTTTTATAATCACCAAAGTAATTACTGGCACAGACAAATTATTAGCAGATTCAAAAGTTGCTGAACATTTGTGAAAAACTCTTGGGTCACAAGGTCTTTCAAGAGTTTCAAACTGTTACCCCACATATTACTTGTTAAATATAAGAAAAAATACATTTTTACAATAGAAATATCTATTACATGCTTTCTGATATGCAATGAAAAAATACATCAACTATAAAGTATTCTTGAAAAAATGTTTAAGCTAAACCTAATAATTAATATTAATCACAAAATTCAAGATTGTGAAAATGTAATTTTAATAGACAATTGGCATATATTCTTTTAAAAGTTGAAGAAACTATTTAAGAATGAAAAGAGATTAAAGATGCTAAAGAGACATCACAGTCCAGTGTATGACATTATTCTTGATAGCACTGCGGATAATTTTTAAAAGATTTTTTTTGGACAAGTGAAATTTTTAAAAATTTTATTTATTTATTTGATAGAGAGAGAGACAGCGAGAGAGGGAACAGAAGCAGGGGGAGTGGGAGAGGGAAAAGCAGGCTTCCCACTGAGCGGGGAGCCCAATGTGGAGCTTGATCCCAGAACCCTGGGATCATGACCTGAGTTGAAGGCAGATGCTTAATGACTGAGTCACCCAGGCACCCCTGGACAAGTGAAAAATTTTATATGGTCTCTATATAAGAAATTTTTATTGAAATAATATAAATATCTTGGGTTATAACGACACACAGTAATGTATGTGTATGTCTTTGTTTTAGGTGATTTTTTCTGAAATATATTAAATATTTTAAACTTGAAAACTTTCATCATTCTATTAAAACATTTTAAAAATTATTTTTTTAAAAGTTGGTACTTAGAATATTTAATAACAGACATTTAAATAATAAAATAATGCATATAATGATATAAATCAATAGAAAAATTATAAGAGCTAAATGAAGAAAACTGTAAAAAACTGTAATGGAAGGAGTGCCTGGGTGGCTCACTTGGTTAAGCATCTGACTCGATTTCAGTTCAGGTCATGATCTCAGGAGTGTGAAATTAAGCCCAAGTGGGGCTCCATGCTCAGCAGGGATTCTGATTGAGATTCTGTCTATCACCCTCTGCCTCTACCCCACCCCCACTCTCTCTCTCTTTCAAAAATTAATAAATAAATCTAAAAATATACATAGAAGAAAAATAAGAGACTCTATCCTGGAGATATACCAGGATGTAAAGCTGAGAGTCTCAGTGGTGTTAAAATGTCTATGTGACCATATTAAGATTATTCTATGAAGTATCATACAATTTACAACTCTACTGGTATTACTGTTTCATATAAGAGCATGTATGTGCACACATGCACACACACAGTCAAAAATGTATTTGAAATTCAGATGAAATAATACTATAATATAGGTATTGAACTTTAATAATTCTCTAGGTGAAAGAAAAAAGTGGTAATGGATAGCTTAGGCAAAGAGAAATAGTTTTTAGGATGCTGAAATTTAAGATTTGAACAGTGAAGTCCTGGGACAGTCTAGAAATAAGAGAGCTCCAGGCAACTCATGAACCAGGACCTCATGAACATTCTTCCCTAAAGGCTAAAATTAAAATAACTCAAAGCTTCCAGCATGATAATATCTGTGAATCTTAGCATCTTTTCCTTCTGGAAATTTAACAAAATAAACTAAGATATACCTTTAAAGAAACAAAGCAATTAATTCTTACTGAAAATGGTGACAGAAATAATCCATCGACCAAAATTAAGTAAAGATTGCCAAATCACCTGAGATTGGTTAAAAAGCTCCACATAAGAGATCACAATTTAAAAAAAAAAAAATAGAGAAAGCATTGAGAAAATGGCAGCAATTATCTAGAAAATGCCAACAAAATCCCACTTTCTTAAGAGAAAAGAATCATACAGTAAAACAGAATCAGTATCCCATCTATGCAAGACAGATGTAGGAATTGGTATGAGCAACAGCTGTTGGACTCTACAGAAGAAGCAGGAGAATTAGAAATGCCCATAAAAATCCCACTGGTCAACAATATTTGCAGAAAACAGTTGTTTCCATGCCAACAAAGGAAAAAGCTTTCGTGAAATGTATTCTAAAAATACCCTGGCCCTACTCAGAAAAGTAGTATTTTCTGTATAAAACATGATCAGGAAGCTCCTTTAGCATAGCACTAACACTGAAAAACTCTAAGGGAAAAGTCTACAGAAAAGAAAAGAATAATCTGCCAATTTATCAAAGTAAATCATTAAGGGAAAAAACGATGTCACAGACTTAATACATGTTTTGATCAACTATTTCACAATTAATTAAAACCAATAGTAATAAAGCAATTGCTCCCATGATAGAACTCTACAAATCTATCATGGGACAACATGTGGAAAAAATGGTAAGATGATGAAATATGAGTTATGAGTTGGCAGAGTTCAGTAAAGAAATAGAAGAATTAGTGAAACATCATGGAAATGGAGATGCAAATGGAAGGAAAGAATACACACTGGAAGAAACAGTTAATAGACATAGCATACAGGAATTAGCTAGAGGGGAGGTGGGTGGGAGATGTGCTAAACTGGTGATTGATATTAAGCAGGGCAGTTGTGTTGAGCACTGAGTGTTACATGTAAGTGGTGAGTCACTAAATTCAACTCCTGAAATCAATATTACACTGTATGTTAACTAACTAGAATTTAAATAAAAATACGGAAAAAAAGAAATTAGCAAAAAAAGTTAAAACAAAAGGAAACACTTTTAAAAGACAAAAAATATATAGATAGATATAAAAGATGTGCAAAGTAGATCAAATAGATATGTAGAAATGCCTAGTAGAACAGAACAGTAGATATGCCTAATTATAGCACATGCATAAGAAAGTTTAAACAATAAAAAATATATAATATGAAAATGCTTTAAATAAATGAAAAAAAAAAACTATACATATGTAGACACCATATGCAAAGGATAACAGACATAGAAATGTTGACACCACAATATAATCTAGTATAATGGTTAGTGTTCAAATATAAAGATTTTTTTCTATGACCAAGACAAGCATAGCATGTAACTTATAGGAGGAAAAAATAAATATTGCCTCAGATTTATTTACAGCAAAATTCAAATTCACAAAAGAGTATAGCAGTACCTAAAAACACTCAAAAGGAGATATTGTAAGCCAAGAATTTTATATTTTAGCCAATCTGTCCCTCAAATATAAAAACTACGGAAAAACAATTTTGAATGTTTGAATGTGCAAGACTTTTAGGCATATTTTATCCTTGAGACCATGTTAGGCATACCAAGAATTTACATGGAAAACTATAACAAAAGATCTGGCAAAAAGCTTAATTTTTAAACCTTAGACCAAATTAAATACTGGTATCAGAACGGTAACACAGAATGCCTCAATAACAGGAAATAATTAAATTCTGAAAAATGATGAAAGAAAAGTGGACAACTCTATGGATTTAAATAATAGCTTCTAAGTATAAATTACAGAATTGATAAAAGTTTGATGTAAGAATTCAGTCTTATGTCTCTCAGGGGAAACAGTGTACCTATCCCACCTTGATTTAGGATCCCATTTTGATATTAATCAACTATGACAGAAGTAGCCATAAATATGCTTGCTATTACAGTACTCATCATTATATAGAGAGAGCAATGATGATTTTTTTGAGAGCAATTCTTGATGAAAAATCAACTAATATTAGCTAAAAGAACTTAATGTAGCCCCTTTAATGCCTTTATAATCTATTTTTATAATTTTGATTAAGGTAAATTCACTTTAAATAAGAGAAAAATGGAACAGAGAACATCCACTGAAACAAAAAAAATATGGGCTAAATATTCTTTATGTACTAGCTGTGGGACAATGAGTAAATTATATCATGCCATTGTTCCTTGCAGTTCTCATATCTAAATAAGAATAATTTCTTATTAGGTTTCTTATGGTGAATAGATGAACTAATGGATAAAAATCCTTGATATTGTATCTAGTATATATATAATAAGAATATCTAAAAGTTAAGTATTATTATTACTTATTTCTGTTATTACTACTATTTTCTCTATGACTTGGGTTTGTTTTGAGGCAGATAGAATGCCAATTTCATCATTCTTAACTACAATGGACTCTTCATTGGTCTGACCCACTAAGGATTTTACACAAGAGGTTTGAGCTTATCACAGGGCAATTCACTTTTTCACAAAAACAATTTAAAAGGCTTAGTATTAACCATTATTAATTAAACTACTTTATCTTGATTAGTATTACAACGTAGCCAAAATCTAGTAATCTAAATAACTATTTGTGACAATTGACTAGTTCAAAAGAGAGAGTTGTAAACATGAAGAAAAGTACTGTAGGGTAAATATCCAAGAAAACTTTTTTTAAATAAGTGGATATCTTATAGATGTAAAATATATTTTTTTAAAGATTTCATTTATTTATTTGACAGAGAGACAGAGATCACAAGTAGACAGAGAGGCAGGCAGAGAGTTGGGGGGGAGGGAGGCTCCCCGCCAAGCAGAGAGCCCTATGCGGTTCTTGATCCGAGGACCCTAAGACCACGACCTGAGCTGAAGGCAGCGGCTTAACCCACTGAGCCACCCAGGCACCCTAGATGTAAAATATTTTCTAACAACCTATGGTTATTACATTACTGTTGTTCTTGTCTTTACAAGTATGCAGATAAATGAAAATTAACACAATGTTAAAACATTCCAACATGTAAAACAAGTTAATGTAGATTGAAAATATGTTTCCCTTTAATGGGAAAGAATAAATTATGCAATAAATGCAATCAGAAAATTTGACTCAACTTTTAGATGAATTTTGACTTGCGTATATACACATATACACCTCTAGGTGAATTAATGATTTTATTATAAAATATAAAACTATAAAATAAGAAGTATGGAATCAGTTACCAAAACACAGACAATCTTGACCCATCTTTCCCTCTCACCTCTCTACTTGAAATAAAATCTCAAACGTAGTTATGGTCTCATTTGATGTTGATAAGTGAAGTTATTTACTACTCCAATATCCTTGACTAGGGTAGTTGGGTGATTCATTTTGCAACATCCTGAATCAAAACTGATACAATAGATAGATATGGGGAAACACTTGCCAATCCTGAAAGCCTGAACTTAATCTTCATTAGTTTTGCCTTCCAGCAGAGTTAGGGCTAAGGAATTCACAGGGAAGGAATGTGGTCTGCTGGCTTACTGCCTGTAGTCCTTGGAAGAACTGCCTGAATCTGCTAACTGTAACAAATCTGACATGTGCCTGCACAGGTGGAATATAGTCCACATTTGAGAGATTGGAAGAACATAATTCTTCAATGGCAGTGATATGTGACAAAAAAGCTTCTTTTTAATGTCTCAGCAGAAGGTAACAGATGTCCAGGTCACTAGATGCCAGGTGATAAGAAACAAAACTTCCTCAAATTCCAGTGCCCATATATTTCTCTGTCTAAGCCATTTCATTAGTTTGCTTATCTGGGTACTAAAGTACCAGGTGAACATGAATAGGTGAAGAAAAACTGTAAATCATTTCCAGTGAAAAGGTAATATGAGCAATAAAGACAGAGAAAAACAGAAAAAATATTTTTGAGCTCTTAGCCCTATTGAGGTTAATTTGTATAAGTAGAAAAAAAGTTCAATAAAACACAACAAGATAGTCAAGGATATTCAATGCACAAACCCAACAATTCTTTCTAATAGGGACAATAACATCATCTTTGAAGAAATAAATAAAAATTGAAGACAGAAAACTTATTATCTGAGAACCTTAGAGGAAAGGAATATCTAATAACAAATAAACAAAAGGGATTTTACAACAATAAGAGACAGTAAGAGATAGAAAATGTGAAGGGCAAAATATCTAAAACCTAAAACTTAGCAATTCCAGAGGAGAAAATTAAGAAATGGTAAAGTAATAATTACAGAAATAATTTTTAATGATCCAAATCTCAAGAGTTCCTTAAATTTTCAATAAAATACTCTCAGGGGAAAAAAATGAAAGAAAGTCATGCATAGATAAGATTACCTAGTAAATTTTCAGATTCCAAAGATAAATAGGAACTAATAAGAAAGCAAAAGTCAAAAAAAAAAAAAAAAGAAAGAAAGAAAGAAAGAAAGAAAAGAAAAAAATAAAAACTATAAAAACTAAAAGGAAAATAATACAGAAGGAAAAATAAATACATCACACTACCAAAATAAGTGAGAAATGCATGGACTACTCTTTCAATCCATTCAAAAGCTTACTTACAGAATTAAGTAAAATAAAATCCATGAATTGAAAATTGTAACAATAAAATGTGGTATAATACTACAGAAGACAAATACAAATAGTATTTTATAACAGAAAAGTAACATTAAAGAGATTAAAGACAGCATCTTCACTAAAAGAATTATTTAATTATAAAATATAAATCCAATGTAAAATTTGCAGCATTCAAACATTCATTCATAAAAATAACTTTATGAAAATGAATTCATAAATATTTTAAATTAATTCTTTCAAGGAAAAATATTTTCTAGTTTTTGATACAATTATTGCTTAAAAGAGATTTTTCCAAATTCTTAAGAAATTGTCTTGCTTGTTTTCTTTATCAACATTTTTATTTCCCCAAAATTTCAATTTTTTTGAATATTGTTAGCAAATGCAGTCTTAAAATCTCTACTGTTAAAAATTATTACGATTTGTTTCTCACTATATTCATTTTCATGTGGAAATTTAAATATATATATAAAATATACAAATTTATATATATAATTTTGGTGTTATACAATATACAATATATGTTCTCTGACTGTAGGACAATCCTTTATATATAAATAGCTTACTGATTTTATCATCAAACATTCTTCAAATTCTTTAATGTGTTGTTTATTTGACATGTCATATTTTCAATGACATCTTTCAGCTTTCACATCTTTCTTTAGATTATTTCTCAGGATTCCATTGTTTTCAATGCAAATTATATATTTTTAAAATTCCATTTTATAATCATTTCTTGTATGTTTAAAACTGCAAATAATTTTTGTACATTCATCTTCTATCCAGTGATCATATTAAACTGAATAATTAATTCAAATTGGTTATAGATTCCTGAATATGTATATAACAACGAATATGAATCATGTCACTTGTACTTCTTCCTTTCAATATTTATAGATTTTAGTTTTCTTTCTGTATTGAACTAGTTAGGATTTCTAGAACAAGAAGATATTACTTACCATAATGCTAAAAACAGGAGGCATGAGTTACATATTAATAGACATAAATGTTTTAAAAGGAAAATATAAATGAGATAAAATACAGAGAGCTAGAGAATTTATGACCTATAAGACAGAGAAAAAGGGTTAATATTCTTACACATAAAACAGAATTTTTTTAAATTGCTACAAAAAATAAGTGGAAACCAGGCAAATGTTTTGAAAAGTTAGTTCACCAAAGAAGAAAATCAAATAGCCAGCAAACTTAGTCATTGTCAGTGATTGCAGTGAAATGTGATAAATAAAAATATATAGAATATTCAATTACTAATAAGTCATAAAAATTCCTAGTAAGACCACCTTATGTCTGATCTGCACTTAAGAACATATTTTTTGGAGGTGCTGGGTGGCTCAATCAGTTAAGTGCCTGCCTTCAGCTCAGGTCATGATACCAGAGACCTGGGATCCAGCCTCCCATTGGGCTCCTTGCTCAGTAGGGAATCTGCTTTTCCCTGTGATCCTCCCTCTTCTCGTACCCTCTCTCTCTCAAATAAATAAATAAAACCTTTAGGGGGAAGAAAAAAAGAACTTTTTTAATGGTTGAAGAATGTTATTTACAATCACAAAATTATTTTGGTGGTATGTTAAAGCCTGAATAGTATCCCCCTAAATTCATATATTGAAATTCTAATACCTAAGTACCTCATATGTACTCTACTTGGAAATAGGTCATTTGAGAGGTAATTAAGGTAAAAATAGTGAATAAGGTAAAATGAAATCATATGTGTGACTCCTAATCAGATATTACTAGTGTCATTATAAAACAAGATGAAATCAGAAAGGAAGACAAACCAAGAGAGTCTCTTAGAAATAGGAAATAAACTGAGGGTTGGTGCAGGGAAGAGGGGTAAGGAAATGGGGTAACTGGGGGATGGGCATTAAGGAAGGAAGGTAATGTAATGAGCACTGGGTGTTATTACATCTGATGAATCACTGAACTCTCTTTGAAACTAATAAAACACTATATGTTAATTAATTGAATTTAAATTAAAAAAGGAACCCTCCTCCAAAAAAGGAAAAGAAAATAAAAAAAGAAAAGAAAAGAAAAGAGGAGATTAGAACATAGACAACACAGTCCAAGGGACAACCAAGCCAAGGGCAGAAGGTTCAAAAGAAATCAAACCTATGGACATTTTGATCTTGAACTTCTAACCTACAAAACTGTGAGAAAACAAATTTTTGTTGTTTATTTTTTTAAAGATTATTTATTTATTTATTTGAGAGAGTCTGTGAGAGAGAGAGAGAGAGAAAGGGGGAGCACTAGCACAGGAAGGAGGAGAAGCAGACTCCCCACTGAGTAGGGAGCCCAGCTCTGGTCTTGATCCAGGCACCTGAGCCAAAGGCAAAAGCTTAACCAACAGTCACCCAGGCACCCCAATTTTTATAGTCTAAACCAATCAATCTTTGATATTTTGTTATGGCAGCCCAATCAAGCTAATACGGAGGAATTAAGAAAAAAAGAAAATGAAATAGCCTAAACATCTCCCTATCTGATATGGTAAATATTCTTAAATAATGTCTATGTAAGTACTTGGGGAAATTTTATGCATTTTTAACTTATTCATGAATCTTTTCAGGTAAGGCAAAAACACTTTGAGGATCAGTCTGCTGATTACAGTTCCATATCAAATCTCTTATATAATCCACATAATAACAAATTTTTCAAGATTCTTAAGTTGAATTTATTTGAAATGGAACCATTTTTGAAAAGTTGTGAAGGAAACTGAATGTAATAGTCCAATTTTGTAATTTTTTTCTGGGGTTATGTAGTTGCCTGCCTTACTTGCCTAAAATGACAGCACTTTTTTGAGCAAACTTAACAGAATATTTCCCTTTCAGACACTTTAACTTTCATACAAGTTTCTTTTAGAGCTCCATCGACTTACACACTTATGACATGATATAATAATCCTAACAAACAACTAGCAGAAATATGCTTGCTGTATTAGTCTGCTTACGCTGCCATAACAAAACACCACAGACTGGATGGCTTAAACAACAAAAATTTGCTTTATCATACTTATGGAGGCTGGAACGTCCAAACTCAAGGAGCCAGCTGATTAAATTTCTGGTGAAATCTCATTTTCTGGCTTGCAGACAGTCACCTTCTCTCTATATGCTCACATGGCCTCTTGTACATGAGTGTGGAGAGAATAAAAGAAAGCTCTTCTTTTATAAAACCACCAACCCTTTTGGATTAGGGCTCCACTCTTACGACTTCATTTAATTTTAATTACCTCCCATAAAAACCCTGTCTCCAAGTATAGTTATACTGGGGACTACAGCTTCAACATAGGAAATTCAAGGGCTCACATTTCACTTGCTAACACATGGTAAATGCTAGAGAAATGGTTGGAGTAGATGTGCCCAGGCATGTCTTGACTCACTAGGCACATCAAAGGCTTTAGTTTTGAAGGTTTTACAGGTGAGGAAAATGTTCATTACTCTTGTAGGTGAGTTAGTTGAGTACCAGTTAAGAGTTGTACTATAATGTTTAATTATGAAAGTGAAAATGAATGCAGGAAATATTAAATAAAAAGTATTTAGAGTTATTTATGTAAGGTCTGATTATATTAAGATACAAAATATGTATCTCTAAAAGCTTTTAAAGAGAGCATTCCTGTGGTCATGGTCTGAGACATCTTGCTTCCTGCTCATTTCCAAGTCTGTTTCCCTGGGCTTCCAAATGAGTATGTGATTTCCTGATACCATTCCAGTAATTTCATCTTTTATTTTAGATAGCTAAGAGCTATTTGTAGTCAGGAAATGTGACTGATACAAAACTGTGACCATTTGTGTGTCAAAGCAAGTGGATCCTGAAGGCAAAGCTGAGACAATGCTGAAAATAGAGAAAATTCTACTTGGTTCACTCATGTGGTTCTGGTATCTATTATGTACTGTTGTGTGTGAGCACTGATGACAGAAGAATATAGGAGCTGGGCTGAAAATTATTTCTAGTCACCCGTATTTTCTACTTTTCGAAGGAGTATGAATGAATTTATGGTTGAATGAGAATATCATATTTTTAAACACAATATCACTTTCTCTCTGTTCTGTTGACAGAGCATTGATATGCTAATTACCAAACATCTTTTTATTTTTTATTTTTGCTTCTCAACAAGCCATTTTTGCAAACTTAGTTAAAAAATACCTCATGGTAATTCCAACCACCAACAATACAATTCTATAAAATGTCTATAATCCATATTTTTCAGTAATTGGTTCCATATATATCTCTCATCAAAGTATAATGCATAATTTGCCAAGAGTTATATCAAGATCATTTAATTTCACTCAGCCTTAAAAAAAGCTTATAAAAATATGTTACATAGCACTTTAATTTTAAAAGAAAAGCACCCAGAAAAAGTGATTTACAATTAAATTTGCAAGGGAAATTATTGTAACATTTCAAATATCAATATAAACAGATCATACAGTCATATTCAAAACTTTTGGTCCTGAGATTTTTTTTTCGAATCACTAACAAAATCTATATTTTCTAACTATAACTGTGTAAAAAAAATAGCCATGCTAATCTGAGAAATGTCTTCTCTGCAGAATGAAAAGTATAATACAGAGAGAATTTTGTCTCAACAGATATTAATCTTAACCTTCAAAATCTATGAGCTCTCATCAATTATGCTTCAAATGAAATTAATTATGCAATAATAACATTGAAAGAATAAAATATTAAAGTTCTTTATAAGGAAATAACTTCCCTTTGTCATGTCCAAAAGGGTAGAACTGCAGGCATGAATGGTCTATCACTAATACAACCAATATATGTTATATCAGTACACTTAAAAATACATGAGAAATATTACATTGTGTGGTTATAAATAAATTAGTTTTACAATTAGTTTTTTGTAGGTAATGTTCTATATTTTGATGACATTAATATATAATCTAGTAATATGTATTTAGGGAAATCTTTAATTAAGAAAAAATTAGCCGTATGTTTATAGGAAGAGTTAAATCTATTGGACCCTCTATGGAGAGTCATGAGAAATATTTTGGGATCAGTATTATAATGAAAATAAAGTGGTATATCTTCTTAATGATTTAAAAATGAAGTGTTATTTGAAACTAATAACAGGGGGCACCTGGGTGGCTCAGTCATTAAATGTCTTCCTTTGACTCAGGTCATGATCCCTGGGTCCTGGGATCTAGCCCTGCATCAGGCTCTCTGCTCAGCGAGGAGCCTGCTTCTCCTCCTTCTCCTACTCCCCCTGCTGTGTTCCCTTCTCTCACTGTTTCTCTGTCAAATAAATAAATAAAGTCTTAAAAACAAAAAGAAGAGACTAATAACAGAAAAGTGATTATAAATGTAATATTACTCCAATAATGGCAACAAAGGGAATGACTACAGAAAACAAAGTCCATCCTATTTCACATATGTTTAGTTTTCTAGGATCAGAGACACTACTGTGATTATTTCACTTGGTACACATTTCTTTTTCTTTCTTTTTTTTTTTAAGATCCTATTTATTTATTTGAGAGAGAGTGAGTGAGAGAGAGAGAGATCATGAGCAGGGGTGGAGATAAAGGGAGAAGACGACTCCCCACTAAGCAGGGAGCCCTATGCGGAACTTGATCCCAGAACCCTGGGGTAATAACCGAAGTCAAAGGCAGCCGCTTAACCAATGAGCCACCCAGGCGCCCCACTTGGTATATATTTCTTAAGATGATAAATATTCTGCCTCTAGCCAAGTGCAATCAGCTAAGGGCAGTTCTGATGCCATTAAGATACTGAATCTCATACCTAAGTGGGCCTCCCAAAAATCTGTCCAAAACAGCTAATTTAAGATCTATAACTCTATGAGCCTAGGATTCTTTTGTAAATTTTCTTCTATGACTACATGGCTTCTACAAAATGTCCTGTATGTCAGAAATACTATGTGAAGGAAAGTTTTATAGAGCTTGAAAACTGCAATAAAGAACAATAAAATTGTGTCCACTGAGTGTTGCTAGGAAGCTTTTTCACCATATGTGTATATTTTGTTTTTCTTTTTTTTTGGCTTTGTTTTTGTGTTTCAAATTTTTATTTAAATTCTAGTTAACAAATAGTATAATATTGATTTCAGGAATAGAATTTAGTGATTCATCGCTTTTATATACACCAGTTTTCACCATATTTAAAATGGACCTTTCCTTTAAGATGGTGTAACATGTTAGAACTGATTCCCACAGCCATCAGCTAAGGTTAAAAGTATCTATTTAGAACTATGTGATAGCTAATCTATATAAGTTTAAGGTCCATGTGTTTTGTTAACAATTTAAGAGAAAAATATGTTAGAAAAAAAAGAGTGAAAATCAGAAAGAAGACTATATTTGAGAGGTTTATGTGAAATTGTATTAAAATAATTTATGAAATTATTTTGTGAAATAGTATCAAAATAATATATCACAAGATGGATAGTAGGTAAATGGTGCTTTCAAAATAGATTAGATGCGGGGCACCTTGGTGGTTCTGTCAAGTAAGTGTCAGACTCTTGATTTCTGCTCGGGTCATGATCTCAAGGTTGTGAGACCAAGCTCAGGCTACATGCTGGTTGTGGAGTCTGCTTAGTATTCTCTCTCCCTTTGCCCCTTTCTGCCCGCTCAGAAAAAAAAAATAAATAAATAAAAAAGATTAGATGCTCTTAATCATACACACAAAAACAGGTACATGTGCATGCACACACATAACTGTATGATAATGACTCACACTTCCGTAGAAAAATTAGATTATACAGAAGAACCTAAAATTGATTCACCTCCAAATACTTACTGATAAATAATATTAATAAGATACAATATTAAATCTATAATATAGAATTGGAAATACAAATCTTTTGCATTTTCA
This sequence comes from Enhydra lutris kenyoni, assembly GCF_002288905.1. Taxonomy (NCBI): domain Eukaryota; kingdom Metazoa; phylum Chordata; class Mammalia; order Carnivora; family Mustelidae; genus Enhydra; species Enhydra lutris. The sequence goes on from NW_019154102.1 coordinate 27,518,642, forward strand.
CAAGAGTTCCCCTACAAATCTTAAGGTGGAATGAATGGCCAGAAATCTGTGTAATAGACTTACTTATTTTCCTTTACAGATAATTTTATTATTGGAACCCACAGATCTTTGTTCTGGAATCTCTTTCAGAATATAATTAAGAAAGAATATACCAGTGTAGTACTGCATCCACACACTAGCCAAGATTTCTAATGATAACTAAATCTACAAAAGAAAAGAAACACTTTAAAAAAGTAGTAAAAGATAGTGTCAAGTAAGGGAAGGAAAAATTCTCCCTAAAATCTAGAGTAAAATCAGGGTAAACTACAATCCTCCATGCCTTACAGATTATTAAAACTTCTGAGGCTTCAGGGACTCCCAAACTCATGTGAAAAATGTTTGGATTTCACTTTTTCTCTTCCAACTCACAAAACCAAACAATTTTAATTTTGCATTGCCAAAGTAGCTCAATTTCTCCTAGTCTATAAAATAGAGACTTTGATTATTTGTCTGTTAATTCTTTAGTTAAGATATATTTATAGAAACTATTTTGTAATATTCTTCAATTTCTTTTTCTTTTTCTTTATAATAAAACACATATAGCTTGAAAATATGGGTTGTTTGAGACTAGGACATGATATATTTGGTACCTAAACATGCCTTTTAATTATGTTCCATTTTTGATATCTGAAATTCTTATCAAGCCTCACCTCTTACATTTTCCATTCTTTTTCTTTTAAATTTTTATAATACAGTAAGATCAAATGCAGCAACATGTTTTATTCTGAAATTGGAAAATGCATTTTAAATAATGATGTCAAAATTACATAGTTAATTGACATATTTTTATGCTTGATATGTTTACAACATAGCAGGTAAAAAAATGTTAAAAATCATGGTAAAAATTTTAAGTCCTAGTAATAATAGTCTAATTATATAAAAGTTCACTGTATGAAAATTGAATTCACCAGAGTTAAAGACTACCATAAGAATGGATTAGTAAATTATAAACATGTTCTATTATGACTTAACATTATACAAATTACACAAATATCACACATTTGGACTACTACTGGAGGCCTTTTGTTTCAAAATTTCAAAAGATATATATTTCAATAATTTATCTTTACCTATTACTCCCATTCTACTTCACAATTGTTGCCCCATTTATTCTCTGAGATAGGTTCTGTGGGACTTGTCTGAGTTTGAAGTCATGTCCTGCTTCTCAAGCAAGATACTTTCCTCATTTTAGCTCTGTAATTTTTCTTGAAACTAACCAAAAATGTTCATAATTATTATTATATTATATTAATATATATAATTATAATATAAATATAATATTAAATATATATCATATAATTATAATATCTTATATTATAATTATATGATATATTATATTTTAATATAGTATTATAATATATTATGTAATATAATATTATATATTTATTTATTATATATAATAATAAATAAATATATAATATATTATATTATAATATATAATAATATAATATAATAATATAATATAATATAATATAATATAATATAATATATAAATATATATTATATATAAATATATAAATATAAATATAATATTAATATAATATATATTAATATATTATATTACATATTATAAAATAAATATTTTCATTAACATTCAGTTACTATGATTCTCCCATTAAATTTATTTATAGTAACTTTTTATTAAATTATAACAATGTTATTTATGGATATTAAATTTGAAATGCACACTGTGAGTTCTAGTATATGGTAAAAGTTTATGAAAAAATCAAGTATTTTTTTTAACATACTGAGATTTAAGGTCATGGAGCAAAACTAGCCCTAAATTAGATAGAAATAGATGTGCAGAGATAGATGAAATTTTCATCTAGGTAGAGTTATAAAACTGAACACAGGTATGAGAAGTTCCCCCAGAATGGTTGATAACTTGCTGCACAAGCTAGTGAGGACAGTGTAAGACCCCAGGGGGATTCCAAATCCCTTACTTGTTCTTTCTCCATGAACCCCACTTAACTCTCATTGAGAAGACAGAAAGGGTATTAAGAAGTATACTGTGTACTGTAGACCTGCAAGAGGGGAAGCTGTATGTGAAGGGTAGAAGCTCTGCCCAGATCCCTGCCTCTCCCCTTTATGAGGAAGAGAAGTCTCAACTTAAGGCAGGAAAGGAAACAAACAATCCTTTCCTTTGGCATTTGTAAAAATCTGTGGCAGCTGGGGAAGGGAACAAAGGGGAAAAATACTATTCCTGGAACAGAAAGAGGATCATACTCTGGACTCAACTATAGCTAAGGAAAGTATGGGAGAATTAAGAGGTCAGCATTCATGAGTTCCCAAGATACAGTGCTTGCCAAAATCTTAAACCAATCAGAATAACAGACCTCTGCCTCCAAGCTAATAAACCCTAAATAACTAACAGCAGCATTATACTACTGGGAGAGGGAAAGGAAATGAACAAGAGCATAGAAAATGGCCCTCTCTGGTATGTACTGCAAGAAAGTTTTAAGCTTAGAATTTAAGACATGCTCAAGCAAATCTACCCCACCCTAGAAACAAAATACTGCCCAGGTATGTGAATCCTGTGGTGCACTGAGGGTAACCATAGCAACAACAAACCTTCAAGCCAGCCAAACTCCTAACTAGATTAATTCAAACAACAGAGCCTGGTAGAAGGAATGCTGTGCCCATTTCCAGACATAAAGATGATTTACCTCAGTCTATATTGTTCTACACAAAATATCTGGTTTTCTAAAGAAATTACAAAGCATATGAAAAAGCAAGACAAAAAAAACCTTGAAGAGAAAAAAGTCATCAGAACACTCAAACATAACAGGTATTACAACTATTTGATATGGATTTTAAAATAATTGTGAATAATTTTGTGAGAGTCTCTAAAGAAAACCTGGACAACATGTAGGCACATAACAATATTATCATCAGGGTCAAAAACCATAAGAAAGATTCAAATATAAATGCTAGAAATGAAAAGATTACTATCTTTACTATAAGAACTGAAGAATGCCTCTTATAAACTCAGCAAAAGACTTGACACAGATGAAAATAAAAAAGAATCAGAATATGAAGAGACATTACTCTTTTTTTTTAAAGATTTCATCCACTTACTTGACAGACAAAAACCACAAGCAGGCAGAGAGGCAGGCAGAGAGAGAGGAGGAAGCAATGTCCCCGCTGAGCAGAGAGCCCGATGCAGGGCTCGATCCCAGGACCCTGGGACCATGACCCGAGACGAAGGCAGAGGCTTTAACCCACTGAGCCACCCAGGTGCCCCAGAGACATTACTCTTAATTGAAACAAGCACAGGAAGAGAGAAAGAGGGAGAGAGAGAAAGAGAAACAAAACAAAATACAGAGTAATTGAGAACTATTGTACAATATTATGTGCTCAATATACCAATAATTGGAATCCCAGAAAAAAAGGGGAGAAAAGGAGAAGGGACATTTGAAGAAATAATAGCTGAGAATTTCCAGAAATAATTCCAGTTTGATAAAACATACAAACAATATATTTAAAAATCCCAGAAAAGACCAAAGAGGATAAATATTTCTACTCCATAACACCAAAGAAGAAATAAAGATTTCTCAGACAAATAGAAAATAAGGGGGGGGGGAGGATCATTGCACACAGATCTACTCTACAAGAAATAGTAAAGGAACTTCTTCAGTCAGAAATCATGTTTTCCAACCATAATATGAATCTACACAAAGGATAAAGAATCTGCACAGTGAAGAAACATTGGAAATAGAATGGCAGAAATAAAATTTCTTTTTCCCATGTTTAATTACTGTAAAAGATAACTGGCTATCTGAAGCAAAATTAGGGATATTTCATGGTATGTTTATAACATATGTTAAAATAAACAGCATACAACATAGCCAGAATGATGGGAAGGTTTTGGAAATACACTATTAAAAGGTTCTTATACTTCAAGTTAAGTGATGTTATTTTAATGTAGATCCCATTTAATTAAGTTTGTGATTCTTGTTTGTTTACTGTATAAATAATATGCCATAAAGGAGGGAAATACAACACAAAGTCTTCTGAATTAACCCAAGGGAAAGCATTTACAAAGGAAAAAAGGGGCAAAGAACAGGTGATTCAAGTTGAATATAGCTACAAGATAACTGAATTTAATTGATCATATTAACAATCACATTACATGTGAACTGTCTAAACACAACAGTTAAAAGATAGAGATTATTAGACCACATAAAGAGGCAAAGACCAACCTTCTACAAGAAACTTACTTTAAATAAATATACATATATAGGAGCGCCTGTATGATTCAGTCAGTTAAGCAACAAGCTCTTAATTTCAGCTTAGGTCATGATCTCAGGGTCATGGGATCAAACCCCATGTCAGGCTCTGGGATCAAACCCCATGTCAGGCTCTGTGTTCAACAGGGAGTCTGCCTGAGCTTCTCTCTCTCCCTCCACCTTTACCCGTCCCTCTGCACTCTCTCTCTCTCTAAGATAAATAAAATAAATAAAAATAAATATACATATATAGATAGATTAAAATATAATGAAGGAAAGATTTAATGTTGATAGCTATATTAATATCAGATAAAGTAGATTTCTGGTTACATGGAATAACGGTCCTTTCAAAGATTATGCCCTAAAGTCCCAAATCTGTGAATATGTGTTATATGACAAAAGGGGCTTTGCAGATGTGATTAAGTTAAGAATATTAAGGTTGAGAGATTATCCTGAACTAACAGGTGAGTCCAATGTAATCACAAAGGGCCTTAAAAGATAGAAGAGGGAGGGGCACCTGAGTGGTGCAGTAGGTTAAATGTCCAAGCCTTGGTTTAGGCTCAGGTCATGTTCACAGGGTCATGTGATCAAGCCCCATATCATGGGATTGGCCCCATGCGAGATTGAGACTCTCTCCTTGTCCTTGTACCCTACCCCCAAAATAAATAGAGAAATCTTAAAAAAATAAAAAAGAAAAGGAGGGAGACAGAAGAATAAGAGAGGGAAACGTGGTGATGAAAGCAAAGGTCACAGAGGAAGAGAGATTTAAAGAGGCTACACAGCTGCTTTTGAAAAGTAGAGGAAAAGGCTAAGAGACAGGAATGCAGGCACCATCTAGAAACTGGAAAAGACAAGGAAATGAATTCTCCCCTGGACTCTCTAGAGGGAACATAGCTCTAGTGACATCTTGATTTAGCCCAGTGAAATTGATTCTAGAATCTGGTCCTACAGAAATGTGAGGTAATAAATTTGCATTGTCTAGAGTCATCAAGAGTACAGTTATTTGTCACAGCAGTATTAGAAACCGATAAAACTTCAGAGTATGGAACATTGTCAGTTATAAAGATGAACACTGCATCATGTCCATAAGACATAACAATTTTAATTGTATATGAATCTAACAAAGAGTCAAATATCTGAGGCAAAACCAATAGAACTGAGTAAAGAAGTAGACAAATCAATATTACAGTTGTCAACTTCAAAACTCCACTTTCAGTCATTGATAGTACAAGTAGATAAAAAAATCTGTAATAATGTAGAAAACATAAACACTATTATCAAAAACTAGACCTAATGATCATTTGTAGAACATTCTATACAACAACAGCAGAGTATACTTTCTCTCGCATACATATGGAGCATTCTCCAACATAGGCCATGTTCTAAGCCATAAAAGGAACCTCAAAAATTAAAATAAAGTCATCTTAAACTGTGTTCTCAGCTCATAACATAAATAAACCAGAAATCAACAAGAGAAAGTTATATGGAAAATAGTCATACAATGAGAAATTAAAACACTTTTGGGGTACCTGGGTAGCTCAGTGGGTTAAAGCCTCTGCCTTCAGCCCAGGTCATAATCTCAGGGTCCTGGGATCAAGCCCCACCCATCAGGCTCACTGCTCAGCAGGGAGCCTGCCCCCCCCCCCCACCTACCTCTCTGCCTACTTGTAATCTCTTTCTGTCAAATAAATAAAATCTTTTAAAAAAATTAAAACACTTTTAAATAGCCCATAGATTAAAAAGAGGTCTCAAGGGAACTTTAAAAAAACTTTAAATGAAAGTCCATCAAAATGTGTAGAATGTATTTAAAGCAGTATTTAGAACTAAATTTATAATGTTAAATGCGTCTAGTAGGAAAGAGTAAAGGTATCAAATTTAACCCCAGCTTCACTTCAATTAACTATAAAAATGAAATGAAATAAAATTAAAAGCCAGAGCAAAATAAATAGAGATTTATTATCAGGTGGAAAGTAATGTATGTAAGAACAGAAAGGAACCAATATGTGTAAAAACAAAAATCAATTAACATTGAAAAACAAAAAAAAAGGAAATCATTGAAATTGAAGGCTCTTTTGTTGAAAGACCCTCCCTAAAAAATTATTAAATCTCTAATCAAACTAACCAAGAAAAAAGAAAGAAGACACAAACTACAATATCTGATGAAAAATAGGAAATGTCACCATACAATAGGGGTCACTACAGACACCAAAGGCATTAAAAGGATAATGAGAAAGTTTACCTCTATACTGTGATTCATCAAAGGGGTGGATTTCACTGTTCTATTTTCTTACTATTGAACCAACACAAAAGCTCTCTTGTTTTTAAATTATTTTGTTATAAAGCCAGACTTGATTCATCTGAAGTATGTGCTATGTTTATAACAAAAACTTGTGAAATGCTATTTAGATAATTGTGGGAAAACAGCATGTTGTAGTAAGCAGAAAAATGAATAAATGTACAAAAGGGGAGTTGAATGATCAGAGAGGATAGAGGGTTCCCTCCTGGGAAGATGATAGCAACGAGAAAATTGAACAGTGAGGCAAGAGAATTCATACTCCCCAGCTTCCCTGCACATGATCACTCCTCTTGGCTGTTGCCAGTATGAATGGCTATATGTATTCTATTTATAGTTGAATTTTCAATTTTTCATTTTTAGAAAGGTGGAATTTTAGAGAATACAAGGCAGATACAACAAAAAGAATGCAACCTAGAAGGAGCCAATTACTTATACAATGGTAGTTTAAATAGCAGATGTGCCTGAAAACATACCAGCTCAAATGAATAACTTTAACATAAATATTATTAGTAATAGAGGTCTTTTCTATTCAACAGTATCTCCACCTGGTAACTTAATAGAAACAGACAGTATACATTTCATCACATTATGTAATAGAAAAAACATGGAATGATTTTTATCCTTCCTCCTCATGAAGAGGGAGTATTATGGACATAATAAAACAGAAAAGACACTATCAATGTACCAATATATCAAAATTACATAATGGGAGAGAGTAGTAACTTTTTGGTACTTAGTATTAGAAAGTGATCAGGAGGTGGGAGGGGCAAGATGGCAGAGAAGTAGGAGACCCTGTATCAACCGGTCCCCTAAAGTGAGCTAAATATCTACTAGAATACCCTGAACACCCACGAAATCAGCCTGAGATGTAGGATTATATACTTCTGGATCTCTGTGGGGGCAGAAAACACCAGTGGAGAGGTAAAGCGGAGTGGGAACACACAGACTGATATTGGAGGATAAACAGAAGGGACATTTTTTTTTCCTTGTCATTTACTTTTATCAATCTTCTTGTTTGTTTTTGTTTATATACCTTATAAATCTTACTTTTGGGGCTCATTCTGGCTGGATCTTCTCTCTCTCTCTCTCTCTCTTTTTCCTTTTTTCTTTCTTTTTGGTGGTAACTTCCAATTGCTCCAAAGCCTTCCAGGGTGCACCTTGCCTGGATCACAGTTGATATATTCAGCTATACATTCTTTCAACCACCTCTCACCAAAATGACTAGGAGGAGGAATACCCAACAGAGGAATAATTCAGAGACTGTGGCCTCTCCATCAGAACTATTGGCTATGAACATAAACAGTATGTCAGAAAGGGAATTCAGGGTAACAATCATCAAGGTAATGGCTAAGTTGGAGAAAACCATTAGTTACAACATGCAATCGCTGAGGGCAGAAGTGAAAGCCACCTGGGAAGAACTTAAAAATGTTATCAATGAGATCCAATCTTAACTAAATACTCTAACTTTTAGGTTAACGAGACAGAAGATAGAATTAGTGATCTAGAGGACAAACCCATAGAGGAAAAATGATCAGGAGGGGGCCTGGAACAAACAGCTTAAAAGCCATGAAAATAGAATTAGGGAAATAAATGATGCCATGAAATGTTCCAATGTCAGAATTACTGGGATACCTGAACGGATGGAGAAAGAGAGAAGACTAGAAGATATGGTTGAACAAATTCTGGATGAAAAATTTCCCAATCTGGGGAATGGAAAAAGCATTGTGTCCTAAAGGCAGAAAGAACAACCCCCCCTCCCCCAAGATCAACGAATCTACAAAGACCTCAAGGCACTTGATTGTGAGACTGACAAATCATAATTTTAGACAAGAGCTTCTAAGGGCGGTTAGGGGGAAGAGATTCCTTACATACAGAGGAAAGTCCATCAGAATAATGTCAGACCTGTCCACAGAAACCTGGCAAGCCAGAAAGACCTGGCAATACATATTCAGGGCACTAAATGAGAAGAACATGCAGCCAAGAATACTTTATCCAGCAAGGTTGACATTTGAAATGGATGGAGAGATAAAGAGCTTCCAAGACCGCCAAAAGTTAAAAGAGTATATGACCAACAAGCCAGCAATACAATAAATATTAAGGGGAGTTCTATAAAAGAAGAAAGAACCCAAGAGTGTCATAGAACAGAAATTTACAGAGACAATCTGTAGAAACAAGGACTTCACAGGAAATAAGATGCCAATAAAAATGTATCTTTCAATAATCACTCTCAATGTGAACAGCCTAAATGCTCCCATAAAACAGAACAGGGTTGTAGATTGCATAAAACAATGGGACCTGTCCATATGCTGTCTATATGAGACCCAATTGGAACCTAAAGATACATCCATACTGAAAATGAAGGGATGGAGAAGCATCTTTCATGTCAGTGGGCCTCAAAAGAAAGCTGGGGTAGCGATTCTCATATCAGATAAATTAGATTTCAAACTGAAGACTATAGTCAGAGATAAAGAAGGACATTACATCATTCGTAAAGGGTCTATCCACCAAGAAGATCTAACAAATGTAAATACTTATGCCCCCAATATGGGAGCAGCCAACTACATAAGACAACTATTAATCATGATAAAGAGTCACACTGATATGAAAACATTAATAGTAGAGGATCTTACCACACCACTCTCAGTAATAGATCATCCAAGCAGAAAATCAATAAAGAAACAAGAGCACTGAATGACACATTGGACCAAATGGACCTAATAGGTGTATACAGAATATTCCACCCTAAAACTACAGAAAACTCGTTCTTCTCGAGCTCACATGGAACTTTCTCCAGAATAGACCATATACTGGGTCACAAATCAGGGCTCAACTGATACTAGAAGATTGAGATTATTCCCTGCATGTTCTCAGACCACAAGGCTTTGAAACTGGAACTCAGCCACAAGAAAAAGTTTGGAATGAATTCAAACACTTCGAAGTTAAAGACCACCCTGCTTAAGAATGTTTAGATCGACCAGGAAATCAAAGAAGAACTTAAACAATTCATGGAAACAAATGAGAATGAAGACACATCAGTCCAAAACCTATGGGATATGGCAAAGGCGATCCTAAGGGGGAAATACATAGCCATCCAAGCTTCCCTCAAAAAAATTGTAAAATACAGAATACACCAGCTCTCTTTAAACCTTAAAGAACTGGAAAATCCACAACAAATTAAGCCAACCCCACACACAAGAAGGGAAATAATCAAGATTAGAGCAGAGATCAATGAGACAGAAACTAGAGATACAGTAGAACACATCAATGAAACTAGAAGCTGGTTTTTTGAAAGAATCAGTAAGATCGATAAACCACTGGCCAAACTAATCCAAAAGAAAAGACAGAGGACCCAAATTAATAAAACTATGAATGAAAAGGGAGAGATCACTACTAACACCAAGGAAATAGAAACAATCATCAGAAATTATTATCAACAGTTACATGCCAATAAGTTGAGCAACATAGATGAAATGGATGCATTTCTGGAAACCTATAAACTTCTAAAACTGAATCAGGAAGAAATTGACAACCTGAACAGACCAATATCTAGTAACGAGATTGAAGCAGTGATCAAAAGCCTCCAAAACAATAGCAACAACAACAAAAACAAGAGCCTAGGACCTGATGGATTCCCTGGACAACTCTACCAAACATTCAAAGAAGACATAATACCTATTCTCCTAAGCTGTTTCAAAAAATAGAAACAGAAGGAAAACTTCCAGACTCTTTTTATGAAGTCAGAATTACTCTGATTCTCAAACCAAGCAAAGACCACATCAAAAAGGAGAATTCCAGACCAATATCTCTGATGAATATGGATGCCAAGATTCTCAATAAGGTCCTAGCTAATAGAATCCAACAGAACATTAAAAAGATTATCCACTATGACCAGGTGGGATTCATCCCGGGGATGCAAGGGTGGTTCAACATTTGCAAATCAATCAATGTGACAGAACAAATCAATAAGAGAAGAGAGAAGAACCATATGGTCCTCTCAATTGATGCAGAAAAAGCATTTCACAAAATACAACATCCGTTCCCGATTAAAACACTTTAAAGTGTAGGGAGAGAGGGAACATTTTTCAACTTCATAAAATCTATCTATGAAAGACCCACAGCAAATATCATTCTCAGTGGAGAAAAGCTGACAGCTTTCCCTTTTAGATCAGGAACATGACAAGGATGTCCACTCTCACCACTGTTGTTCAACATACTACTAGAAGTCCTAGCAACTACAATCAGAAAACAAGAAGAAATAAAATGTATTTAAATTGGCAAAGAGGAAGTCAAACTCTCTCACCTCTCAGATAACATGATACTTTATATGGAAAACCCAAAAGACTCCACCCCCAAACTACTAGGACTCAAACAGCAATTCAGTAATGTGGCAGGATACAAAATCAATGTACAGAAATCAGTTGTGTTCTTATACACTAACAAAGAAAATACAGAAAGAGAAATTAGAGAATCAATTCCATTTACTATAGCACCAAGAACCAAAAAATACCTGGGAATAAACCTAACCAAAGAGGTAAAGGATCTGTATTTGAGAAACTACAGAACACTCATGAAAGAAACTGAAGAAAGCACAAAACAGATGGAAGAGCATTCCATGCTCATGGATCAGAATAAACATTGTTAAAATGTCTATACTGCCTAGAGCAATCTATACTTTCAATGCCATCCCAATCAAAATTCCACTGGCATTTTTCAAAGAGCTAGAACAAACAATCCTAACATTTGTATGGAACCAGAAGAAACCCCAAACTGCTAAGGAAATGTTGAAGAAAAACAAAACTAGGGGCATCACATTGCCTGATTTCAAGCTTTACTACAAAGCTGTGATCACCAAGACAGCCTGGTACTGGCACAAAAACAGACACAGTGCAATGGAACAGAGTAGGGAGCCCAGATATAGACCAGCAAATCTTCGGTCAAATAATCTTCGAAAAAGCAGGATAAAATACCCAGTGGAAAAAAGACAGTCTCTCCAACAAATGGTGCTGGGAAAATTGGACAGCTATGTATAGAAGAATGAATCTTGACCATTCTCTTACACCATACACAAAGATAAACTCGAAATGGGTAAAAGACCTCAACGTGAGGCAGGAAATCAAAATCCTAGAGGAGAACATAAGCAGTAATCTCTTTGACATCGACAACAGCAACTTCTTTCAAGACATGTCTCCAAAGACAAAGGAAACAAAAGTGAAAATGAACCTTTGGGACTTCATCAAGATCAAAAGCTTCTGCACGCTAAGGAAACAGTCAACAAAGACACAACCCACGGAATGGGAGAAGATATTCGCAAATGACACTACGGACAAAGGGCTGATGTCAAAGATCTATAAAGAACTCCTCAAATTCAACACACATAAAACAGATAATCACATCAAAAAAATGGGCAGAGACATGAACAGACACTTCTACAAAGAAGACATACATAGGGCTAACTGACACATGAAAAAATGTACATCATCATTAGCCATCAGGGAGGTTCAAATCAAAACCACATTGAGATACCAGCTTACACCAGTTAGAATGGCCAATATTTGTAAACAACAAATATTGGAGAGGATGGGGAGAAAGAGGAACCCTCTTACACTGTTGGTGGGAATGCAAATTGGTGCAGCCACTTTGGAAAACAGTGTGGAGATTCCTCAAAAAATTAAAAGTAGAGCTACCCTATGACCCTGCAATTACACTACTGGGTATTTACCCCAAAGATACAGATGTAGTGAAAAGAAGGGCCATCTGTACCCTTCATAGCAGCAATGGCCACAATGTTCATAGCAGCAATGGCCACAATCGCCAAACTATGGGAAGACCCAAGATACCCTTCAATAAACGAGTGGATAAAGGAGATACGGTCTATATATACAGTGGAGTATTATGTCTCCATCAGAAACGACGAATACCCAACTTTTCCATCAACATGGACGGGACTGGAAGAGATTATGCTGAGTGAAATAAGTCAAGCACAAGTCATACGGTTTCACTTACTTGTGGAGCATAAGGAATAACACGGAGGACATTGGGAGATGGAGAGATGTGAGTTGGGGGAAATCAGAAGGAGAAGACAAACCATGAGAGACTGTGGACTCTGAGAAACAAACTGAGGGTTTTGGAGGGGTGGGGAGTGGAGGTTGGGTGTGTCTGGTGGTGGGTATCAAGGAGGGGAAAAATAAATAATAAATAAATAAAATAAAATGTATAAATAAAATGTATATTTAATTTTTTGGAAAAAAAGAAAGAAAGTAATCAGGAAATTTGAGCCTTCAAAAAAAGGGCAGATAAGAAATTTACCATAGTCTTCCCAGTAGGAAAGAAGAAAACAGTGCATTACCTCCTCAGAAATAGAGAAGAGGGCAAGACCAGTGGGCAAAAGGAAGAAACATAGAGGGAAAATTAAGAAAGGAAAAAGGATCCAATAGGTTTTGCATCACCATGTACATTCTCTGTTTGTTTATAATTAACCCTAACCTGCATTTAGGCCAGAGTCCAAACTGAACATTTTTAAACATTTGGAGCTTATAAAAGGTAAAAGGTTATATAAATAACATTTGAAATATTTGACTCATTCTAGAACTCATTGTGACTGGTGATGTCCACCTAATCTTCTGCAGCCAAACCTTTTGTATCCATTCTAGACATTAATAACCATAAAGTGTGTCATTTTTAAATAAATACACCATATGAAGGAAATACACAGTTTTATACTGCTTTCCTTAAAAACAATGTTTTCATCTAATTCCAGGAAATAATGCCTAGAATATTTACATATAGACATGTAGTCTCTACTATAAATCTTGTAAGAGGGGAAATCCACTGTGAAAATCAGTGTTGAGCTGTAAAAAGTACTATCTGGAATGCAGAGGAAATAGGTGGTAGATCAAGGTAATTGGAGGTTAGAAGCAGTAGGAAGAGATTTTTAAAACTTCTGTCATTCAGTTCAAGTTACTCTATTTTTCTTTGAACAGTATTCCTTTGTATGATTACATTTAAGCTCCCAATATTAAAAGATTTGTGAATCCATGACTTTGAATAGTCATGAGTGTCTGAATATGGGATGTTAGCATCAAATTTCAAAAGCAGAGAAAGGACAGGACTCTGTATTTCAACTCTTGAGTTCTAATCTAAATGCTCTGGCATTTACTCTGTGAATGTTAACTTTGTAAACCATTTTAAGCGTTTTGGGACTCAATCCCACCATTGCCAAAATGTTCTTTTTACAAAATTATTAAGGTTTAAAAGAGTAGGAAATGTGAAAGCACTTTGCAAAATATCCTATTTGATACAAATGTAAGCATTATTTTAAAAATAATTAATTAATTTTACCCAGTTGTCCTCTTTAAGGAGATTTCATCATGGTCTAACTGCACATCACGTGGTGGGAGATGGTCCATGATTGCATTCAGCTTCCATGGCATCAGGGGTGGGAATGTTATCTCCCCCACTTCCAGATCAACCAAATTACTTCCTTGGAAATTTTAAAATTGGAATCAAAGAAAGCAAGTCCTTGTGTCTGATGGTCAGTCTGCAAAGATATGGGCTAGATGGAACAAATAAAACCAGTATGCAGAGATAGGCTGATATTTAGATAGGAAGAATCTGGCATTTTCCCTCTCATTTTCCCTTATGGTCCAATGAAGCTCTTGGTCTTCAGACAGTTTTATTTACTAGGCCAAAGAATTATTTTTTGCCTAAACTAGATCAAATTGATTTTTTTGTCACCCACAAGCAAAAATGATCTCACATAATTATAACAACAGGTTTAACCTTCCTTACCCTGCCGGTGGTGCTTTAGCTCCCTAGTGCCATGGATACTGTTGTCTAGAGATGGTAAACCTGCATTTTGATAAAAATAAATTTAATAGGTATTAGGTGATAATATAAAGATATGCTAGTTCATAATTTTTCCATAATGGAAGGAGAAGATAATGGAAACAAAACACAGCTCTATTCTCAAATATAGCATCCAAAGGGAAATTTCATTCTGCCAAAATCATTCCTTTAATTTTCTATCAACCTCTGTACATAACTCTGAGACCATTAGAGTTAACCCAGTATAGTACTGAATTTTTATTGGTTTATTTGTTACCATGAAAAAAAAGGCAGAAATATGCTCTGATCTCCTGGAGGATATATAGATATATCACATTTATACATTTTTATCTAAATCTAGTTCATGGAAGATTTTTATAAATTTTTGCACTGCAATTAAATCTTAAGTTACATATTAACATTTTTCGGTTTGTTCATTATTTCTAATTGTTTTCAATGCATGTCAGGCTTTAAAATTTTGGCTTATTTGGTTTTGCATTTTCTCCCTTTCAAAAAAATACTTTTTTCAATAAGTATCTCAATTTCATTAGAAAGTGGAAAAAATCATTGTTCTGTATAACACTAATTTCTAGAGAGTAAATCAATTGAGTGTGCATTTTATTAAACTTAATTGCATTATAAATTGATGTAATAAAAGCCTGGAATCTTTTAAAAGAGAAATTTTAAAAGAAATGGCATAATATTCAATTTCATCTTAAGTGATAAATAAAAACTTAGGAAGGATTTTAAAATATATTATAGTAAATGTAATTTGTAGTTTTCTAGCCATTAGTGTAGTACAAGCTAAAGTATGGTACTTTAGTCATCAATCCAAGAAATTCTTGTGCTGTGTTTGGAACTATATATATACAAATTATATATGCATATATAATTTATAATAAATAAATATATATAGGGCATCTGGGTGGCTCAGTCGGTTAAGCGGCTGCCTTCAGCGCAGGTCATGATCCCAGTGTCCTGGAATCAAGCCCCGCATCTGGCTCCCTGCTCAGTGGACAGCCTGCTTCTCCCTCTCCCTCTGCCTGCCACTCTGCCTGCTTATGCTCTGTCAAATATATAAATAAAATCTTTAAAAAATACATATATATACATATATACATATATATACATATACACATACATACATATATACATATACATATATATACATACATATACATATATACATATATGTACACACATATACATATACATATATGTATTTGCATATACATATACATATTATATACACACACACACACATACATGTATACATATATATTTAAAGCAACACTAATGGCATTAGTGCATAAGAAAGAGTCATAGTTCTAGACTGCTTGTATTAGGAAGGAAACTCAATGAAAAGTGCCAAGAAAGTTAAACACTTTTCTTTTGCCTCTCACTAACCTAAGAAAATTTCTGCAGTTTTTCAGGAGATTAACTGACTCAGGTTCGAAAACAACTAGTAATGAAAGAAATATTTATTCTTGACTCTCTTCTTAGTACATAGCTGAGCAAAGACAAGATTCAGAGATAATTCTTTACTTTAAACATCAATGATGACTCCTCAGGACTTGGCCCTTCAACAAAACACAGTAAAATGCATTCAACTGAGCTGGGGAGATCTAAATCTTTGTAGAGTCACAAGCCAACAGGATCTTTTAAAAAATCAATAAAATACAAAAACTACTAATAACATCTTCTAAACCTCAAGGTTGAGAGACAAATGAACTTTAGCTCTCTAACTTGAATCAAGAGCAGGAGGAGACTGTCTCCAAAAGTAATACAAATGCCAGACCATTCGTTAAAATAACACTAATCGAAAAGTGGTGAGTATATTCTCATTCACATTCACACACACACATACACACACAGACACACACACATGCATACATCCCATAATTAATGAGATCTTTCATTATGGCTGTTTAACGAGAGCTTTTTATGTTTGATCAAAGCACACATGCAATTCTGAGGTTATTCCACTTAGCAGATGGATGATTGGTAACTATCTCAGGGGCCTCTGAGTCTACCCCCCTTTAAAACTTGATTTATAATATATGTTTTGCATACTGCATGTTAACAGAGGCTGTGTTTTCTGTAATTATAACAGGGATATTGGGAATTCTTAATCATTCAAGAGTTTTCATAAGTTTTTATGGCATAGGAAATTAAGAGAAGAGACTTCAGGAAATCAGGAAGACCGTTGGAACACACCTCAGTTTATCATGGTAGTAGAATAATTAATGATTATTCTATAATTAGAAATTATTTATTAATAACTTAATCATTAATGATTTTGATTAATATTTAAGCTCTATAGATTAGTTACTGTTTTCATTAAGATTTTTCCATAAGTCACTGGACTAATTGATTTTATATCTTTTCTCATACAATGTTCAGAGAAATCCAGGGAGATAGATATTACTAATTCTATTTCATAAACAAAAAAATGGAAGCATAGACATAAAGTAATTTTTTAAAAAGACGCATAGTAAAAGTCAGAGCTTGAAATTTATTCCTAATGCATCTGACTGACTCCCAAGCCAATATTTTGGGCAAAAGAAAACCCGAAGTACAAATTCTTTGGTTTTTGTTTTTTTGTTTTTTGGGGGTTTTTTTCCCCCCACATACTGTCTTTCTTCTGTGCTCGGGGACTCATTTATTATGGAGTGGTTTTTCCAGGACTCAAAGAATTGGATATTATTTTGGGGACTTATAAACATTTCCTTGCTACTCTGAAGTTAAACAGAGAAAGGTGAATTAGTGTGTTGGCATTTTAACTTGAAAAATTCTGTGTTTCAAGCAATATTAGTATATTTGTGTGGTTGTGAGTCTTTTAGAATTGTTAAGTGAATGTATGCTTTTTCATGTAAAATTATTTGCATAGTAAAAAATTTATTATTATAACAAGTACATACATAAAATTCAGTTTTATTGTAGAATAGATTAAAAATACAATTGAGCATTAAAACTACACAAAAGAAACCTGCATTATCCCATAATTGAGAACAACCTCACTGTTGATAGCCAGTACACATCTTTTGGTGCTTAGGTTATCACTCACACAGCAGGTGCTGCCTTGCTCAGGAGCTCAAATTCTCCTCTATTCCACTTAGGGACCTAACATTCCAGGGCAAGCTCTCAGTTTCTACTCATGCCAGATTCTTTTAAGGTATCTACTCCACTCAGCAATAAAATGAAATAAAATGGTGCTTACTTCTCCACTGTAAAATAGGTAGAGAAGTGTATTTCTTTTGATTTCAACACTTTTAAAAGGATCTCATAGCAGAAATACTTGAATCTCAGTGTTGGCTTTTTAGTAGGTTTCACCTACAGGGTTTTTTTCTCCTTAGCTTGGATAAATTGTACTAATGGGTCTGTATTTTCAATAGTCATTAGTAATAACCACCAACTTTTACCTGGAAATACTAACTACATGTTACTCTCAAGTTAACTGCTGGGACTAGCTAAGCATGCCAGATTGTTTCCATTTTCAGGGTAAAGCCATTTCCATAGACCAAAGAATCCCCTTATTTGTGTTTGGTTCCATTGATTTCCATGTCTTAATTCCCCAAATATACACATATAGATTTATTAATCCTAAGCAGCTCATTTATAAACAATAACACAAAACTATGTTATAAAACATATAGTTAAAAAGATCAATGGAATAGTTAAATGATAAATTAAAAAGGAAAAAGATAGATACTTGGTACAGCTAAAAGACATAACTCTAGATAATCAAGAGATAGAAAAATAAAATAATTGTATATTATAGGCTATGCCAAAATCTTTGAAAATATTGATAGATTGGTAGAACTATCAATATTTGCAGGATGCCAGACCAGATCAATAACACTGAAGTAACTTAAAAATTTATTAAAGAACTAACTCTTGTTACTTACCTAAGACTATGGATTAAGACTCATATTTCATTGAAAAGTCTGAAACTATTTATTTTTATTTTCTAGCACATAATTAATGATGTTTTATTATTTTAACTTCTTTAGTTTAAACCTAGTTTTAGTTTAAAACACATATTATATATGTGTTTTCTGACAGCTAATGTAATTTTTTTCAAATATCATTTCACTTTCCACACATTCTATGTACATAAAATAATTTATATAGTACTTTTGAAATTTTTTTTGTTTTTTTGATTTTGTAATAATAGCAGAAAATTTACTATAAAAATGTTTGCTCATCTATATAATTGATTCTATCTTTAGAATATAAATTCAGGATCCATGGGTAACCACATTTTATACTCTTACCAATACAGTGTAAAAAACCATATTCATCTAGAATTTCAATAATCTTGATCTGACCTTTGTATTTTTTATTCATTCTCTTTATGATTTATATTCCTGTTCTTCTCTAATATTCTACTTACTATTTGTATAATGAGCTTCTTACATTTAAACTATCTTGAGTAAGTATCTGTTGCTTGCCAAAAATTTGCCTAAATTGAAAAAAAAATCTGCAATTTATTTAAGGTACAGTGTAATGGATTGAAAAGCCACAGAATGGGATTTTATATGGAAGAAAGTTCTTTGTATATGTAATCACTAAAGGATCTCAAGATTAAATCATCCTAGATTTGAAGTGGGCCCCAAATCCAATGACTGATGTTATGAAGAGGAGAGGGGTTGCCTGAATAGTTCAGTCGGTTAAGTTTCCAACTCTTGAACTCTAGATTCCAGCTCAGGTCATGATCTCAGGGTTATGAGATCAAGCCCTGGGTCGGGTTCCATGTTCAGCAGGGAGTCTGCCTGAGACCAAGAGTTGGCCACTCAATGCAAGGAGCCTCTGTTATTTCTTTTTTATGAATTCAATTGATAGGCTTTCTAGTGTTCCATCCTTTAATGCTAAGTTGTGAAATATATTCAAAATAACAGTTAGTTTTCTTCACACATAGAAAAAAAGCCCCTCCAAGAATTGCCTTATGATGAGCCAAAATGCAATGTAACTTCTATTATCAGGGGAGTGAGTTTCATGTTATTTAAGGGAAGATATGAGAAATATGGTTATCATAAATTAGCAATTTTCATAAACAATTCCTTAGTGACACTGATAAACTAGCCTTGAGAGGGATCAATTATTTGTTCACCAAGATATCAACAACTAAATACTACTTACTGTCATGACAGTAATAGAGACCTCCTATCTCAAACAACTAGGAAACTGGACTAATTAAAAGACAAAGGGTTAAGCTTTAGAGAGGCAGCTAGAATTGGCAAGTCAAAATACCTTAGAAGAGATAGATGGACAGAGAGGGACAAAGATCTGTGGATGGGCCCCCTCAAGTCTTTAGTTGAATATACTCACTATCCATGTTAGAGAAAGCATCACCAGAAAGTAATGGGCAAAAACTCCTGAAATTCACGTAAGATGGGAAGAGTTAGTTACCACAAACCAGAACAAACAGAACTCATCATACAGGGAATATAATGTCAGGTACTCAGAGCTTATTGCCTTAGAAGTGGGAGTAAACTAGTCCCAGATGAAAGCTGGGCTGGACATTTCCTAATGTAATTTAAATAAGCCTTGAAAGACATGAATTAATTCAAAGTAACTATGTGTGTATCAAAACCATGTTTGACATGATTCATTTTAAACACAAATAGCATAACCACACCAATTTAAAGCAGAAATTGTCAAAAAGCGGTGATAAAAAAAAAAAAAAAGACTTATTGAACACCATATATAAGAAACACCTTAGAGGTGCCTGGGTAGCTCAGTCAGTTACGTGTCTGCCTTTGGCTCAGGCCATGATCCCAGGGTCCTGAAATCAAGCCTTGCATTGGTCTCCCTGCTCAGCAGGCAGTCTGCTTTTCCCTCTGCCCCTCCCCCTGCTCATGCTCTCTTGCTCTCTCTCTCTTTGAAATAAATAAAATCTTAAAAAAAAAAAAACTTAAATATAAAGACACAGGAAAGTTAAAGGTAAACATATTAAAAAAGACTTACCATGTAAATTTTAATCAAAAGAAAGTAGAATGTCTATATTAATATTTGGAAAAACCTAGACTTCAAAATTAGAACTATTAGGGAAAAAAGAAGAACTACCACAATAATCCATGCTAAGTAAGTATTTTAGGGAGGAGTCAAGATGGCAGAGAAATAGCCAGCTGAGACGACATCAGGTAACAGGAGATCAGCTAGATAGCTTATCAAACCATCCGAACACCTACAAATCCAATAGGAGATTGAAGAGAAGAGCAACATTTCTAGAAACAGAAAATCAACCACTTTCTGAAAGGTAGGACGTGTGGAGAAGTGATAGATAGACCACGGGGGGAGGGGCTGGCTCCCGGCAAGCAGTGGAGCAACAGAGCACAAAATGAGGACTTTTAAAAGTCTGCTCCACTGAGGGATGTTGCTCCAGAGGCTAAACCGGGGTGAAGCCCACGTGGGGACAGCGTGGCCCCATGTCCCACGGGGTCACAGAAGGATCGGGGGTGACTGAGTGTCACAGAGCTTGCAGGTATTAGAGTGGGGAAGCCAGCTAGAGAGACAGAGCCGAGGTGTTCTCAACTCAGGGTTATCTTGAACCGTAATCCGTGGCACAGGACACTGTTCTGTGAGTGGGGTTCCCACAAGATCCAGGGAGACTCCCCCTGGAAGAGCTCAGGGATCTATGGGTTTCGGAGACTCCAGGCAGAGCTGTGTGCCAGAGACATAGACGCTTGGTCACGGCTGGGTGAACCCGGAGTGCAGCCGGAGGCCAGGGAGACGGGAGTGATTGAGCACTTTTCTCTGAGGGCACACTGAGGAGGGGGGGCCCTGAGCCCTCGGCTCCTCTGGGCCAGAGATTGGGAGGCCACAATTTTCATTCCTGTTCTCCCGAACTCTACAGAAAGCGTTCAGAGAACAAAAGTTCCCGAAAGCGAACCCGAGAGGATTACTTAGCCTGGCCCCTGGTAAGGGCAGTGCAATTTCACCTCTGGCAAAGATACTTGAGAATCACTACAACAGGCCCCTCCCCCAGAAGATCAACAAGAAATCCAGGCAAGACCAAGTTCACTTACCAAGGAGAACAGCAGAATTCCAGAGGAGGAGAAAGCAAAGCATGGAATTCATGTCTTTCTCCCCATGATTCTTTAGTCTTGCAAAGTTAATTAATTTTTTTAAATTTTATTTGTTTATCTGCTAATTTTTTTAACTTTTACCCTTTTCTCTTTTAACATTTTGAACTAGTTTATCTTAACAACGCCTTTCATTAAAAAAATAATCTTTTTTGAAACTTCATTATTATAGTCATATTTTAACCTTCACTATACCTAACTTTATTTTTTGTATACACATAGGGTTTTCCTTCTAAAAAATTTGAGGTACAACATCTTCTAATAGATCAAAATATACCTTAAATCTAGGAAAGGGCTTTGTTCTAGTCTCCAGCCTGAACAAATTCTCTCCACTTTCTTTTTCTTTATTCCCCCAACAAACTTACCTTATCAACTCCTTTTTTAGAAATTAAAAAAAAATTTTTTCATCTTTATAGTCATATTCCATCCCTTCATTTTGTTTATCCTTATATATATATTTTTTATTCTTTAAAATTTTGGGAGGTAGTTTCTTCTAAGAGACCAAAATACTACCAAAATTAAGTGGGTGATCCTGTTCTAGTCACCAAATATATATATGTATATATATATTATTATTTTTTCTTTTTTATATATTTTCTTTATTTGTTTTCTGTTTTTTAAATTTTTTTTTCTGAACTTCTTTTAACCCCTTTCTTCCCCCCCCCCCCCATGATTTGGTGTCTCTTCTGATTTTTTTTAAGCACCTTTTTCTGGGGTCTTTCCCCCCTTTTTAGTATTTTATTTGCTCCTTCATATATTCTTATCTGGACAAAATGACAAGGCAGAAGAACTTGCCACAGAAAAAAAAAAAAAAAAGAACAAGAGGCAGTACTGAAGGCAAGGGACCTAATCAAAACAGACATTGGTAATATGTCAGATATAGAGTTCACAATGATTCTCAAGGTTCTAGCCAGGCTCAAAAAAGGCAAGGAAGATATTAGAGAAACCCTGTTTGGAGAAATAAAAGCCCTTTCTGGAGAAAATAAAGAACTAAAATCTAACCAAGTTGAAATCAAAAAAGCTATTAATGAGGTGCAATAAAAAATGGAGGCTCTTACTGCTAGGATAAATGAGGCAGAAGAAAGAATTAGTGATATAGAAGACCAAATGACAGAGAATAAAGAAGCTGAGAAAAAGAGAGACAAACAACTACTGGACAATGAGGGGAGAATTTGAGAGATAAGTGATACCATAAGACAAAACAACATTAGAATAATTGGGATTCCAGAAGAAGAAGAAAGAGAGAGGAGAGCAGAAGGTATATTAGAGAGAATTATTGGAGAGAATTTCTCTAATATGGCAAAGGGAACAAGCATCAAAATCCAGGAGGTTCAGAGAACCCCCCTCAAAATCAATAAGAATAAGTCCACACCCTGTCATCTAATAGTAAAATTTACAAAGAGAAAAATCCTGAAAGCAGCCTGGGACAAGAAGTCTGTAACATACAATGGTAAAAAAATTAGATTGGCAGCAGACTTATCCACAGAGACCTGGCAGGCCAGAAAGAACTGGCATGATATATTCAGAGCACTAAATGAGAAAAACACGCAGCCAAGATATCCAGCTAAGTTATCACTGAAAATAGAAGGAGAGATAAAAAGCTCCCAGAACAAACAAAAACTGAAAGATTTGCAAACACCAAACCAGTTCTATAGGAAATATTGAAAGGGGTCCTCTAAGCAAAGAGAGACCCTAAAAGTAGTAGATCAGAAAAGAACAGAGACAATATACAGTAACAATCACTTTATAGGCAATACAATGGCACTAAATCCATATCTCTCAATAGTTACCCTGAAAGTAAATGGGCTAAATGCCCCCAATCAAAAGACACAGGGTATCAGAATGGATAAAAAAAAAAAAACCATCAATATGCTGCCTACAAGAAACTCATTTTAGACACAAAGACACCTCCAGATTTAAAGTGAGGGGGTGGAAAACAATTTACCATGCGAATGGACATCAAAAGAAAGCTGGGGTGCCAATCCTTATATCAGATCAATTAGATTTTAAGCCAAAGACTATAATAAGAGATAAGGAAGGACACTATATCATACTCAAAGGGTCTGTCCAACAAGAAGACCTAACAATTTTAAATATCTATGCCCCTAATGTGGGAGCAGCCAACTATATAAACCAATTAATAACAAAATCAAAGAAACACATTGATAATAATACAGTAATAGTAGGGACTTTAACACTCCCCCTTACTTAAATGGACAGAACATCCAAGCAAAAGATCAACAAGGAAATAAAGGCCTTAAATGACACACTGGACCAGATAGACATCACAGATAAATTCAGAACATTCCATCCCAAAGCAACAGAATACACATTCTTCTCTAGTGCACATGGAACATTCTCCAGAATAGATCACATCCTGGGTCATAAATCAGGTCTCAACCAGTACCAAAAGATTGGGATCATTCCCTGCATATTTTCAGACGACAATACTCTGAAGCTAGAACTCAATCACAAGAGGAAATTTGGAAAGAACCCAAACACATGGAGACTAAACAGCATCCTTCTAAAGAATGAATGGGTCAACCAGGAAATTAAAGAAGAATTGAAAAAATTCATGGAAACAAATGATAATGAAAACACAACGGTTCAAAATCTGTGGGACACAGCAAAGGCAGTTCTGAGACAAAAATATATAGCAATACAAGTCTTTCTCAAGAAACAAGAAAGGCCTCAAATACACAACCTAACCCTACACCTAAAGGAGCTGGAGAAAGAACAGCGAAGAAAGCCTAAACCCAGCAGGAGAAGAGGAATCATAAAGATCAGAGCAGAAATCAATGAAATAGAAACCAAAAAAACAATAGAACAAATCAACAAAACTAGGAGCTAGTTCATCGAAAGAATTAATAAGATTGATAAACCCCTGGCCAGATTTATCAAAAAGAAAAGAGAAAGGACCCAAATAAATAAAATCATGAATGAAAAAGGAGAGATCACAACCAACACCAAAGAAATACAAACAATTATAAGAACATATTATGAACAATCTGGAAGAAATGGATGCATTCCTAGAGACATATAAACTACCACAACTGAACCAGAAAGAAACAGAAAACCTGAACAGACCCATAACCAGTAAGGAGATTGAAACAGTCATCAAAAATCTCCAAACAAACAAAAGCCCGGGGCCAGACAGCTTCCCAGGGGAATTCTACCAAACATTTAAAGAAGAATTAATTCCTATTCTCCTGAAACTGTTCCAAAAAATAGAAATGGAAGGGAAACTTCCAAACACATTTTATGAGGCCAGCATCACCTTGATCCCAAAACCAGACAAGGATCCCATCAAAAGAGAATTACAGACCAATATCCTTGATGAACACAGACGTGAAAATTCTCACCAAAATACTGGCCAATAGGATCCAACAGTACATTAAAAGGATTATTCACCACAGCCAATGGGATTTATTCCAGGGCTGCAAGGTTGGTTCAAGATCTGCAAATCAATCAAGGTGATAAAATACATTAATAAAAGAAAGAACAAGAACCATATGATAATCTCAATAGATGCTGAAAAAACATTTGACAAAGTACAGCATCCCTTCCTGATCAAAACTCTTCAAAGTGTAGGGATAGAAGGTACATACCTCAATATCATCAAAGCCATCTATGAAAAACCCACCACGAATATTATTCTCAATGGGGAAAAACTGAGAGCTTTTCCCCTATCGTCAGGAACACGGCAGGGATGTCCATTATTACCACTGCTATTCAACACAGTACCAGAGTTCCTAGCCTCAGCAATCAGACAACAAAAAGAAATAAAAGGCATCCAAATCGGCAAAGAAGAAGTGAAACTATCACTCTTTGCAGATGATATGACACTATATGTGGAAAACCCAAAAGACTCCACTCCAAATCTGCTAGAACTTGTACAGGAATTCAGTGAAGTGTCAGGATATAAAATCAATGCACAAAAATCAGTTGCATTTCTTTACACCAACAGCAAGACAGAAGAAAGAGAAATTAAGGATTCAATCCCATTTACAATTTCACCCAAAACTATAAGATACCTAGGAATAAACCTAACCAAAGAGGCAAAGAATCCTTACTCAGAAAACTATAAAGTACTCATGAAAGAAATTGAGGAAGACACAAATAAATGGAAAAATGTTCCATGCTTATGGATTGGAAGAACAAATATTGTGAAAATGTCTATGCTACCTAAAGCAATCTGCACATTTAATGCAATCCCTATCAATATACCATCCATTTTTTTCAAAGAAAGGGAACAAATTCTAAAACTTACATGGAACCAGAAAAGACCTCAAATAGCCAAAGGAATATTGAAAAAGAAAGCCAACGTTGGTGGCATCACAATTCCAGACTTCAAGCTCTATTACAAAGCTGTCATCATCAAGACAGTATGGTGCTGGCACAAAAACAGACACATAGATCAATGGAACAGAATAGAGAGCCCAGAAATAGACCCTCAACTCTATGGTCAACTCATCTTCGACAAAGCAGGAAAGAATGTCCAATGGAAAAAAGACTGTCTGTTCAACAAATGGTATTGGGAAAATTGGACAGCCACATGCTGAAAAATGAAACTAAACCACTTCCTTACACCACACATGAAAATAGACTCAAAATGGATGAAGGGCCTCAATGTGAGAAAGGAATCCATCAAAATCCTTCAAGAGAACATAGGCAGCAACCTCTTCAACCTCAGCCACAGCAACTTCTTCCTAGGAACGTTGCCAAAGGCAAGGGAAGCAAGAGTAAAAATGAACTTTTGGGACTTCCTCAAGATCAAAAGCTTTTGCACAGCAAGGGATACAGTTAACAAAACCAAAACACAACTGACAGAATGGGAGAAGATATTTGCAAACGACATATCAGATAAAGGGCTAGTATCCAAAATCTATAAAGAGCTTAACAAACTCAACACCCAAAGAACAAATAATCTAATCAAGAAATGGGCAGAGGACATCAACAGACATTTCTGCAAAGAAGACATCCAGATGGCCAACAGACACATGAAAAAGTGCTCCACATCACTCGGCATCAGGGAAATACAAATCAAAACCACACTGAGATACCACCTCACACCAGTCAGAATGGCTAAAATTAACAAGACAGGAAATGACAGATGCTGGTGAGGATGGCAGAAAGGGGAATCCTCCTACAATGTCGGTGGGAATGCAAGCTGGTGCAACCACTCCAGAAAACATCATGGAGGTTCCTCAAAAAGTTGAAAGTAGAGCCACCCTATGACCCAGCAATTGCAATACTGGGTATTTACCCTAAAGATATGAACGTAGTGATCCAAAGGGGCACGTGCACCCGAATGTTTATAGCAGCAATGTCTACAATAGCCAAACTATGGAAAGAACCTAGATGTCCATCAACAGATGAATGGATAAAGAAGAAGTGGTATATATATACAATGGAATACTATGCAGCCATCAAAAGAAATGAAATCTTGCCATTTGTGATGACGTGGATGGAACTAGAAGGTATCATGCTTAGCGAAATAAGTCAATCGGAGAAAGACAACTATCATAAGATCTCCCTGATATGAGGAAGTGGAGATGCAACATGGGGGGTTAAGGGGATAGGAGAAGAATAAATGAAACAAGATGGGATTGGGAGGGAGACAAAGCATAAGAGACTCTTAATGTCACAAAACAAACTGAGGGTGGCCGGGGGGATGGGGGTAGGGAGAGGATGGTGGGGTTATAGACATTGGGGTGGGTATGTGCTGTGGTGAGTGCTGTGAAGTGTGTAAACCTGGTGATTCACAGACCTGTACCCCTGGGGCTAATAATACATTATATGTTTATTTAAAATTTTTAAAAAAATTTAAAAAAAAAAGAAAAAGGGATGTCTAGGGGCACCTGGGTGGCTCAGTCGGTGAAGCATTGGACTATTGGTTTCAGCTCAGGTCATGATCTCCTTGGTGGTAAAATTGAGCCCAGGTCAGGCTTCAGGCTCAGCAGGAAGTCTGCTTGAAGATTTTCCCTCCCTGGCCCTCCCCCACACTCTCTCCCTAAAAGAAATAAAATCTTAAAAAAAAAAAAATAATTTTAAACGCATGCAAAATGACAGATTGTTTTCCAAAGTGGCTGTAACCTTCTGGATATGAGTTCCAGTTATTCCATAGCTTAACATTACCAGTATCATCCAAATTCTAACTTTAGTTATG
This sequence comes from Enhydra lutris kenyoni, assembly GCF_002288905.1. NCBI lineage: Eukaryota > Metazoa > Chordata > Mammalia > Carnivora > Mustelidae > Enhydra > Enhydra lutris. The sequence continues at coordinate 27,546,287 of NW_019154102.1, forward strand.
TACTAATATTTCTTTGTGGTATTCATTTGCATCTCCCTAATGAATAATGATGTTCAGTATCATTTCACACACTTACCAGTTATATATACTACTTTAAGGTGATTAATCTTTTCATATATCATGCTCATTTTTTTAAAGATTTATTCATTTACTTGAGAGAGAGAAAGAGAACACGTGTATGCAGAAGGAGAGGGAGAGAAATCTTCAAGCAGACTCCTCACTGAGTGCAGCACCCAACACCCAACTCAGGGCTCGATTCCAGGACCTTGAGATCATGATCTGAGTCAAAATGAAGAGGCAGATGGGGCAGGTGCCACATATTATGATCATTTTTAAATTATTTTCATCTTTAGTATTGAATTGTTAAAGTCCTCTATGCATTTTCCATACAAGTTCTTTATCAGATATGATTTGCAACAATTTCTTCCAAGCGTTTGCCTTTTCATTTGCTAACACCAACAATAGAAAAACAGAAGTTTACTTTTTTTTTATAAAGTCAGTTCTTAAAATACTTTGGCATTTATGACTTGAGGCATTTGTGTACTATTAAAAAGTATTTTCTTAACTAAAAATCATTATTTCTTTTGTATGCTTCCTGTAAGAAATATCTTAATTTTAGGTCTACAATCCATTTAGATATTTATTTTTTGGTATGTCAGATAAAACAGAATTCCTGGGGCACCTGTGTGACTCCATGGTTTAAGCCTCTGCCTTCAGCTCAGGTCATGATCTCAGGGTCCTGGGACAGAGCCCTGCATTGGGCTCTCTGATCAGCAGGGAGCCTGCTTCCCTCTCTCTCTCGCTCTCTCTGCCTGCCTCTCTGTCTATTTGTGATCTGTCAAATAAATAAATAAAATCTTTTAAAAAAATTCCCTTGTTTTTTCCCACACAAATACCTATATATCCTATTGTCATTTATTGAAAATATTTTTTTCATTACATTAACTTGCCACCTTCAGAATTTTGTCAAAAAACAATGAATCATAGTGAATGGACCGTCTATTCAGTTCCACTGATCTATTTTCTTGTTTTCTAATTCCAGATTAGATCAAGGGCAATTCCAGATCATCTCACCATTTCAAGGCCAGGTATGTAAATCTGAGAACTATTTATTATGGGTTCACACGTCAGCATACACCCTTCCTGGTTTTTTTTGTTTGTGTGTGTGTTTTTCAGATTTTTTTTTTTTTTGAGAGAGAAAGCCTGCTAGAATGGGGAAGGGGGAGCAGAGGGAGAGAATCTCATGCAGATTTCCTGTTTAGCATGGAGCCTGATGCAGAGGTTCAAACCCATGATCCCAAAATCATGACCTGTGGACAAATCAAGAGTTGGGGGCCCAACTGACTGAGCCACTCAGGCCCTCATTGTTCTTTTTTTTTTTTTTTTTAATTATTGCATAACATTTTAGCTCTTGAATCTAATGAAGGTATTTAATGTTATGTCCACAAGGAAGAGAAGAATGATGAGTGCTAGTAGAAGGGAAAAAGGGACCATATCTTGGCTTTGTTATTTCCACATTTCCAAATTTAAGACCTGGTAAATGCAAAATTAATGACACATGGAAGTAAGGAAAATGTTTCCCCAAATGATACCATACCATAACTAAAATAAAGATTTTACATGTGGCAGAGAAAAATAATTTGTAGGAGGAGATAAAAATGTTTTAGATACAGATGGGGCTCTGAGAAGGTCCTCCATTTCTGTAGTAGTAGGAACTGTGATATACACCTCCAGTTAAATTGGGGAATCTGAAAGCAGAGTTGACGATATTAATAATTTTTTAAATATCTCAGGAAGGTGGTAAGACCATGGAGATGAGGCAGGAGCCACAAAATATCCACATTTTTTGTTTAATAAATTAATCTGTCACAACCTCATTGACTTAATTATTTGTGTCTACTGAAGTAGTAATATGTTTCCAGTATGCTTAAGGGTAACGTAAAAACAAAACATTAAGCCAGGGTTACTGTAAAAGCCTCTGTCTTTTCCAGAGATGATGACTGTTTTAAGGTAGAACTGAAGTAGCAGTTGCAGATAAATGGAGACAACAAAGATAAGGCTCATTTAGTCTGTTGAGAAAAATCTGTATTTGCTTCTAATAAAGACACATGAAAAATCATTCATAATATCTCATATTGTACTAATTGCATTTTTGAGTAACTACACTCTAAATTACAACCAAGGGCAGATTATGCAGAAACAAGGCTTGTGTTCCATAACAGAATGCATGCATGTATTTAACATGGACTCTCAAAATTTCTTATGGATTATGAAGAAGCAGAGTTGCAAAGAATATTACAACAGGATTAGATATCCAATGTAGCTATGTGATTGTTGTCGAGAAGAAGGAAAGCTAACAAATGCATCCTTTCTCAATATGATTAGTCTTGAAATCTGGATTTCCTAAATTATTACAAATTTTCCAGTCAAGGGAAATACACTTTTTTGTGTTGCCCACCCCAGCCACCAAAGCAAAACTGTAATATTATTCCCAACAAACTGACACAGTATTTATCTAGTCTTATAGTTGGAACCTGAGACCTACAAGAAGACTACTTTAGACAAATAAAAATGCATGCCCTGACCACAAGATAATTCTAATTCTCAGTATCTACCAAGAGAAATTCTTGAATAGACATCCATATCTAAGAAAATGCATCTAAAGATGTTCATTGCAACACTAATTCCAATAACTAAACAAATGAAAACTATTCTACTCTGGAATAATAAAAGTTTTACTTATACACTGGAACACCCGACACATAAGCATGTATACATGTAAACTAAAGCTACATGTATCAATGTGGATGTGTGTAAAAACATACTGTTTAGTGCAAGTATTAAGTTACAGCATCATGACATTTATTCAGAAGTTGTAAACACTGTATTTTCCTAAAATTAAAACAAAAAATTATATGTACAAATTAATCTCTTATACAAACCTTATGAGTGAAAAAAAGAAAAAAAACCCAAAAACCAAAAAAAGCCCCACAGGGTAAGAGAAAGAGAGGGAGATTTTCTCAGTATAAATATCCTCTGTCTCTGCTTTGAAACTGAAAGAGTATGTGACTATGAATATGTTCATACACATCCAGGATAGAAACATCACTTGCTTTCTTTTGTGATAATAAATCCAGAACTAATTTTTGAGGCTCTACTATACTAGATTTAAAAACATAACCTTTACATTTAAGCAAGTCTTATTTTAGATTATGGCTATATTTATATTTCTAAATACTTGTGTTTTTTCCTCCATCTCATAATTAAATGGATTTCTCCATTTGCTGAGTTTCTGTAGAAATTTTTTTATAATTTATCTTCAGAATTCTGCAGAATTCCTGGAATTTAAAAGGTGGTTACCCTTATTTGAAAAATACTGTAGGAATTAATAAATGTGTTCACTTGTAAATATCTTTCCAAACACTATGTATATGACTTCTCATAAAAGTAATAGAGAATATATTCCTGAGGGAGGAAAAAGGTAAATAGAGGGTAAACTCTTTAATAAAAGATAAATTTGGTTGTAATAGAATGCAAAATTCCATAATAGTAATGACATAAAAGACAAGTATATCTTGCCATTTTTTATGGTTATAAAATACTGATGATTGTTGCTCATCCTAACACAAATCTCATAATACAAATCAAGGTTTCTTCCATGTTAATACACACACACACACACACACACACACACACACACACAGTAGTGTCTGTGACAATAATATTAACATCATTTTTAAAAAGCTAGTTCTCTTATACTCTTTTTAAATATTACAAATAAAAGAATATTTTATTTCATAATTGTGATCTTCCTGTAGTCAGAAAGGAAGTGGACACTTTCTAAAGACTGGGTTTCCATCCTTTATCAAAGGATAAGTAAAATTACATATCCATATATTCATGTATTCATATTTGAATTGAAGTTTCCTGAATTGAAACAAGGCACTTCTCATAATAATTTTAAAATTTATAAGCCCTCATATTCTACGTCAAAGTCTCCCCACTCTCAGACTTAGGAAATGCTATTCCAAATAGATTTCTACCTATCTTTGTTAAACAAATACATTACGAACAGATTTCATTATCTTTGTGTCTATTAATGTTATATTAATATTCAAAGAATAAATCTTAATAAATTTAAAATCTAAATTGTGTAAGTGTATGACGTGTTGATTCATGACATACAGTTTTATTCTTACAATTAATTCACTTTAACATATGAATTGTGTCACTATATATGAAACTTATGCTTTTACAAATAAATTATAAACTTCCAAACAAAAACATTATTTTAATTTATTTTTATTATTTTATTTTATTTTATTTATTTTTCTTTCAAGTTTATTTTGTTGATAATGTATAATTAAATTTTTCTCTATTTTGTAATTAATCAAATGTTAGCATTTCCAGAAGTAGCTAATTTTTCATTTATTATGAATTCCCAGCTATTACTGTCTTCATTAATCTTTGTCTTATAATTCATTTCTAATGTATATCTATATAATTTGGCCCACTTTACATAGTATTCAATGGTTTCTTAATAATCTTGTATATGAATTTTAATACTAGAGTATATTATATATTTATATATAAATTATATTTATGCATTTATATAACTACTACATATTAAAGTTATATTTTATGTGATTGGTTTTGTAGTAAAAAATGAACATTGTGATATATATGTATTATATACATATGACAAAAGCAAAGCATTTAATCTTATATCCTGTAGTAAGTAACACTGAAGTACAGGAAGCAGACTGAATATTTAAAAGATAAATGTAAGAAACAACAGAGTACACTTTTTAAAATATTTGAGTATTAACATAGACATCTGTATGCATTAAAAAGCATAAAATACATTTTTGTTCCACACAAAGCTTCCAGAGATTTAAGAGCCAGCACTTCTTTGCAAGACATATTTGCTGCTTCTGTAATTTTTACATGTCTAATCTTTTGAAATAGTAATAGAATATTTACTTAAAATATTCCACCATTACCTACTATTTTATACAATAGGAACAGTAACAGATATATTTGAAAGGGAAGAATATTACATTACTAAATATGAACATAGCTTGAGAAATTTCTCCTGAACTTAGGGGAAATAAACAAATGGTAATATAATGGTTGTGGTATAATATGATGGTTTATATTAAAAAGTAGTAAAAGGAAATTCAAGAGGACAAAATTTTGCAGACAATTTAAGATGAGAAAGAATTATAAAACAAATAATACAAAATTTCTTTAGTAATTAAGAAAGATATGCATCTTCAAGTTGAAAGGGTCTATTACAACCTACCACAAGTCATTTATTTTCAAAACATTCTTAATCATTTCAATATCATAACTTTTCAATTTATGACTTCTACTTTGCCAATGTCTTCTACTCCATAGCAACCTCTTTCCCCCATGGGCATTGCGTGGACTTGCTTATACTCCTACACTCCAAAATTGCCACTGCAAGGGCCCTTTTATTCCTACATATCACTTCCATCTTACTACATCTCTCCCTCCATTACTCAAAACAAAAACAAAAACAAAAAAACAATTTTCTGAGATTAACAGAACCCACAAATTATTAATCCAACTTTTCACCAAATATTACTCTTTGCTGTCTTTGATTTTCACCTAAACCAGTTTAAATTCAATGCTCTAGTGTCTTGACTATTTCATAGTATACTAGTTCAACTTCCTTGTCACCTCCTAATCTCAAGTAAAAGCCAACATTCTGTCTACCCTGTGCCTGGATCTATGGTGCTACATTTGACTAAGAAAGCAATTTTAAAGTCATATTAAACATATCATATGTAAGTTTACTTTCTTTCCATGCAATTTTGCTACAGGTTTGTCGCTTCTCTGGGGTAGCTCACTTCGAAACTACAACTCAGCATGAAGACTTAATCCACTATTTGAGGTCACCATTTCAACAGGGGGCTTCCATTGTCCTTCAGATGCAAGCTACACATGCAGTTTATACTTATAACTAACTGGCAAAAGGCAGAAGCCTGGAAGAATAATATTCCTTTTACTTAGGAAGGAGAGGAGAGTTGACCATGGGTGCACATAGTTTACATAGCACTAACCTGCACTGGCACTATATGGCCTTGGTCCAAACATTCTCTTTGTGACAAAGTATTTTATGCTTTCTTCTCTCTCCTCAGATGTCCAACAAATATTTCCCAATCCTTACTCTCACCATTTTTTTCTTTCTAAAAAAAATAAAATTAACATGGAACTCCACAAATCTGTACTTCATGTATTCATCTGTTTGTGCTTATATACATTACATTCACCCTGCTACCATGATAGAAACCTTCATGATTCTATATTAGGATAAACTATAATATTTAATCACTAGAACCCTTCTTCTCAAAGAACTAACTCAAGGAATTCAGTTCATTAATTGCCGCTCTATCTTCATAACACCATTTTTTCTACTGTATGGATTATATCTGCCAGCATACAGACATTTTGTTATATCTCTGATCAAGAAAATATATTTTTGAGCCCACAACACACTCCAGCTACCAACCCATATCCCTTTACATTTCATCACGATGTTTTTAACTTAATTTCTAACCTCCTTCCTCCAGTTTCTCTGACCCCAAAGTTTTATGAAAGAATAAAGGTCCAGGAATAGTCAAGATTATTTTCCAAGAAGAAACATGAGGAAAACTAGGCTTCCCTTACCAGTTGGAAAGATTCACTGAAGTTATAGTAATAAAAAATGGTGTGCAATCACCAGAGTGGAAAGCAAACAGATCAACACTATACAAAAAAGGGATCTTGAAATATGACAGAGAAGGGCATTACAATTGGTAGGAATGAATTCAGGTATCAATAAGTGGTGTTAAAGCTATAGGCTCTCCGTATGAAAATGAAAATTACATTGTCAAGTAATAACACACCAAAAAAAATCTAGATAGGCTAAGGTAAAATGAAAACTTTGAAACTTTAGACCTACATAAAGGAGCATGTTTTCATATCCGCTGAGAATAGAAGGCTCTCTGAATGACACACAAGCACAGACCATTAAGACAAAAAGCTTAATAAGAGTAAATTTAAAACTTCTTATCAGTATGACAAAATAGTCTACAAGTAAGGTTGGAGAAAAGCTAAATTTGGAGAAACATATTTCCAACCTACATAACCAACAAAAGATTGAATATTCAGAATTTGCTGGAATGTCTTTAAATCAATATATTAAAAAAAGATACAAAATCCTGAAAAGAGAATTATACAAAGGATATAAACGGATAATAAACAGAGGAGGAAAACAAAATAGGCAATGTGAATGTGAAAGTTCCTATTGATTAGTAACAACAAAAAAAACACATAAATTAAAAAAAAATTCTTATCAGATTGACAAAATTGTGAAGTTCAGCATTATCACTTTATACCAAGGAGTAAAAAGGTGAAGCTCCCTTATAATACAATAGCATATAAAGACCAAAGTTCTTTTGAGAACAATTTGGTGTTCTTTTTAAATAACCAATTACCTATCAGTTCTAACTTTTAAATATGTCTTAATATTTTACATATACATGAAAAGATACATGCACAAGAATAACCAAGGGATAATTGATTATAGTATTGAAAATTGGGGAAGAGCACAATTCCCACCATTGAAGAAAGCATAAATAAAATATAGTATATTCATTTAAAGGAATCATTATAGTAGATGAAACTTTAAAACTATATTTCTCTCAATATATATAAACAATTCTAAAACTTGTTTCTTGAATAAAAACAAGTCAAAAGCCATTATGAATAGTATGATAAAATGATATAAATTTGAAAATCATTAATAATATTTTAATGATAAATGCATTCAAATGAATATATAGATGTTGAAAATGCACAGAAATGTCAAGAAATCAGTTCCCTTTAGAGAGGGAAGAAGGAATGGATATATTTTCAAAGCATGTAACTAGTGGGGCTACAACTCTGTGTCATAACTAATAGAAAATTCAAAGAAAATAAGGCATAATTCTAAAACTGGATGATGATTGGCCATTATGTTGCTTAAATTTTTTATGATTTTAAATATAAAATGTTCAAAAAATTGCTACTCAGTACTTATTCAGAAGTTCCTTCTCTGAATCAGAGAAACACCTCTAATAAGCAGATAAATAGGTAAATTCCTCATTTTATCTGCTCTACTCCTACATGCTTACCTTTTTCTACTCACCATAGCATTTTATACTCATGAAGAGGATAATATTTTAAGAAAATAGGGTGCTCTAAAACAAGTGGGGATGAGGAATAACTGCCAATGATATAGACAATATTTAACATCTTTAGTCATTTGTATACTATCCTAACTATTTAGGTTTATCTGCATTCAATTACTATTATTTATTTAAATCAATTTATTTCTTAAATTTAAATAACTTGTTTAAGAATTTCATCTTATTCCATTTTCTTTAAAGGGAATCTGAATCACTTGCCAGAATAGAAGCACCATAACAAATTAATGCAATAGAATATCAGATCATGTAATCAAAAGAAAAGTAAATTTTGTAATTAAAATTAAAATAAAATATTAATTACAAAAAGAAAGACGTGACCCAACTTACAAAAAAATACATACCTGAAAATAATTTTAAAGGAAAAGATGAGGCTGATTGTGGTTGGTCAATAAAACTGATATTCTGCTTGAAGTCACAGTGGAAAATAAGAAATTCTAACACGAAACTTCAATTCTATTCCATATAGTTATGATGCTACTTCTTGAGATTTCCAACTCATGGATAATCATAAAAGACAAAAAGCTGCTTAACTGTGTTCTGATAGGATACATTGTTGCACATAATTTGTCAATATAGTAATAAAAATTTTATTCAACCAACTCACCTCAAGAAGTCTTTTGAATGACCTCCAGATTCTAGTTTTCTTCTGATTAATTCAAGTTATCTGGTAGTGCTTACAAGGACTGGCAAAGTCTCACTGGCACACCAACACTAAATCATTAGGGAAAATAAAGGCAAACCATTAAAAAATATCTTCATAACATCCAAATATTGTTAGTGAGATCTTAGATGATAATATACAACCAATGACGTAAATGTAGGCATGTTTCTCCACTTTTTTGCAATCACCAAGTTAAATTTTCCAATATAACTGTGCCTCTAAACATGCAAAGTTGAAAAAGCATGCGTGCATTGGCTCTTAAATGAAGACTGACTTGGAAGACCTTATAGTCTTTTCTCATTTGGGCAGAGTACTTGCATGTGTAAAAGGCCAAACAAGCATCACTGGAGAACAAGAGTTATTTATTGAGAAAGAGACACAGAATAAAAATCCAGTGGCCAGCCCTTAATACGAATTGTTTTTTTCTTCTTACAGTATATATGTGGTGGGGTGGGCCTCCATGTGTATATATCTGAGCCTATTTTGCACTTGAAAAGAGAATGAACTAATGAACTAAGAGTTGAACTAATGTCAAACTTGGATTTAAGGAACAAAATGTTCATAATGGACCAATTATCCTCTGCGCTTTTCCAAGAATGATTTCTAGATTGTATTTTGTTTGTCGTCACATCAGTAAGTTGTCAATTAGTTCAAAAATTATATTTTTCATTTAAAGGCATGGGAAAAAGTTAACAGACTTTTGTGTTCAAAATCTGGAATTCCTTATGCAGCTATTATCTGATAAACACCAAATAATTAGCTGAGTTCATAGTATTCATAGTGTAAATAGTAAATATTCGGTGAAGAATATTAGCTTTTGATTCATCAACAAATCAAGATTCCAGGCATACCCACAATTCTATAATGAAACACGTTGTTTAACAGAGGAAGCTAATAGAACATCGTCATGCTTTGCTACTGATTGTGCTTTTACCATTAAACAAAATGAAACAAAACAAAGCATGCTTTTAAGTCTTCACAATGACTCTTGCAAATCTACTATTTTTAATTAAATACAACACTATAAAAGACACCTATGCTGTTTTTCCATCATTATTCCCAGTCATATTACAAATCTTTTTTCATGATATTTGAACATATTATTCTTTAAAAAAAAAAAAAAAAGATTTTATGGGGTTCCTGGCTGGCTCAGTCGTTAAAGTGTTTGCCTTCGGCTCAGGTCATGATCCCAGTATCCTGGGATCTAGCCCCGCATGGGGCTCCCTGTTCAGTGGGAAACCTGCTTCTCCCTCTCCCAGTCCCCCTGCTTGTGTTCCCTCTCTGGCTGTGTCTCTCTCTATCAAAAAAATAAATCAAATCTTTAAAAAAAAAATAGATTTTGTATGGTGGCCAGCCTGCTTTTCTTTCTTTCTCTCTTTCTTTCTTTCTTTCTTTCTTTCTTTCTTTCTTTCTTTCTTTCTTTCTTT